>NC_091282.1:1233253668-1233574201 GCF_032444005.1 Ranitomeya imitator
AACCCGGAAACAGCTGACGGTGCTGAAACCAGGCTTGGCACGAGGGAGTACCTGTGACAAAAACACTGCCGAGAACCAGCTGGCGGTGCTGGAACCCGGATGCGTTGCCCCAGTGTGCAAGAGCCAATGGCACGACCGAGGACCAGCTGACGGTGCTGGAACCCGGTTACTAAGCTGTAGGTGCCCGCGCTTAAAAGCACTACCAAGGACCGCCTGGCGTTGGCGGAACTCGGATACCCAGGAGGAGGCACCTAAGCCAAAGGCTCGGCCCGGAACCAGCTGACGGTGCTGGAACCAGGTGGTGGACCCCAAGGCCCACAGGAGAGGAGAGAACAGCTAGGCCGCGAGGCAGCCGCAGTTACCGAACCCCAACAGTCCTACAGGGGGAGCTGGGCCTACTGGCACTACAGAACCAGCCTTGACTACCAGTTCACGCAGCCCACATAGGAAGCTCCTAAACTGGAGGCACCCTGGAGTTGGCTAACTCGACCGCACCACGACGGGGCAAGCATAGGCGTCTCAGTGAAGTTGACACAACCCGGAAACAGCTGACGGTGCTGAAACCAGGCTTGGCACGAGGGAGTACCTGTGACAAGAACACTGCCGAGAACCAGCTGGCGGTGCTGGAACCCGGATGCGTTGCCTTGCCTATTAAAGATTGTCTTCCTAGAGCCCCAACTAGCGGTGTTGGAGCAAAGGGTAAGCAGGGGGAGATGAGTGTAGGCCGAAGCCTGCACTGGAGGCAGCTTTGTGTCTGCGTTGCGTTTGCAGGACACTTTGCCGGCTACACACTGGGGGAACAGCTGGCGTTGCTGAACCCCACTAACACAATGGCGTGTGTTTTTCTCTGTGCAGCTAGCACTTGCGGGCAAAAACTAGCGATGTTAGAGCCCGTGTTGAAGCAGGAGGAGGAGGAGAGGAGCAGAGTGTAGGCCGAAGCTTAGTTGAACCAATTTCAAAGGAAACCTTTAACCCCCCCCCTCAGGTGTTACAAAGTACAAGAGACACACCTTGTGCAGTATTAATGCTGCACAAGTGAAAGGTTGCTCTATTAATTTGTCTACTTGCACACGCTGAATGAAAGACATACACAATTTACCCCATTCTACAGTCAAACTGTAGTGGATGCGTGACTTGGTTTTTTGATGAGACGCAGCACAGGTGTCCAAAATAACGCCTTGGTGCTTGGAGCAGCTTCCTGAGCGTTGTTATTTGCTGTACAGGAGTCTGCGCTCTTGTGTTATCCCTTGGCAATGCCCTGTTAGCGCTGCCCATCTTATGACATCATTTCATGTTGGCCGGTGCGGTTAACGATGGCCATAAATCCCAGACCCACAGTGTCTTTTCATAAAGCCACACTGCGGTGCTGGGATTCGTGGCCTTGAGCAGTAAATATTTTGGCCGCTCACACACGTCCTTACACCTGCTTCAGACTGGGCGGCCTCTGCTGATCCCTTCTCGCATGCCCGCGGCCATGAGGCTGCACAGTCTGAAGAAGGCTGAAGGAGATGAGTTAAGACAGGCGAAGATATGCACTGCTCGTGCCCATCAATCACACCCTCGCAGTCAAAATAATTAAGACAACGAGGAGCATTTTATTCAGGCAGGGCGGACGAACAGGCGCAAGTAGCCAACCAATGATGTCAGAAGACGGGAAGCGCTACCAAGGGGGGTGCTGCGTATCATTAGAAAGGAAAGTCACACCTCAGGGACAGTGGAATGGTCTCAAAGAGACACATTTTGTACGTGTTGAGTTCCACGTGGGCAAGGAGAAAACATCAGCCACCTTGTACAAATGCAGCAGTACTGCTGTACAAGGTGGCTGTTATACATAGAAACACCTGGGGGTGGGGGCCAGGCTCCCTTCAATTTCAGTTCATGTGCCTGCGTGGCGTTTGCAGGTCACGTTGCAAGCTGCACAGCAGGGGAACAGCTGGCGGTGCTGAACCCCACTAACACATTGGCTGGTGTTTTTCTCTGTGCAGCTAGCATTTCCGGGCAAAAACTAGCGGTGTTTGAGCCCAGGGTCAGCAGGAGGAGGAGGAGAGGAGCAAAGTGTAGGCCGAAGCCTGCACTGGTGGCAGCTTTTGGTCGGTTGTGCCAGCGTGGCTTGTGCTGGACACGATGCCGGCTACACAGCGGGGGAACAGCTGGCGTTGCTGAACCCCACTAACACATTGGCTGGTGTTTTTCTCTGTGCAGCTAGCATTTCCGGGCAAAAACTAGCGTTGTTAGAGCCCAGGGTCAGCAGGAGGAGGAGAGGAGCAGAGTGTAGGCCGAAGCCTAGTTGAACCAATTTCAAAGGTTACCTTTAACCCCCCCTCAGGTGTTACAAAGAACAAGAGCCACTCCTTCTGCAGCATTAATGCTGCACAAGTAAAAGGTTGCTCTATTAATTTGTCTACTTGCACAAGCTGAATGCAACACGTAGACTATTTAGCCCATTATACTGTTTAACAGTAGTGGAGGCGTGACTTGTCTTTTTAAAGAAAAGCAGCACAGGTGTCGAAAACAACACCTTTTTGCATGGGCGCAGCTTCCTGAGCGTTGTTAGTTGCTGTACAGGAGTCTGCGCTCTTGTGATCCTTTGGCCATGCGCTGTGAGCGCTTCCTGTCTTATGACCTCATTTCATGTTGGCCGTTGCGGTTAGCGATGGACATGAATCCCAGACCCACAGTGTGTTTTTAAAAAATCACACTGCGGTGCTGGGATTCGTGCCCTGGTGCAGTAAATATGTTTGCCGCTCACACATGTCCTTACACCTGCTTCAGACTGGACGGCCTCATCTGATCCCTTATCGCCTGCCGAGGCCATGAGGACACCCAGTCTGAAGAAGGCGGAAGGAGATGAGTGAACACAGGCAAACATATGCACTGCACATGCCCATCAATCACACCCTCGCTGTCCAAAAAAATAAGACACCGAGGGCCGTTGTTTCGAGCAGGGGAGATGCACAGGCGCAGCCAGCTAACCAATGATGTCAAAAGACGGGCAGCGCTAACAAGGGTGGTGCTGCGTGTCATTACAAAGGAAAGTCACACCTCAGGGACATTGTAATGGTCTGTAATGAGACACATTTTGTACGTGTTGAGTTCCACGTGGGCAAGGAGAAAAAGTCAGCCACCTCGTACAAATGCAGCAGTACTGCTGTACAAGGTGGCTGTTATACATAGAAACACCTGTGGGTGGGGGGCAGGCTCCCTTCAATTTCAGTTCATGTGCCTGCGTGGCGTTTGCAGGTCACGTTGCAAGCTACACAGCAGGGGAACAGCTGGCGTTGCTGAACCCCACTGACACATTGACTGGTGTTTTTCTCTGTGCAGATTGCATGTCCGGGCAAAAACTAGCGGTGTTAGAGCCCAGGGTCAGCAGGAGGAGGAGGAGAGGAGCAAAGTGTAGGCCGAAGCCTGCACTGGTGGCAGCTTTTGGTCGGTTGTGCCAGCGTGGCTTGTGCTGGACACGATGCCGGCTACACAGCGGGGGAACAGCTGGCGGTGCTGAACCCCACTAACACATTGGCTGGTGTTTTTCTCTGTGCAGCTAGCATTTCCGGGCAAAAACTAGCGTTGTTTGAGCCCAGGGTCAGCAGGAGGAGTAGAGGAGCAGAGTGTAGGCCGAAGCCTAGTTGAACCAATTTCAAAGGTTACCTTTAACCCCCCCCCTCAGGTGTTGCAAGGTACAAGAGCCACACCTTGAACAGCATTAATGATGCACAAGTCAAAGGTTGCTCTATTTAATTTTGCTCCTTGCACACGCTGAATTAAACACGTACACTATTTAGCCCATTATACTGTCAAACAGTTGTGGAGGCGTGACTTGTCTTTTTAACGAGACGCAGCACAGGTGTCAAAATTTGCACCTAGGTACTGGGCGCAGATTCCTGAGCGTTGTTATTTGCTGTACAGGAGTCTGCGCTCTTGTGTTATCCCTTGGCAATACCCTGTTAGTGCAGGCCGTCTCATGACCTCATTTCATGTTGGCCGGTGCGGTTAACGATGGCCATAAATCCCAGACCCACAGTGGCTTTTCCTAAAGTCACACTGCGGTGCTGGGATTCGTGGCCTTGTGCAGTAAATATGATCGCCGCTCACACATGTCCTTACACCTGCTTCAGACTGGGCGGCCTCAGCTGATCCCTTATCGCATGCCGCGGCCATGAGGCCGCACAGTCAGAAGAAGGCGGAAGGAGGGGAGTGAAAACAGGGGAACATATGCACTGCTCGTGCCCATCAATCACACCCTCGCAGTCAAAATATATGAGACAACGGGGGGCGTTGTGTCGGACAGGGGGGACGCACAGGCACAGCCAGCCAACCAATGATGTCAGGAGACGGGCAGCGCTAACAATGGGGGTGCTGCGTGTCATTAAAAAGGAAAGTCACACCTCAGGGACATTGTAATGGTCTGTAATGAGACACATTTTGTACTTGTTGAGTTCCACGTGTGCAAGGAGAAAAAGTCAGCCACCTTGTACAAATGCAGCAGTACTGCTGTACAAGGTGGCTGTTATACATAGAAACACCTGTGGGTGGGGGGCAGGCTCCCTTCAATTTCAGTTCATGTGCCTGCGTGGCGTTTGCAGGTCACGTTGCAAGCTACACAGCAGGGGAACAGCTGGCGTTGCTGAACCCCACTGACACATTGACTGGTGTTTTTCTCTGTGCAGATTGCATGTCCGGGCAAAAACTAGCGGTGTTAGAGCCCAGGGTCAGCAGGAGGAGGAGGAGAGGAGCAAAGTGTAGGCCGCAGCCTGCACTGGTGGCAGCTTTTGTTCTGTTGTGCCAGCGTGGCTTGTGCTGGACACGTTGCCGACTACACAGCGGGGGAACAGCTGGCGGTGCTGAACCCCACTAACACATTGGCTGGTGTTTTTCTCTGTGCAGCTAGCATTTCCGGGCAGAAACTGGCGTTGTTTGAGCCCAGGGTCAGCAGGAGGAGTAGAGGAGCAGAGTGTAGGCCGAAGCCTAGTTGAACCAATTTCAAAGGTTACCTTTAACCCCCCCCTCAGGTGTTGCAAGGTACAAGAGCCACACCTTGAACAGCATTAATGATGCACAAGTCAAAGGTTGCTCTATTTAATTTTGCTCCTTGCACACGCTGAATTAAACACGTACACTATTTAGCCCATTATACTGTCAAACAGTTGTGGAGGCGTGACTTGTCTTTTTAACGAGACGCAGCACAGGTGTCAAAATTTGCACCTAGGTACTGGGCGCAGATTCCTGAGCGTTGTTATTTGCTGTACAGGAGTCTGCGCTCTTGTGTTATCCCTTGGCAATACCCTGTTAGTGCAGGCCGTCTCATGACCTCATTTCATGTTGGCCGGTGCGGTTAACGATGGCCATAAATCCCAGACCCACAGTGGCTTTTCCTAAAGTCACACTGCGGTGCTGGGATTCGTGGCCTTGTGCAGTAAATATGATCGCCGCTCACACATGTCCTTACACCTGCTTCAGACTGGGCGGCCTCAGCTGATCCCTTATCGCATGCCGCGGCCATGAGGCCGCACAGTCAGAAGAAGGCGGAAGGAGGGGAGTGAAAACAGGGGAACATATGCACTGCTCGTGCCCATCAATCACACCCTCGCAGTCAAAATATATGAGACAACGGGGGGCGTTGTGTCGGGCAGGGGGGACGCACAGGCACAGCCAGCCAACCAATGATGTCAGGAGACGGGCAGCGCTAACAATGGGGGTGCTGCGTGTCATTACAAAGGAAAGTCACACCTCAGGGACATTGTAATGGTCTCTAATGAGACACATTTTGTACGTGTTGAGTTCCACGTGGGCAAGGAGAAAAAGTCAGCCACCTCGTACAAATGCAGCAGTACTGCTGTACAAGGTGGCTGATATACATAGAAACACCTGTGGGTGGGGGGCAGGCTCCCTTCAATTTCAGTTCATGTGCCTGCGTGGCGTTTGCAGGTCACGTTGCAAGCTACACAGCAGGGGAACAGCTGGCGTTGCTGAACCCCACTAACACATTGGCTGGTGTTTTTCTCTGTGCAGCTAGCATGTCCGGGCAGAAACTGGCGTTGTTTGAGCCCAGGGTCAGCAGGAGGAGGAGAGGAGCAAAGTGTAGGCCGAAGCCTGCACTGGTGGCAGCTTTTGGTCGGTTGTGCCAGCGTGGCTTGTGCTGGACACGTTGCCGACTACACAGCAGGGGAACAGCTGGCGGTGCTGAACCCCACTAACACATTGGCTGGTGTTTTTCTCTGTGCAGCTAGCATTTCCGGGCAAAAACTAGCGGTGTTTGAGCCCAGGGTCAGCAGGAGGAGTAGAGGAGCAGAGTGTAGGCCGAAGCCTAGTTGAACCAATTTCAAAGGTTACCTTTAACCCCCCCCTCAGGTGTTGCAAGGTACAAGAGCCACACCTTGTGCAGCATTAATGCTGCACAAGTAAAAGGTTGCTCTATTTGTTTTGCTCCTTGCACACGCTGACTAAAACACGTACACTATTTAGCCCATTATACTGTCAAACAGTTGTGGAGGCGTGACTTGTCTTTTTAACGAGACGGAGCACAGGTGTCAAAATTTGCACCTAGGTACTGGGCGCAGATTCCTGAGCGTTCTTATTTGCTGTACAGGAGTCTGCGCTATTGTGATCCCTTGGCCATGCGCTGTGAGCGCTTCCTGTCTTCTGACCTCATTTCATGTCGGCCGTTGCGGTTAGCGATGGACATGAATCCCAGACCCACAGTGTGTTTTTAAAAAATCACACTGCGGTGCTGGGATTCGTGCCCTGGTGCACTAAATATGTTTGCCGCTCACACATGTCCTTACACCTGCTTCAGACTGGGCGGCCTCATCTGATCCCTTATCGCCTGCCGCGGCCATGAGGACACCCAGTCTGAAGAAGGCGGAAGGAGATGAGTGAACACAGGCAAACATATGCACTGCACATGCCCATCAATCACACCCTCGCTGTCCAAAAAAATAAGACACCGAGGGCCGTTGTTTCGAGCAGGGGAGATGCACAGGCGCAGCCAGCTAACCAATGATGTCAAAAGACGGGCAGCGCTAACAAGGGTGGTGCTGCGTGTCATTACAAAGGAAAGTCACACCTCAGGGACATTGTAATGGTCTCTAATGAGACACATTTTGTACGTGTTGAGTTCCACGTGGGCAAGGAGAAACAGTCAGCCACCTCGTACAAATGCAGCAGTACTGCTGTACAAGGTGGCTGATATACATAGAAACACCTGTGGGTGGGGGGCAGGCTCCCTTCAATTTCAGTTCATGTGCCTGCGTGGCGTTTGCAGGTCACGTTGCAAGCTACACAGCAGGGGAACAGCTGGCGTTGCTGAACCCCACTGACACATTGACTGGTGTTTTTCTCTGTGCAGATTGCATGTCCGGGCAAAAACTAGCGGTGTTAGAGCCCAGGGTCAGCAGGAGGAGGAGGAGAGGAGCAAAGTGTAGGCCGAAGCCTGCACTGGTGGCAGCTTTTGGTCGGTTGTGCCAGCGTGGCTTGTGCTGGACACGATGCCGGCTACACAGCGGGGGAACAGCAGGCGGTGCTGAACCCCACTAACACATTGGCTGGTGTTTTTCTCTGTGCAGCTAGCATGTCCGGGCAGAAACTGGCGTTGTTTGAGCCCAGGGTCAGCAGGAGGAGGAGAGGAGCAAAGTGTAGGCCGAAGCCTGCACTGGTGGCAGCTTTTGGTCGGTTGTGCCAGCGTGGCTTGTGCTGGACACGTTGCCGACTACACAGCAGGGGAACAGCTGGCGGTGCTGAACCCCACTAACACATTGGCTGGTGTTTTTCTCTGTGCAGCTAGCATTTCCGGGCAAAAACTAGCGGTGTTTGAGCCCAGGGTCAGCAGGAGGAGTAGAGAAGCAGAGTGTAGGCCGAAGCCTAGTTGAACCAATTTCAAAGGTTACCTTTAACCCCCCCCTCAGGTGTTGCAAGGTACAAGAGCCACACCTTGTGCAGCATTAATGCTGCACAAGTAAAAGGTTGCTCTATTTGTTTTGCTCCTTGCACACGCTGACTAAAACACGTACACTATTTAGCCCATTATACTGTCAAACAGTTGTGGAGGCGTGACTTGTCTTTTTAACGAGACGCAGCACAGGTGTAAAAATTTGCACCTAGGTACTGGGCGCAGATTCCTGAGCGTTGTTATTTGCTGTACAGGAGTCTGCGCTATTGTGATCCCTTGGCCATGCGCTGTGAGCGCTTCCTGTCTTCTGACCTCATTTCATGTCGGCCGTTGCGGTTAGCGATGGACATGAATCCCAGACCCACAGTGTGTTTTCAAAAAATCACACTGCGTGGCTGGGATTCGTGGCCTTGTGCAGTAAATAGGTTGGCCGCTTACACATGTCCTTACACCTGCTCCAGACTGGGCGGCCTCAGCTGATCCCTTATCGCCTACCACGGCCAGGAGGCCGCACAGTCTGAAGAAGGCGGAAGGAGATGAGTTAAGACAGGCGAACATATGCACTGCTCGTGCCCATAAACCACACCCTCGCTGACAAAATAAATATGACAACGAGGGGCGTTGTTTCTAGCAGGGCGGATGCACAGGCGCAGCCAGCTAACCATGATGACAAAAGACGGGAAACGCTACCAAGGGGGGTGCTGCGTATCATTACAAAGGAAAGTCACACCTCAGGGACAGTGGAATGGTCTCAATGAGACACATTTTGTACGTGTTGAGTTCCACGTGGGCAAGGAGAAAAAGTCAGCCACCTTGTACAAATGCAGCAGTACTGCTGTACTAGGTGGCTGTTATACATAGAAACACCTGGGGGGGTGGGGCCAGGTTCCCTTTTAATTTCAGTTCCTGTGCCTGCATGGCGTTTGCAGGTCACGTTGCCGGCTACACAGCAGGGGAACAGCTGGCGTTGCTGAACCCCACTAACACATTGGCTGGTGTTTTTCTCTGTGCAGCTAGCACTTCCGGGCAAAAACTAGCGGTGTTTGAGCCCAGGGTCAGCAGGAGGAGGAGAGGAGCAGAGTGTAGGCCGAAGCCTGCACTGGTGGCAGCTTTTGTTCTGTTGTGCCAGCGTGGCTTGTGCTGGACACGTTGCCGACTACACAGCAGGGGAACAGCTGGCGGTGCTGAACCCCACTGACACATCACCTAGTGTTTTTTTCTGTGTAGACAACACTTCCAGGTGGCAACTGACAGTGTTGAAACCCAGGGAATCAAAGAGGAGCAGAGTGTAGGCCGAAGCCTGCAGTGGAGCAAGTTGAAAGGGAACCTTTAACCCCCCCCCCCAGGCATTTGTTGCTGAAAGAGCCATCTTGTACAGCAGTAATACTGCACATGGAAAATGGTGGCTCCGAAAATTATGCTCCTTGCAAACGCTGAAGTACACACTCATATAATGTGTCCCCTCACACCGTCAAACCATCCCGGAAGTGGGACTTTCCTTTGTAATGTGACACAGCACAGCCGTCATTCCAACCCCCTTGGTGCCGGGCACCACCTCCTCAACGTTGTTTGGTTCTGTCACGGAGCACGCACTGTAATGTTATCCCTTGGCCATGCACAGTTAGCGGTGCCCGTCTTCTGACATCATGTAGGTGTCAGGCTGGCAGTGCCTGTGCGTCCAAGCTGCCCGAGATCCAACCTTGCAGTGTCATCTAATGTAGTCCCACTGCGGGCCAGGGATCCATGGGCATGCGCAGTGCATATCATCGCCTCTCACTCACCTCCTTCCTGCTTCTTCAGACTGTGCGGCGTCACGGCCGTGGCATGCTATTAGGGATCAGCTGACGCCGCCTAGTCTGAAGAAGCGTGAAGAAGGGGAGTGAGAGGCTAGTATATGCACTGCGCATGGCCATGGATACCAGGCCCACTGTGGGATCACATTAGACGACACTGCGAGGTGTGATTTCGGGCAGCGTGGACGCACAGGCGCAGCCAGGACGACAACAAATGATGTCAGAGGACGGGCAGCGCAAACTGTGCATGGCCAAGGGATAACATAACAGCGCAGGGTCCATGACGGAATCAAACAACGCTAAGGAGGCAGCGCACGGTGCCAAGGGGGTAGCAATGACGGCTGTGCTGTGTCACATTACAAAGGAAAGTCCCACCTCCGGGACGGTTGGACGGTGTGAGGGGACACATTACATGAGTGTGTAGTTCAGCGTTTGCAAGGAGCATAATTTCAAGAGCGACCTTTCCCTTGTGCAGTATTAGTGCTGCACATGGTGGCTCTTTCAGTAACAAACGCCTAGGGGGGGGGGGGGACAGGTCCCCTTACATTTTAGTTGTGCCAGCGTGGCGGTCGCATGACACGTTGCCGGATACACAGCTGGGGATCAGCTGACGTTACTGAACCCCAATAACAGAGGAGCGACTGTTGACTGTGCACACAGCACTTCCAGGCACCAACTGGCGGTGTTAGAGCCCAGGGACAGCAGGAGGAGCAGATTGGAGGTATTGCCGCACACACAGCTGGGGATCAGCTGACGTTACTGAACCCCAATAACAGAGGAGCGACTGTTGACTGTGCACACAGCACTTCCAGGCACCAACTGGCGGTGTTAGAGCCCAGGGACAGCAGGAGGAGCAGAGGAACAGAGTGTAGGCCGAAGCCTGATTGGAGCAAGTTGAAAGGAAACCTTTAACCCCCCCCCCCAAGACGTTTGTAGCTGAAAGAGCCATGTTGTGCAGCACTAAGGATGCAAAAGGAAAAGGTTGCTCTTTTAATTATGCTCCTTGCAAACACCGAAGTAAACACTAAAAATGTGTCCCTTTATACCGTTAAACCGTTCCGGAGGTGCGAATTTCCTTCGTAATGGGACACAGCACAGCTGTCATTCCTATCCCCTTGATGCCGTGCGCTGCCTCCTCAGCGTTGTTTTAAGCTGCCACGGAGCCTGCGCTGTTCTGTTAGCCCTTGGCCATGCCCAATTAGCGCTGCCTGTCTTCTGACATAATTTGGTGTCAGGCTGTCAGTGCCTGTGCGTCCACGCTGCTCCAGATCCCACCTCGCAGTCTCATCTAACGTAATCCCACTGCGGGCCTTGGAACCATGGGCATGCACAGTGCATAACCTCGACTCTCACTCCCCTCCTTCCCTCTTCTTCAGACTGTGCGGTGTCACGGCCGTGGCATGCTAGGGATCAGCTGACGGCGCACAGTCTAAAGAAGGCGGAGGGAAATGAGCGAGAGCCCGAGGGGAAGATATGCACTGCGCATGCCCATGGATCCCAGGCCCGCAGTGTGACTCAATCAGAAGACACTGCGAGGCGGGATCTCGGGCAGCGCGGCCGCACAGGCGCAGCCAGCCTGACACCAAATTATGTCAGAAGACAGGCAGCGCAAATAGGGCATGCCCAAGGGATAACAGAACAGCGCAGGCTCCGTGACAGCTTAAAACAACGCTGAGGAGGCAGCGCATGGCACCAAGGGGGTAGGAATGACGGCTGTGCTGCGTCACATTACGAAGGAAAGTCCCAGCTCCGGGACGGTATAACGGTATCAGTGAACACATTTTATAAGTGTTAAGTTCTGCGTGTGCAAAGAGCTAAAAAAAAAGAGCTACCTTTTCCTTGTGCAGCATTACTGCTGCACAAGATGGCTCTTTCAGTAACAAACGACGGGGGGGGGGGGGACAGGTTCCCTTACATTTAGGTTGTTGTGCCAGCGTGGCGGTCGCAGGACACATTGCCGGCTACACAGCTGGGGATCAGCTGACGTTACTGAAACCCAATAACACTGGGTCGTATGTTTTTACTGTGCAGCCTGCACTTCTGAGCCGCAACTGGCGGTGTTGGAGCCCAGGAATAGCAGTTCAGGTGGTAGAAAGATGAACACAGCAGGAGACCTGGATGACACCCAATTACTTAATCAGGCAGAGGAGTGGCAAATTCCTGCGAGATCCAGGCCTGGTTCATTTTCAGGAAAGTAAGCCGGTCAACGTTATCGGAGGATAGTCGCATGCGACGGTCTGTTAGTACACCACCTGCGGCACTAAAGACACGTTCCGATAAGACACTAGCCGCAGGGCAAGCCAGCACCTCCAATGCATACTGGCTTAGCTCTGGCCATGTATCCAGCTTAGAGACCCAAAACTTGAACGGGGAAGAGCCGTCTGGGAGTACAGTAAGAGGGCAAGCCATGTAGTCTGTCACCATCTGACGGAACCGTTGCCTCCTGCTGACTGGAGCCGCCGGTGATGGTGTAGACATTTGGGGCGGGCACACAAAAGTGTGCCAGAGTTGTGCCATACTGGGCTTGCCTTGGGCAGAGGCACTGCTTCTGCTCCCTCTTTGGGCAGAGCCTCCCCCACTGCCTCGACGCACTGAGCTGCTTTGTAAAGCACTAGCAGCACTCCTCTCAGTTGGACAGGAGAAGATGATGGAATTCACCAGTGTGTCGTGGTACTCCCGCAATTTACGCTCCCGGGTCAACGCAGGGATGAGGTTTTGGACGTTGTCCCGGTAGCGAGGATCGAGGAGGGTGAACACCCAATAATCAGGCATGTTGAGAATGTGGTCGATGCGGCGGTCGTTTCTCAGGCACTGCAGCATGAAATCCACCATGTGCTGCAGAGTGCCAACCGGCCCAGAAACGCTGTCCCCTGCTTGAGACATGATCTCTGCCCGCTCGTCATCACCCCACCCTCGCTGTACACACTGACCACTGGACAATTGTGTCGCTCCCTCCTCTGGACGGAGCTCTTCCTCCTCCATTGACTCCTCCTCATCCTCCTCACAAATTGGCCCCTGCGTACCCCTTTGTGAGGAAACACGTGGCGCTGACTCTCCAGAAGCTGATGGAAAAGGTGACTCCTCATCCTCCACCTCTTCCACCACATCATCCCTTAACCCTTGCAAAGTTTGCTGAAGCAGGCAGATAAGGGGGACAGTCATGCTGACTAGTGCATCATCTGCACTTGCCATCCGCGTGGAATAATCAAAAGGACGCAAAACCTGGCAGACGTCCTTCATAGTGGCCCACTCTGTGGTTGTGAAGTCTGATCGGCGCTGACTGCGACTTCTTTGCGCCTGATGCAGCTGGTACTCCATAACTGCTTGCTGCTGCTCACACAACCGCTCCAACATATGTAACGTGGAATTCCACCGGGTAGGTAGGTCACATATGATGCGGTGTTCCGGAAGGCGGAATCGGCGCTGCAGAGCAGCAATGCGGGATCTGGCCAAGCTGGAACGCCGCAAGTGAGCACACTCTAGGCGGACCTTGTGCAGCAGGGCATCAAGATCCGGATAGTCCCTCAGAAAACTCTGCACAACCAAATTGAGCACATGTGCCAGACATGGGATGTGAGTGAGGTTGCCAAGGGCCAAAGCTGCCACCAGATTTCGGCCATTGTCACACACTACCATGCCTGGCTGGAGATTCGCTGGCAGTAACCACACATCGCTCTCCTGCTTTATGGCATTCCAGAGCTCCTGCGCTGTGTGGCTTCGATGCCCCAATGAAACTAGTTTCAAGACGGCCTGCTGACGTTTGGCCACGGCTGTGCTCATGTCGGTCATAGGTAAACGTTCACGGGTCCATGTGGGGGTGGACTGTGACGGATCCTGCAGAGAGGAATCAGAGGAACTGGTGTAAGAGGAGGAGTCGATGCGTACAGACTGGATTCCTGCAATCCTTGGAGTGGGCAGGACACGTCCTGCGCCACTCGCACGATCTGTACCTGGCTCAACAACATTAACCCAATGGGCAGTGAGGGAAACATATCGCCCCTGTCCATGCTGACTGGTCCACGCATCGGTGGTGAGGTGGACCTTGCTACTGACGGCGTTCAGTAGCGCATGTTTTATGTTTGCCTCAACATGCCTGTGCAGGGCAGGGACAGCCTGCCTGCTGAAGTAAAAGCGGCTGGGCACCTTGTACTGTGGGACTGCCAATGCCATCAAGTCACGGAAGCTGTCAGTCTCCACCAGCCTGAACGAGAGCATTTCCAGGGACAACAGTTTGGCAATGCCTGCATTCAGAGCCTGTGCTCGGGGGTGGTTGGCCGAGAATGCCCGCCTTTTCTCCCATGCCTGTACTACCGATGGCTGTAGAGTAGACTGGGAGTGTGAGGATGACTGGGAAGGTGGTGCTGTGGGTGGAATTACACAAGGTCTCTGGGAGGAAGCCAAACCAGCTGTGCGTGAGCTGGAGGAAGAGGCAACACGAGCTGAAGAGGTGGTAGCTGCCGCTGTTGGTTGGCCTACATCTTCAGTGTGTTTCTGTAACTCCACCGCGTGCCTGGTCCGCACATGTTTCCACATATTTGTGGTATTGAGGTTGCTGACATTTTTCCCTCTTTTTACTTTATGATGACACAGCTTGCATTTGACAAAACAAATGTCATCTGCAACTGTGTCAAAAAAGGACCAGGCACTGCAAGTCTTGGGAGCGCCCTTTTTGGCTTTGGAAAGAGACAGGCTCCTAACGGGTGCCAAAGTGGAGGCTACAGGCTCCGCAGTCTTCCCCCTCCCTCTCCCTCTTTGGCCCGTAAGAGGAAGCTCTTCCTCTGAGCTGCTCCCACCACCTTCCTGTTCCTCACGCCACGATGGGTCAAGGACCTCATCATCTCCACTACCCTCTGCCACCAACTGCTCCTCCTGGGTAGTCTCAGCAGCACAGTACGCACGAGAAAGCGGCACCTGAGTTTCATCATCAGATGCGTACTGCGCTGTGGTCACCGGAGGCACTGGCCCACCTGCCTCTTCAGAGTCAGAGAGATAAAGCTTTTGGGCATCACTGCACACTGCCTCTTCTTCCATTTCTCCAATGCTGCTTGGCTGGCCCCCTGTTTCCAAGCCAAGAGATTCAGAGAACAGAAGTAGAGACGGCTCCTGTCCTGGGCTCTCTGACTGCCTGGCCAATTTGGCAGGTGGTGAAGAGACAGATGGCTGCTCTCCAGTGCTCTGTGCCTGAGAGGATGTGGCACTAACTGAAGTCGATGCCGAGGCGTTAGCTGCCATCCACCCGACAACGGCTTCAATTTGGTCTTCACGCAGCAGCGGTGCACGGCGCTCTCCGACAAAGCTGCGCATGAAGGACTGTTCCCTGCTGAAACTGAGTGACGACGAGTCACCGGCGCCCGCAGCAGGCACAGAATCACCACGTCCTCTCCCTGCTCCTCTCCCTGCTCCGCGCCCACGCCCACGTGCCTTACTCCCTGCCCTCTTCATCTTGGTTGACAGATAAAGATAAGCAGAAAAGTACTAAGGCCTTAGTGTGCTTATTCCTGTAATGCTCCTCCTAACAGGTGTAAGAAACACTAATGTTGTAAATTGTGGACTAAACTTTATTATTTTTCAAATGTGGCCTACACAAGTGTAAGTTGTGTTTGGTGAACTTAACCTTTTTTTTGGTGCAGATCGGGCTACAGAGCTAGTTTAAATCACACGGAGACCGTGCAGACAGCCGTAAACGGCGCTGCAAGGCCAAGAAACCCTCCTCTAGGTTATCCTATATAGTGTTTTTCCACTATTTAGCTGGATACAAGTGGAAAGACACTAATAGGAATTTTTTTTTTCAAATTTTAAACTGGCTGCACTATTTGAAAAAAAGGAAATTGTTTTTCAAGGTATGAGGCAGTAACGCACCCTGAGCTGAATCCAACCGGCTATGGCTGCACACAGACTACAGGGCGAGCTGGGCTCACACGGAGACCGTGCAGACAGCCGTAAACGGCGCTGCAAGGCCAAAAAACCCTCCTCTAGGTTATCCTATATAGTGTTTTTCCACTATTTAGCTGGATACGAGTGGAAAGACACTAATAGGAATTTTTTTTTTCAAATTTTAAACAGGCTGCACTATTTGAAAAAAAGGAAAATTTTTCTCAAGGTATGAGCCAGTAACGAACCCTGAGCTGAATCCAACCGGCTATGGCTGCACACAGACTACAGGGCGAGCTGGGCTCACACGGAGACCGTGCAGACAGCCGTAAACGGCGCTGCAAGGCCAAAAAACCCTCCTCTAGGTTATCCTATATAGTGTTTTTCCACTATTTAGCTGGATACGAGTGGAAAGACACTAATAGGAATTTTTTTTTTCAAATTTTAAACAGGCTGCACTATTTGAAAAAAAGGAAAATTTTTCTCAAGGTATGAGCCAGTAACGAACCCTGAGCTGAATCCAACCGGCTATGGCTGCACACAGACTACAGGGCGAGCTGGGCTCACACGGAGACCGTGCAGACAGCCGTAAACGGCGCTGCAAGGCCAAAAAACCCTCCTCTAGGTTATCCTATATAGTGTTTTTCCACTATTTAGCTGGATACGAGTGGAAAGACACTAATAGGAATTTTTTTTTTCAAATTTTAAACAGGCTGCACTATTTGAAAAAAAGGAAAATTTTTCTCAAGGTATGAGCCAGTAACGAACCCTGAGCTGAATCCAACCGGCTATGGCTGCACACAGACTACAGGGCGAGCTGGGCTCACACGGAGACCGTGCAGACAGCCGTAAACGGCGCTGCAAGGCCCAAAAACCCCCCTCTAGGTTATCCTATGTAGTGTTTTTCCACAATAGAGCTGGAGACTGGTGGAAAAACACTAATAGGAAATTTGAGAAAAAATGTGCAGCAGGCTGCACTAAGAGCAAAAAAGAACAACTGTGTGAGGCAGTGTGAACCCCCCCTGAGCTGAATACAACCGGGTATATGGCTGCACACAGACTACAGAGTGAGCTGCACACACACACACACACAGAGACCTTGCAGAACGCTGTTAAAACAGCGCTGCAAGGCAAGAGCAAGGTGAACAGTGAAGAACACACAGCGTTTTGCTAAATTAGCCTTTGGAAAGGAAAATAAAGCAATTAGCTAGCTCAACTGGCCCTCAGTTAGAACACAGCGTCCTGTCCCTAACTGAAATCACAGCAGAGTGAGCGCAAAATGGCGGCAGCGCTTTTTTATAGTGCAGAGTGACATCATTTCAGCAGCCAATCCAAGCCTTGCCAGTACTTACATGCCCACCATGCTAAACAGGATGTGCCCACACTTTCATTCATTCCTCATTGGCTGCTGCGTTCAATTTGAATTCTGGGAACTTCCGATTCCGGTATCCGATACGCGGGAAGTATCGGAATTCGGTATCGGAATTCCGATACCGCAAATATCGGCCGATACCCGATACTTGCGGTATCGGAATGCTCAACACTACTGATAAGTAAAAGTCATTTTGGAGACATTCCGACTCTGGTGGTTCTGTTAGACTATCACATGGTCCTCAGTCATGGTCAAATAAGTGTTGGACTGTCCTAATACTGTACATTCTGCAGTTGGTTCAGGTCCACACATAATAATGACACTGAAAGAATAAAGTTAATTTTTGAGACATTCAATTGCTACTTGGAAAAAAATGTTCTACTAATTCTCAATTTAATGGAATATGTTATCCCCTTTGCCCACAGAGGCGGTTGTCACGTTAATGACCAGGCCAATTTTTACAATTTTGACCACTGTCAATTTTTGTGGTTATAACACTAGAACGCAATATGTCACAAATATAACATAAATGTACTTCATGATGGTGGTAATATTTCTTTGATATGACTTGCGTTTATTTGTGAAAAAAAACCTGAAGTTTGGCGAAAATTTGGCAATTTTCCAACTTTGAATTTTCATGCCCTTAAATCACAGATATGTCACACAAAATAGTTACTAAGTAACATTTTCCACATGTATACTTTCAATTTTGGAACATTTTTTTTGTTAGGAAGTTATAAGGGTTAAAAAGTTGACAAGCGTTTTCTCATTTCTATAACAAAATTTACAAAATCATTTTTTTAGGGACCACCTCATATTTTAAGTCACTTTGAGGGGTCTATAGTAGATACCCAAAAGTGACGCCATTCTAAAAACTGCACCCCTCAAGGTGCTCAAAACCACATTCAAGAAGTTTTTTAACCCTTCAGGAATTTTTGGAATGTGGAAAAAAAAATGAACATTTAACTTTTTTTTGCAAAAAATTAATTCAGATCCAAATTTTTTATTTTGACAAGGGTAACAGGAAAAAATGGACCCTAAAATGTGTTTTGCAATTTCTCCTGAGCATTCCGACACCCCATGTGAGGGAGAAAACCACTGTTTGGGCGCACAGCAGAGCTCGGAAGTGAAGGAGCGCCAATTGTTCTTGTAACAATTGGCGGATACGATGTCGTGTTTGGAGAGTCTATGATTTGCCTAAGTAGAGAAGATCACCCACAAGTGACACCATGGAAATTAGACCCCTCAGGGCACATTGAACCCTCAGGTGCTTGACAGAAGTTTATAACATTGAGCTGTAAAAATAAAGAAAAAACAAATTTTCCCCACAAATATGTTTTCAGCACAAAATATTGCATTTTCATAAGGGTAACAGGAGACATTCCACTATGCAATTTGTTGTGCAATTTCTCCTGAGTACGCTGATATCCAATATGAGGGTGAAAACTACTGTTTGGACGCATGGCAGGGCTTGGAAGGGAGGAAGCGTCATTTGACTTTTTAAATGTAATATTTCCTGGAATCATTAGCGGATGTCATGTCCTGTTTGGAAAGCCCCTGATGTACCTAAACAGTGGAAACCTCCACAAGTGACCCCATTTTGGAAACTAGACCCCTCAAGGAATGTATATAGATGCGTGGTGAGCAACTTCAACCCCCAGGTGTTTCCCAGAAGTTTATAACGTAGAGCCGTTATCATATTTTTCCCACAAAAATGTTATTTTGGCCCCAAATTTTGCATTTTCATAATGGTAACAGGAAAACTTGCACCATGCAATTTGTTGTGCAATTTCTCCTGAGTACGCCAATACTCTAAATGTGGGGGAATGTTACTTTTGAGGCACAGTGCAAAGCTCAGAAGGGAAGAGGTGCCATATTGGATTTCAGATTGTGCTGGAATGGTTTGAGTTTGTCACATTGGCAGAGCCCCTGAGGTGCCAGAACAACAGAAACCCCCCTATATGTGAACTCATTTTCCAAACTACACTCCCAATGAATTAAACTAGAGGTGCGGTGATCATGTTGACACCACATGTGCCTCACAGAATTTTACACCACCGAGCAGTGAATAAAGAATAAATTACATTTTTACCACTAAAATGTTGTTTTAGCCCAAGTTTTACATTTTCTAAGGGCTAATAGGAAACTTGTTTACATAAAACTGAGGTCCATTTTTTCCTCAGTGCGCCAATACCCTACATGTAATCGGGAAATATTTTTCAGGCACATTGCAAAGCTCAGAAGGGAAGGAAAGCCAGATTTTACTGCTATCGTTTGCAGGTGTCATGACCCATTGGGAGAGCCCATGACGTGTCGGAGCAGCTGAACTCCCCATAAGTCACACCAATTTACAAACTATACCTCTCCATGAATTCATCTAGGAGTGCAGTGATTATATTGACACTATGGATGTGTCACAGAAATTCATACCGTTGGGCAGTAAAGAAAAAAATAACTACATTTTTACCAACAAAATGTGCCAGGCCCAGATTTTTCATTTTCATACAAAAAGTGGGTAAAAATGGCACCAAAATTTGTCCCACAATTTCCACTGAATGTGGCAATACCCAGTATGTACAGGACTACTTAGCCATACGGAGAGCCTCAGGAGGAACGGAGCTCTATTTGCCTCCTGGAGCGCAGATGTTCCTAGAAGAGTTTGCGGACTCCATATACAGAGCCCCTATTTGCTGGAAGAGCAGAATCACCCCTCAAGTGACCTCATTTTTTAAACTATATCCCTTGGGTAATTTATCTACAGGTGTAGTAATGATTTTGACTCCATGGATATTGTCCAGAAGCAAGCAGCAATGAATGTTGCCAAGTGAAAATTGCAAATTGCCATTGTAGTGACCAGTTCGCTTTAGTGACCAGTATGCTGGTTGTCACCAGCACGTGCTTCAGGAGGCATGCACCCGTAAGCTAAGTGGGCTCTCATCACTTCAGAAATGCCAAACGTGGACGCAATCTGTGGTTTAGGTACACTGTGGGGCTCAGAAGCGAGGGGGGCATTTGGATTTGAAAGAGGAGAATTTGCAGAATTTCTTTTGGCGGGTGTGGAGCCAAAAGTGTGGCCGACGGCAAAAAGACAGACACCACCGGATCACAGGTCAGACGGCATCCACAGTGCCTCCATCTGCCTCATTATAGGGAATCTTCCGCCAGAGGTTCCGTATGAATCACATATTTCAGATATTTACACGTAAACCCCGCTGCAAGTGCTCAGCGCAGTGCACAGGATAAATGTACGCCAAGCCTTACTTTGGGACGCAGAATGAAAAAACTCAACAGCAAGAGAAGAATTGGTTTTATTTATTTGTTATGCCATTCCTCATGCAGCGTAAGTGATTAGGCAACTTTATTCTTCCGGTCGGTGCCATTACAGCGATGCCAGATTTATATTGGGTATTTATGTTTGGCTGCTGTCACACACTAAAAGATGCTTTTTGTATCACCACATTTGGAGAGCTATAATTTTTTCCAGATTTTGGCTCACAGAGTCATGTGAGGGCTTTTTTTTTTTTTTGCTGGACGAAATTATGTTTTTATTGGTACCATTTTCGGGCATATGGCATTTTTGATTACTTTCTATTCTGATTTTTGGGAGGCACAATGAACAAAAAACAGTAATTCAGGATTGTATTTTTTTGGTGGAGGGGGAGTTTATGCCGTTCCGTGTGTGGTAAAATTGAAAAGGCAGTTTTATTCTTTGGGTCAGTACAATTACAGCAATACCACATTTATATCTTTTTTTTAATGTTTTGACACTTTTACGCAATAAAAAACTATTTTATAGACAAAATAATTATTTTTGCAACACTTTATTCTGAGAGCTATAACTTTTTTATTTTTCCGGTGATGGAGTTGTCTGGGGGCTTTTTTTTGCTGGACTAAATGTTGTTTTCAGCGGTAACACGTTTATTTATATCCGTCTTTTTAATCGCGTTTTATTCCACTTTTTGTTCGGCAGTATTATAATAAAACATTGTTTTTTGCCTTGTTTTATATTTTTTTATGGTGTGTACTAAAGGGGTTAATTAGTTAACAGTTTTATAGGTTGGGTTGTTGCGGTTGCCGCAATACCAATTATGTGTACTTTTATTGTTAATATATTTTTTTCATTCAAATATTTATTTATATATACAATACCTTTTAATTTTTTATTATTATTTTGTTTTACATATTTATACAATTATTTAAAAAAAATTACTTTTTTTAAAAACTTTTTTACTTTGTACTACTATGAGACAATAAATTCTTGCAGGCTGATCGCTTCTACAGCGTGGGGATGCAGCAGCACTGCACATGATCATCAAGTTTCCTAGCCCTGGCGACCAAGGTGTCGTCATCACAACATCGGGTCACCACGGCAATGATCAGGACCCCGATCCAAAGGCAGAGGGGCTTTCAGCCCTCTGCTGGCTCCCGGAATGCTGCAATATAATTCAATCGCAGCATTTTGGGGGTTAAAGCACCGGGAGCGGTGCTTGACCTTTCCTGGCACTTAGTGCCAGGTGTCTGCTGTCAGAATCAGCTGACACCTGGCGGCAATCGCTGAACACCACCCGTGTGCTCTGGCGATCGAAATGATGTAATAATCTGTCCCTTTTCAGATTGGACCAGGGCACATGGACAGATTATTACTTCTGTCAGAAAGGGTTTTAAGAAGCAGTCACATCAAAGGATTTATCCTCTTAGCATATTGCAATCATCATATTATATAGCCCTATGTACTTACAATTGCTCATTTTGCCTTTCTACCCAGTTAATTTGTGCCTTCTCATTGTTCTATGTAAATTCAGGATATCTCATTTCCTTGCATTTTACTAACCCTCTCTTCAATTCCTGACCCATCTGCTCCCTCCTCCCCCCCCCGCCATGAACTTTGCAATGATGTAGAACTGTAGTTCTAATGACTCGTGCAGGAACTTGTGCTAGAGACGTAGAAGGACCTCATGGAAAAAAGAAGAATTAGCTAGGTAGAAAGGCAAAATGAGCAATTGTAAGTACACAGGGTTATGTAATATGATGCTTGCAATATATTAGCAGGATAATAATTTTGATAGGAGTGCTTCTTTAATTACACATCTTGTGAGCCAATGGAACCTACACATGCATACAAGTTGATCAAAGTTTTCCTGGTCATCCGGAGATATGCCAGAAACCTTTAATTGAGTATAACATTTGGAAATCTTTTGCTTTGATCAGCCTTGATTTTCCCTATATTTCCATGTATATTGATTGGACTTATTTATGATAATTTTCTACCATGATGTGATATCCACATTTTAGGCTATCTACCAACTTTATCCTATTAATATTTTAGGAAATCGGATCAATGCATAAACAGATGTAGCCATTCTTAAACTATTGAACAAGAATGATACATCAAAATCCATTGAATTTGTATTATTTGGTGCTGGGATACACTCTTCTGCACCAGACTGTTTTTTTACTTGTGTTTTCTTACAGGACTACCATATATACTCGAGTATAAGCTGACCCGAGTATAAGCCGACCCCCTAATTTTGCCACAAAAAACTGGGAAAACTTATTGACTCGAGTATAAGCCTAGGGTAGGAAATGCAGCAGCTACCGGTGAATTTCAAAAATAAAAATAGATGCTCCATACCGTTCAATATGGCCCCATAGATGCTCCATATAAAGCTGTGCCACATATAATGCTCTGCACCGTTCATTATTGCCCCATAGATGCTCCATATAAAGCTGTGCCACATATAATGCTCTGCACCGTTCATTATGGCCCCATAGATGCTCCATATAAAGCTGTGCCCCATATAATGCTCTGCACCGTTCATTATTGCCCCATAGATGCTCCATATAAAGCTGTGCCACATATAATGCTCTGCACCGTTCATTATGGCCCCATAGATGCTCCATATAAAGCTGTGCCCCATATATAATGCTCTGCACCGTTCATTATGGCCCCATAGATGCTCCATATAAAGCTGTGCCCCATATATAATGCTCTGCACCGTTCATGGCCCCATAGATGCTCCATATAAAGCTGTGCCATATAGAATGCTCTGCACCATTCATTATGGCCCCATATAAAGCTGTGTCATATAGAATGCTCTGCACCATTCATTATAGCCCCATATAAAGCTGTGCCCCATATAGAATGCTCTGCACCATTGACTATGGCCCCATAGATGCTCCTTATAAAGCTATGCCATATAGAATGCTCTGCACCGTTGATTATGGCCCCATAGATGCTCCTTATATAATGCTGTGCCATATAGAATGCTGCTGGTGCTGCAATAAAAAAAAAAATCACATACTCACCTCTCTTGCTCAGGACGCCGGCGCTTTCAATATTTACCTGCTCCTCGTGCGGCTCCGTCTCCAGCACTGAAGCTCAGCAGAGGGCGCGCACTGACTACGTCACCGTGCCCTCTAACCTGAGCGTCACTGCTAGAGGACGCTAGAGACGGAGCAGCACCGGAGCGAGGAGCAGGTAAATATCGCGCTGCGCTCCCCTCCCCGTATACTTACCTGCTCCCGGTGCGGTCCCTGCAGTCCCTGGCTTCCCCGGCGCTGCATCTTCTTGCTGTACTAAGCGGTCACAGTTACCACTCATTTTCAGTCATGAATATGCGGCTCCACCTCTATGGGAGGTGGAGCCGCATATTCATTTCTGTAATGAGCGGTACCATGTGACCGCTCAATACAGGAAGAAGATGCAGCGCTGGAAGAAGCAGGGACTGCAGGGACCGCGCCGGAGCAGGTAAGTATAACTAGACAGCCACCGCTCCCCCTCCCCTGCCGACCCCCAGGTATGACTCGAGTATAAGCCGAGAGGGGGACTTTCAGCCCAAAAAAATGGGCTGAAAATCTCGGCTTATACTCGAGTATATACGGTAAGTATTTTAAGCAGTGGTAAAACAGCTATATTCAGGTGCTTCTCACAAAATTAGAATATCATCAAAACGTTAATTTATTTCAGTTCTTCAATACAAATAGTGAAACTCATATATTATATAGAGTCATTCCAAAAGAGTGATCTATTTCACGTGTTTATTTCTGTTAATGTTGATGATTATGTTATGGCTTACAGCGAATGAAAACCCAAAAGTCAGTATCTCAAAAATTATCTCTAAATTAGAATATTTAACAAAAAACACCTGCAAAGGCTTCCTAAGAGTTTAAAAATGTCCCTTAGTCTGTTTCAGTAGGCTCCACAATCATGGGGAAGACTGCTGACTTGACAGATGTCCAGAAGGTAGTCATTGACACAATCCACAAGGAGGGGAAGCCACAAAAGGTCATTGCTAAAGAGTCTGCTGTTCACAGAGTGCTGTATCCAAGCATATTAATGGAAAGTTGAGTGGAAGGAAAAAGTGTTGTAGAAAAAGGTGCATAAGCAACCGGGATAACCGCAGCCTGGAAAGGATTGTTAACAAAAGGCCTTTAAAAAATTTAATTTTGGGGAGATTCACAAGGAGTGGACTGCTACTGGAGTCATTGCTTCAAGAGCTACCACACACAGACGTATCCAGGACATGGGCTACAAGTGTCGCCTTCCTTGTGTCAGACCACTCATGACCAATGGACATCGCCAGAAGCATCTTACCTGGGCCAAGGAGAAAAAGAACTGGACTGTTGACAGTGGTCCAAGGTGTTTTCAGATGAAGCTAAATTTTGCATTTCATTTGGAAATCAAGGTCCCAGAGTCTTGAGGAAGAGTGGAGAGGCCACAATCCAAGCTGCTTGAGGATTAGTCTGAAGTTTCCACAATCAGTGATGGTTTGGGGAGCCATGTCATCTGCTGGTGTAGGTCCACTGTGTTTTATCAAGACCAAAGTCAGTGCAGCCGACTATCAGGAAATTCTAGAGCACTTCATGCTTCCCTCTGCCGATGAGCTTTCTGGAAATGGAAATGTCATTCTCCAGCAGGACTTGGCTCCTGTCCACATGGCCAAAAGTACCAATACCTGGCTTACAAACAACAGTATCACTGGGCTTGATTGGCCAGTAAACTCGCCTGACCTTAACCCCATAGAGAATCTATGGGGTATTGTCAAGAGGAAGATGAGAAACACCAGACCCAACAATGCAGAAGAGCTAAAGGCTGCTATCAAAGTAACCTGGGCTTCCATAACAAGTCAGAAGTGCCACAGGCTGATCGCCTCCATGCCACGCCGCATTGATGCAGTAATTGATGCAAAAAGAGCCCAGACCAAGTATTGAGGGCATTTACTGAACATACATTTCAGTAGGCCAACATTTCGGATTTTAAAATAATTTTTCAAGCTGGTGTTAAGTTATTTTAATTTATTGAGATAACGACTTTTGGGTTTTCATTGGCTGTAAGCCATAATCATCAACATTAACAGAAATAAACACATGGAATAGATCACTCTGTTTGTAATGACTCTATATAATATGCGTTTGACTTTTTGTATTGAAGAACTGAAATAAATTAACTTTTTGATAACATTTTAATTTGTTAGAAGAACCTGCATATGGTTTATGTACAAACAGGAGTCACTTTTGGGCTCCTCAAGAGAGAGTGCCAGTGATGAGTCTTTTTTAGAACTATCATGGTGCCAATCGTCATTTGTCACTTGAGCAGACCTGTTCGATCTTGAGCCTTGACGACTTGATAGATGAACACTCTGTAGGAAGATCGATCTTGCCTAAATAAGTCCACCGAGGTCTTCTCTGCCATGATCCTCATAGTATCAAGCTGGTCTTATTCTTCATCTTGTTCCTTTCAACAACCACTTCTTTTTTTTGGTGGCAAGAGCGTCTGTCATGACTCTGGAGAAGGCGTCTCCTCTATTAATTTTCATGTTTGTGGATACTTAGTCTATAGAATAAACAGTAGGCTCCCGCAATCCTCTTATGTGAACGGTTCCCCTCCATTTTTCTAATTGCTCATTTTCACAATTTGCTGGAAGAGATTTAATTACTGTTATGTTGAACGAAAATTATAATATGCAATTTAAACACATTTCCTGTTCTTACTAATTGTTATGTTGGTAATTGTTCTGCGTGTTTGTCAGATATTCGGTTGCTAGGCAGCTGTAACACAGAATTCAATTCTTCTATTCTCATCGGAATTACCGGCCCTTAGTTTCCTATAAAATAAATGGCGATTTTTTTTTTCCTTTGTTTTACTTCCAAAATGCTAAAACATTCATAAAGAATCATAATAAATACATAGGAATGTGACGCACAATGCATTACCTTAAATCTAGGGTATTATAAATCTCTACGTCTGCTGTTTAGACCAAATTATAGGATATTATGCAACTATAATGCATTTTTTCGTATGTAATTTACCTTATTTTTTCCTACTTTTTGTTGAAATCTGTGAACCCATCAATTTCAGTAGGAGGAAAAAGAAGAAAATTAATGTATTCAAAAAGCATTTACAGGTAATAAATAGGCTCAAAATGTCAGATATAATTTGCTCGTTATCTGGTAATTTTTGTATCTAATTTTGCCTCTAATTATTGGATGAATTTAGCACTTGTCCCACATCTTTTACTGGAGTAGAAAATGAACAAATTATGAAACCAATTTTAGGAATTATGTCGATAATAAGTCATTTTTGGGAAAAAATTATTTGACAATTTATTTTTGGATGCTTATTTTGCTTGGCTTTTTTTTGCATTGTTTTTCTATAAATACGAGTCACTCAAGATGACCGGGCCGTGGTGCGTATTGATTTGTTTACTACCGAGAGGCAAAAACAAATGCATCCTTCACTCACGCAGTCCTATATTTATCTTCCACGCAGGTCGCAAATTGAGCAAAAATTGCAACGCAATCTGCACACCCCAGACACACAAGAAGCTGCCGCCACTTACTAGCGGAATGTGGTGATGAGTCCGTAAAAGTTCACATTGCTCTTGGTGAACACTCTCTCCTAAAAACAATGGATAATTTTGATTATCCAAAGAAAAAAAGTTATTAAAGTTTTGAGCTTTAAGTCATAATATTTGTATTTCTCTTTCAACAAAGCGCCATGAGGGATTGATTGTAGGGGGAACTAATTGTACTTTTGAATGTCATTTTACCATATGATAGAAACTTTGAGAAAAATGCAAGTGTGGTGAAATGGTAAGAAAAAAACATTATTTTGGGGGTTTTGTTTTATCAGATTTCGTTTTTAGCTATAAATGAACAGACAACATGATACTATAGTTGTGTAGAAAAAAAATGTTTATTTTATTAATATTTTTGGTTTAAATTCTACTGTCTTAAAGTGAATCCGTCAGCAGGTTTTTGATATGTAATCCGAGGACAGTGTAAAGTATCAGTTAAAACACTGTGTCACTTATCACACTTTGCTCTCTGACCTCCTATTACTATCCTGTAAAACCCTACAATGGCAGCTGCTTCTACTGCCCTCATATTTTATACTGGCTCTGATAGCTCCCATGATTGGTTTGCCTAGACTCTATGATGTCACACTTGTTAGTCATTATGGGGAAGCCCCCCACAGCCGGGCATGATATCATTAGCACGCGATCTGGCTGCTCCAGTCTCCAGTCGGGAATTGTTGTTGTGGTCCTCACAAATTGAATTACAAAGTGTTTAGATTCAAGGAATCTTGCGAATTTGGAGAAATTCAACTCAAAGTCGATCCACAGTAGGTCTATCGATGATCCTTAATAAATCCCTTAAACTTTAGTTCATGCACCTCCCATGGCCCAAAAAGCAGTAAAAGTTCTTAAAGTAAACCTGTTTGTCGATTAATGCTACCCAAACTAGCAAGACTCAGACATTGCCTTTACTCTATACGCTGAAGAATTTCAAAGAAAGTATACTTTAAAATGTTGGTCCTGAACCCACCAGCTAGAGACCATGCATCTCAGATGACTAGTTCAAGGCAGGATTTCCGCCCTGATTTTGTAGACTGACACGTTTCACTCCCTAAGTATTTGCAACTTGGACCTAGGCTGCTTTAAGGGCCGTTAGACGCTTCACTTTCCTCCTTAAAAAATCAGAGGGCAGAGCAGAGTGCAAATTACCTACATAAGGGAAAGTGTGCTGAAGTGGAAAGAGCTTCCAAATTGAATAAAAAACAAAACACAAATACAAAATAAAGGATTAAGTATGTACTGTTAGAGAATATGCCGCAAACTTCCTAAAAAGAAACAGAAGATAGGTGCAGGGTTAAGAACATAAACCTTTGGTGACCTACCCCTTATTGTAAATACTGTGCCTGCACATATAGTATTGTGTTTTTTTTTTTTTTTTAAACTTTGCTCCAACAAAATGTCATCAGCGGCAGCGCATGCGCAGTGGGATCTATTTATCGTTGCCGCTGAACATAGCAACGCTCTCGCATTGGTCTTCACTCTTCAGACGACAGTGGGCAGTAGAGATGGAGAGCATAGCTTGTTGATAGAGCATGCGCCGCTGCCTGTGCCATTTTGTTGAAGCAAAATGTTTTTTACTGGAGACCACAAAATTATATGCGCAGGCACAGAATTTAAACTAGTAGGCAGGTTACTGAAGGTTTAATGACCTGCCATTCAGCCAAGAATGATGAGGCCAGAGCATCAAATAAAGCCCTGCCCACAGGCCTGCCCCGGGGCATGACCATCTCATTAATCTGTGTTTGTAGTTTTGAGTTAATCAAGAAACACTGATTTCTTGAACCCAGGTATCATTTTAATCAGTGTAGCAGCACCAACCTGACAATGCCTGTAGTTTTACTTAGTAAAATCCTGATAACAGGTTCATGTGGAGATACGGGGGATCAACGGGTGCCCTAGTCTGCTAGCCAAAACTGTATGGATCGTCCCGCCGAGGCATAATACTACTCAAACACAGAGAGAGGGTAACACAGTGTGGCAATACTTCATTGAACCACAAAACAGACAAATAACACATAGAAAAGTCCAAGAAAAATACCCAATACGGTGCAAAATTACGCAGTCTTACCCTTCCACTGACTCGCTTGGATAAGAGCAGCTGTGACTTCAGAGCTTTGAGGGCCGACTACCCCACCTGTGGCACACACACAGAGAGGAGGTAATGAAAAGCTTAGGCAGCTGACAGTCCATTTAGGTACAAGGCCAGGTGACATCCTGGTTTCTCTGAACATTTCCATGGAGCCAGGTAACCGGTGGGTCCCAATCCTGGTCTTCACAAAAGTTTCCATGGGGCCCAGGTGACCAGTGGGTCCAAATACTGACTAACCTAAACATATTCATGGATTCAGCGATGTTCAATGGAGCAGATCTGTATTCTTTCAGCAGGGTCCATGGTCCTCTAAGCTGGCATCCTGTAACATAGTAACATAGTAACATAGTTAGTAAGGCCGAAAAAAGACATTTGTCCATCCAGTTCAGCCTATATTCCATCATAATAAATACCCAGATCTACGTCCTTCTACAGAACCTAATAATTGTATGATACAATATTGTTCTGCTCCAGGAAGACATCCAGGCCTCTCTTGAACCCCTCGACTGAGTTCGCCATCACCACCTCCTCAGGCAAGCAATTCCAGATTCTCACTGCCCTAACAGTAAAGAATCCTCTTCTATGTTGGTGGAAAAACCTTCTCTCCTCCAGACGCAAAGAATGCCCCCTTGTGCCCGTCACCTTCCTTGGTATAAACAGATCCTCAGCGAGATATTTGTATTGTCCCCTTATATACTTATACATGGTTATTAGATCGCCCCTCAGTCGTCTTTTTTCTAGACTAAATAATCCTAATTTCGCTAATCTATCTGGGTATTGTAGTTCTCCCATCCCCTTTATTAATTTTGTTGCCCTCCTTTGTACTCTCTCTAGTTCCATTATATCCTTCCTGAGCACCGGTGCCCAAAACTGGACACAGTACTCCATGTGCGGTCTAACTAGGGATTTGTACAGAGGCAGTATAATGCTCTCATCATGTGTATCCAGACCTCTTTTAATGCACCCCATGATCCTGTTTGCCTTGGCAGCTGCTGCCTGGCACTGGCTGCTCCAGGTAAGTTTATCATTAACTAGGATCCCCAAGTCCTTCTCCCTGTCAGATTTGCCCAGTGGTTTCCCATTCAGTGTGTAATGGTGACATTGATTCCTTCTTCCCATGTGTATAACCTTACATTTATCATTGTTAAACCTCATCTGCCACCTTTCAGCCCAAGTTTCCAACTTATCCAGATCCATCTGTAGCAGAATACTATCTTCTCTTGTATTAACTGCTTTACATAGTTTTGTATCATCTGCAAATATCGATATTTTACTGTGTAAACCTTCTACCAGATCATTAATGAATATGTTGAAGAGAACAGGTCCCAATACTGACCCCTGCGGTACCCCACTGGTCACAGCGACCCAGTTAGAGACTATACCATTTATAACCACCCTCTGCTTTCTATCACTAAGCCAGTTACTAACCCATTTACACACATTTTCCCCCAGACCAAGCATTCTCATTTTGTGTACCAACCTCTTGTGCGGCACGGTATCAAACGCTTTGGAAAAATCGAGATATACCACGTCCAATGACTCACCGTGGTCCAGTCTATAGCTTACCTCTTCATAAAAACTGATTAGATTGGTTTGACAGGAGCGATTTCTCATAAACCCATGCTGATATGGAGTTAAACAGTTATTCTCATTGAGATAATCCAGAATAACATCCCTCAGAAACCCTTCAAATATTTTACCAACAATAGAGGTTAGACTTACTGGCCTATAATTTCCAGGTTCACTTTTAGAGCCCTTTTTGAATGTAGAATGTCTGTGTCCTTTGTGAAGGAGCCGTGATCTGGCAGCTATCCTGTAAAGTGTTCCTGGCTATTGTTTTGGAAAGAATCCCTGGTTATTTGGGTTTCTGGATTTCTTGGATGTCTGAATGTCTGGATGTATAGTGTTACAGAGGCATTTCCCTTTCTATAGTTCACAACTGTTCTACAAGCAATTATTCATAGGTCAAGAGAAGGGATGATGAGATTAACGTTGCATTGTTTGATTATTTAGATTATTCTTTAATGGTTACAAGTCAACAAACTGCATGGCCTGTAATAATGTGTAATGAACATATCAGCAAATATCATTGTTCAGGGACATTGCATCCCTGTTTTGCAAAGATAACAGTACAATAAACCGTAGTAGCTTATATAAGAGGTATTTACTGAAAATAAATAGTTTAAGATTAAATGCTCTGTCGTCACAATTTGCTTTAAGAGTCTTTACAAAATAAACCAGATAACTTTTTTTTATCACAAAAACTTTCCAAATAGCATAGCCTGGCACAGTAATGGGGGAATCAATTTGATTTTTTGCTGTACCCCATCACACCTATAATATAAATGACACAATTTATTAGCTTATGTTTGCTTTATAGAATTTGGTTATAAAGAAAATTATCATTTTCCCTTTACTGTAATAATAATTTAATAATAATAATAATAATTTTTATTTATATAGCGCCAACATATTCCGCAGCGCTTTACAAATTATAGAGGGGACTTGTACATACAATAGACATTACAGCATAACAGAAATACAGTTCAAAACAGATATCAAGAGGAGTGAGGGCCCTGCTCGTAAGCTTACAAACTATGAGGAAAAGGGGAGACACGAGAGGTGGATGGTAACAATTGCTATAGTTATTCGGACCAGCCATAGTGTAAGGCTTGGGTGTTCATGTAAAGCTGCATGAACCAGTTATTTAATTTTTTTTTTTTTAATATAGGCCACACAGGGATCGTTAGGTTAATGCATTGAGGCGGTAGGCCAGTCTGAACAAATGAGTTTTTAGGGCACGCTTAAATACTCTTAATACTCTTCCCTTTTTTGACATTCTTTCATCACGAGTAATACATAGAAAATTTTGTTTTCCAAACTTTCTCAGCATAATATCTCTGACTACAAACAAATTTAGAGGATGTAGAACAAAAAGGGAAAAACAATATAAAACATAAAAAAATGTATCTGATGCATCAAGGGGATATTATTTTTTTTCCATACCATCAGCAGAAAGAAAACAGATTGAGTTTATTGTGCTTTCAACATCTTCGTACTTTTTGCATTTATGCATGCTTTGGTGAAAACTGCCATACTGGGCTCGTCAAAGGCACACATGAAAGCTTTTCTTAAGTAGTAACATATTTTTATTTTACTCTGGAGTTCACTTTGCACAGCAAGCAAAGCCGAGATTGGTATATTCTTATTTCAAAGTATTTTATTGTTTTTTTTTCCTTTTTTTTCCTGTTGTTTCTTATCCTAAATGTCTTTTTAAGTCAGTTCTGTGATGTACCCACAGCTACACATGAATATCATTTTCATGCTGAAAATTAATGCACAAAAATATGCCTTCTGTTATCCTACAGTTTTTTTTAATGCCATGATTTGCAAAGCAGTAATTAAAAAAATATAAAAATGTATTTAGGGTTTATTAACCCTTTTATGACCACAAAGTTTGGAGCCTATATATGTAAATCAAAATTATTACTTTTTTTCAAATCATAATTTTTGGGTGGAATATTGTTTTTATATTTGCAATATTTTTAATGCACAGGTTTTCATATGATACCAAAAAAAAGTTGTTTTTATTTTAAAAAGGGTTTTTTTCTACATCGCAAACGAGGCTGCAGAAGCAAAGCTGAATCTGGTAGCGGCCAGGGAGAGTTTGGTTCAAAATATCAATCTTTAAGATTGCACCGCCACTCAGCCAACATAGAGCTGGGAGGCAGAGGAGCAGTGCGCTCATGAAGACATGTGATGACAATAACAAATTAAGTTTTATATAGGGAAAAATGGGCAGTAATGGTAAAATATTACATTTTTCTTTTTTTGCAGATTTGTAATTCAGAGCATCAATTTATTACAAAAATATCCTCGACGGTATATTAATGCCAAATCCATATTCTTAGCCTAATCTTCAACACTGTACAAAAGTTAGCAAAGTAAAGATACAAGTATGGAAAGTGAAAATAAACAAAGAGAATATATAAATTACATCAACATTTGGTGACTGCCCTTTGCCTCAATGAATCAAAGCATTAATTTAATTATGTACACCTGCAAATAATTTTTTAAGGAACTCGGTGGGAGGTTGCTCCAAACATCTTCGAGATCATCCCCCAGATCTTCTATGTATCCATCTGTCTCTTCATGTGATCCCAGACGGACTGGATGATGTGAGATCTGTGCTCTGTGAGGTCGGATCATCACTTCTAGGACTCCTTTTTTTTAACGACATTGACCGGATGTTTGAAGTCGATGTCCTGCTGCAGGATAAATTTGGATCCATACCCTGATGGCATACCTTGCTTGCTTCCTGACCAGCATAGCCAATTGCTCATGTCCTCACTCTCAGTTCATCTTTTCACCTTGACCTTCAACTTAGTGGGAGCATCTCATCAGTTGAGTCCTAACAAGTGGTGAGCGAATATATTCGTTACTCGAGAGTTCTCGAGCATGCTCGGGGGTCTTCCGAGTACTTTTTAGTGCTCGGAGATTTAGTTTTTCTTGCCTCAGCTGGATGATTTACATCTGTTAGCCAGCATAAGTACATGTGGGGATTCCCTAGCAACCAGGCAACCCCCACATGTATTTATGCTGGCTAACAGATGTAAATCATCCAGCTGAGGCAAGAAAAACTAAATCTCCGAGCACTAAAAAATACTCAGCGGACCCCCGAGCATGCTCGAGAAATCTCGAGAAACGAGTATATTCACTCATCACTAGTCCTAACATTAGGATATTGCACACAGTATTTTTTTAGAGGTTTTCGATGAGTTTTTCATTTCGATAAGCAATTTTTGAAAAGTTTTTTTAAAATGTTTTATAAGAGTTTTTAACCTGATGTTTTTTTTGCAGGCTTCTGTCTAAACTGTATAAAAATATAAGTAAAAAATGGACTCCCAAACGTGCTGCCAAAGATTTTTGGAGAGTTTTAATTTCTAATTAAAATGATTTTTATTGAGCTGCGCATAACGGAGCCGGTCCAGCTCCTTCGTCAGACTGAGTAATACACACCACCATTTATATTATTCATAATGACTAGCGATGAGCGAGTATACTCATTGCTCGGGTGATCTCCAAGTGTTTGTTAGTGTTCGGAGATTTAGTTTTCATCACCTCAGCTGAATGATGTACATCTGTTAGCCAGCCTGAGTACATATGGGGGTTACCTGGTTGCTAGGGAAAACCCACATGTATTCAAGCTGGCTAGTAGCTGTAAATCATTCAGCTGAGGTGATGAAAACTAAATCTCTGAGCACTAAAAAATACTCGGAGACCACCCGAGCGTGCTCGGGAAAACCCGAGCAATGAGTATACTCGCTCATCACTAATAATGACACCACACCCTTAATGATTGGATAGCCTCCAATCATATTAATTTGCATTTGTTAAAAATGTACATATAATGTTAATAACATTTAAAATTCACCACAAAACACACAAAAAAATTATTTGCAGACGAAAACAAAGTAAAATATTAGACCTATAACAGCAAGAGTATAAAGTATAAAAAAAAGGTACGGTTTACACTAATAGTATCCAAGGAAATCCTTGTTGAACCGTGTTGTCCATACATCCATTAAGACGATCAGTCGACAGGGTGTTCACCAGATTCTGAAGCCTACTGGATGTGTGCTTCCCGATCTGACCATGAGATATGGTATGATCAGACCATGTTCCTGTATAGTCAGACACGGATATTACACAGTACAAACAGGGGCACATTCATAAGATTATTTCAGCACAGGAACATTTTTTATCGACACATCCAGTTGTGGAAATTACAGGTGCATCTCACAAAATTAGATTATCATCAAAAAGTTAATTTATTTCAGTTCTTCAATACAAAAAGTGAAACTCATATTATATAGTCATGTAAGGGCGTCCAGAGAGAAAAAAGAAAAAAGTTGGCACTCACCCAGCGATGAAAGTAGAAAAGTCCTTTATTTATCCATACAATGGGATGCGGACATGCCTGTAGGGCTCCAGTACAAATGAGAGGGTGCGAGGAGGGAACCGGACGACGGCCGTTTCGCGCGGACTGCGCTTCAACGGGTCCAGGTATCATACATTATATTATATAGTCATTACACACAGAGTGATCTATTTCACGTGTTTATTTCTGTTAATGTTGATGATTATGGCTTACAGCCAACGAAAACCCAAAAGGCATTATCTCAGTAAATTACAATACTTTATAACATCAACTTGAAGAATTATTTTAAAACCCGAAATGTATGTGAGTAAATGCACTCAATACTTGGTTGGGGCTCCTTTTGCATCAATTACTACATCAATGTGGCGTGGCATGGAGGCTATCAGCCTGTGGCGCTGCTGAGGGGTTATGGAAGCCCAGGTTGCTTTGATAGCAGCCTTCAGCTTGTCTGCATTGTTGGATCTGGTGTCTCTCATCTTCCTCTTGACAATACTCCATAGATTCTCTATGGGGTTAAGGTCAGGAGAGTTTGCTGATGATATTCTAATTTTGTGAGATGCAGCTGTGTTATTATTTCAAGATGTATTGATTGAAATCAACTTTAAAATCAACTTTGCTTGTGGGAAAAACCCTTTAACCTATTATTATTTGCTGATCCACACAGGGAGCGGATTCTATCTGTTTTTTTATATTGATTAAACTGTGCATAGTTTCAAGTAAATTCCTTGAGGAGTCACTTCATAGACATGCCGTGCCTTCCCCCATCAAGGTTTTTTTTTTTCTTTTTAAATTGAGTCAGAAAAAAACTCACTCAAAATACTGAGCAAGTGAACAGCAAAGCAGTATTACAAATTAATTGGCTGAAGTAGTCTTTGGGTTATATTTCCAGGATGAATAGTTGATGAGTTTTCAAGAGAATACAATAAACCTGTTTTACTTAATGGGTGCAAAAATGGTCCAGAACATCTGCAACATCAAAAACTCACCAAAAGCTGATCGTGGGAAAGTAGTCTAAAAACGATTTGTCTTGTAATTTTCAGATGTTTTTTTGGAGGAAATCCACTTGAAAAAAAAAACCTCCTTGAAAACTTTGGATGAACAAAGCCTAAGGCTTCCTTCACACATGGACCTGATACGTTAAGATTGGCATTTTGTTCGCCATTCTTGTTGAAAAGTATGTAGAAGTGAGGAGAGAGCCTCTTGGTGCATCTTTCAGCTACAGTGTTGTTGGGACGGGAGAAGATTTTTGTAAGAATTTACTCCTCTTTTTGTGGTGTAAATTCTGATGAAATTATGGGGCTTGGTTTTACCCTAACATTTTTCTGAAAGTCGGCAAAGCTGGCCAGGACTGACATCATGCTCCACAAACTAAATTTTTAGCACAGCTACAATTCAAACTAAACATTTGCGGCATTTCACAGTTTTAAGCCACAATTCTGGCAAAAACTTTTTGAGGAACTGGGACCATAGTTTAAAAAAAAAACAAATCGCTAATTGTTATGGACCTGGTGGTTAGGAGCACCCGGAATGACATGATGGTTAAACTCACACAAGACAAGCTCTGGGAAGTGGGAACTCTGCTGACCGCAACCCCTAATCCTATCACACAACTAGAAATAGCCGTGGAGCGTACCTAACACGGCCTAGACGCCTCTTCACAGCCTAAGAGCTAAATAGCTCTAGAAACAGAAAATAAAGCATATATTGACTGTGAGTAAAGATGAAGTCACAAACACAGAAATGAAACAGGTTTCAGCAAAGGGAGGCCAGACTTACTAAACAGACTGAGGATAGGAAAGGTATCTTTGCGGTCAGCACAAAAAACTACAAAAGACCACGCAGAGTGTGCAAAAAGACCTCCGCACCGACTCACGGTGCGGAGGTGCCACTCTGCATCCCAGAGCTTCCAGCTAGCAAAACAAAATCATGATAGCAAGCTGGACAAGAAAACAATGAACAAATAATTAACTAGCAGGGACTTAGCTTCTGCTGGAGTAGACAGGTCACCAGAAAGATCCAAGAGCGAACTGAACCAGTACATGAACATTGACAGCTGGCATGGAGTAACGATCTGAGTGGAGTTAAATAGAGCAGCCAGCCAACGAATAAACTCCGTCACCTGTGGAAGGAACCTCAGAAGCAGCAGCTCCACTCACAGCCACCAGAGGGAGTCCATGGATAGAACTCGCCAAAGTACCATTCATGACCACAGGAGGGAGTTCGATAACAGAATTCACAACAGCTAATTAAAAAATGTTTTTAAAAACTTAAACTTAATTTTGAAGTTTATTTTATGACTAGTGTTGAGCATTCCGATACTGCAAATATCGGGTATTGGCCGATATTTGCTGTATCGGAATTCCGATACCGAGTTCCGATATTTTTGTGATATCGGAAATCGGAATTGGCGTGTGCGGTGCGTTTGGTTCCCAGGGTCTGGAGGAGAGGAGACTCTCCTTCAGGCCCTGGGATCCATATTCATGTAAAAAATAAAGAATAAAAAAAAAAATATGGATATACTCACCCCTCCGACGAACCCTGGCTCTCAGCGGTGCAACCGGCAGCCTCCGTTCCTAAGAATGCAGTGAGTGAAGGACCTTCGATGATGTCGCGGTCAGGTGACCGGTCACCAGACCGCTCACCTGACCGCGACGTCATCGAAGGTCCTTCACTCTCTGCATTCTTAAGGACGGAGGCGGACGCTTGCAGCGGTGACAGCCAGGGTTCATCGGAGGGGTGAGTATATCCTTATTTTTTATTTTTATTCTTTATTTTTAACATGAATATGGATCCCAGGGCCTGAAGGAGAGTTTTCTCTCCTTCAGACCCTGGGAACCATCCAGGATCACTTCCAATATTTGTGTCCCATTGACTTGCATTGGTATCAGGTATCGGTATCGGCGATATCCGATATTTTTTGGAAATCGGCCGATCCCATCCGATACCGATACTTTCAAGTATCGGAAGGTATCGCTCAACACTATTTATGACTGATTTTTGTTTTTTCTAAAAAGACAATATGGGAAATGAAAATAGCATTAATAAGTTAGGAGCTAAATTTCAAAATTACATTTTAAAGAATGATAGTTAGACGCGGCATCACAATAACAAAACCACACTTCCACCTCCTATGAAGAAGCAGTAGCAGCATTGATGCAAATGACGAGTGGCCACATAAAAGACCTCGGTCAGGAAATAGCGCTCTTCTACTGTGTAATGTTTCGAGCCAGCTTGAGCTGCTTTCCATTCATTTGAAATTGCAGCCATAGCTCGGAGCGATGTTTGGATGCAGACAGGAAGTGATCCAGATTGGCAGCTGGTTCGAAAATTAATAAAAAGTGTTTGAAATAAACAGTAAACAAATTTACAAGGGTTAGATTATGCAAGCTTCCCTCTAAGTCTTCTAACTGCTTCTTACTAGCCAGCTGCCACTATAATACATGTATATTTTTATTTCAACCATTTTACTCCTCAAATTTTTTGGAAATTTTATAAACTATTTTATTGTTGGCCATATCCACAGTCAAAACCCAAGAAAAAAGACAACAAAACTGAGTATATACTCTACAGCAAGTAACTCAGTAAATAGTAATAGTACTGTATACATTTTTATCATCCCTACACAACTCTGAACTGTGAAGACATCATATAACTCCTTCCAGAACCATGAAGTGCATAAAGTACGGAGCAAGCTCAAGAGCTGAGCCTGCATCAAACAGGAAAGGTTCCATCTTTTTTATACAGCCAGCACCTGCATCTACCAGCAGTGACCAGAGTTAGCTCTGATTGCTGCTGCTGCTTAACCATTTACATAGGTATTTAAATATCACCCAAAGCAAGGTATCCATAGCTTCCATGACAGCTGGGGACCTGCTGAAGGTTTTTTTTTGGGGAGCTCTTGAGGAGCCCATAGACACTGGCTAAGTTTAATAGCTGACCAAGATTTAAACAATATTCTGAGATCTTGCAGTGTGCAGAAAAAAAATGATCAAATGATTAGGGACTAAAGGGACTAAAAAATTAAGTGTAAAGTAAAGTTAAAAAAATAATAATTTTACTTTTTCCCAGTTGAAAATAATGTAAAAAAAAAAATTCTGAAAAAAATATTTGGTATCGACATGGCCAGAAAAGTCAGTTCTATCAATATAGAAAATGATATGAAGCACATGATAAGTGGCATAAAAACCACTGAACATCCCTACAATAGAAGCTAAGAAAGTGATTTACAGTTTAAAATGTAAAAATAAACATTCTCTTATTCAGTTCCATCGAAGAAAATATTAAAAAGTTACACGTCTCAGAAAATGATGACGTAATTCACATTTTTTTCTGAATTTTATTAAAGTTATTAAAATTATATAAAAAAAAGCTCGACAAGGTTAGTATAGCTGCAATCATATCCGCCTGGAGAATCATTTTGATAGGTCCTTTTTATGACTCCAGATGAAGCATTTGTGAAACGGGTCTGTCCTGGGACACTTCCTTCAGTTATCAAGAAAATTTGATTCCTGGGTTTCATTTTGAGGCATCTGTGTATTGACTTTCTGATTATTCTGATAAATATATAGAGTTTAACTATTAAATAAAATGTAAATATTCTTTGCCAGGGCCGACATCAGAGTGTTACCGCATTGGACCCCTTCTCTTCTGCTCATCGGGCCCAAGTGGCAGCAACTGAACATGCATCCAAGACGCAGGTTCAGTTAAACTCTATTGCTGTGTGGGCCTGCCAGCCAATCGGAGGCTGACAGCTGACATCAGCATGCACGTCGCCGGCGTATGATGTCATTGTCATTCACCGGCGAGTACGCTCTTGAAATGCCTGTGGTGGATGTTGGCGCTGGAGCGTGGCCAGGTAGGGAGAAAATTTTATTTTATTCTTATTCAAAGCGGCAAGCCTGGAGCAGAATGGAGACACAGGGGGCTTGATGGAGACACAGGGGGCAGGATGGAGACACGGGGTAGAATGGAGACACAGGGGGCAGAATGGAGACACAGGGGGCAGGATTGAGACACGGAGGGGCAGGATGGAGACAAGGTGGCTTGATGGAGACACAGGGGGCAGGATGGAGACACAGGGGGCTGGATGGAGACACAGGGGGCAGGATGGAGACACAGGGGGCTGGATGGAGACACAGGGGGCAGGATGGAAACACGAGGGAAGGATGGGGACACTAGGCAGAATGGGGACATTGGGCAGAATGGAGACATTGGGCAGAATGGAGACATTGGGCAGAATGGAGACACGAGGCAGAATGGAGACACAGGGCAGAATGGAAACACAGGGGGCAGGATGGAGACGGGACAGAATGGAGACATGGGGTAGAATGGAGACATTGGGCTGAATGGAGACACTGGGGAAGAATGGAGACATAGGGGGCTTGATAGAGACACGGGGCTTGATGGAGACACAGGGGGCAGAGCATAGACACAGGGGGCATGATGGAGATACAGGGGGCAGGATGGAAACACAGGGGGCAGGATGGAAACACGGGGGAAGGAGAGAAACACGGGGCAGAATGGAGACACGGTGCAGAATGAAGACACAGGGGGCAGGATGGAGAGACAAGGGGCAGGATGGAGACACGGGGCAGGATGGAGACACGGGGCAGGATGGTGACACAGGGGGCTTGATAGATACACAGGGGGCTTGATGGAGATACAGGGGGCAGGATGGAGACACAGGGGGCAGGATAGAGACAGATGGGGCAGGATGGAGACAGATGAGACAGGAAGGAGAAACATGTGCAGGATCATGGAGCAGGATGGAGACAGATGAGACAGGAAGGAGATACATGTGCAGGATCATGGAGCAGGATGGAGACATGGGACAGGATGGTAACAGATGGGGTAGGATCATGGGCGCAGATGGGGCAGGACCATGGTACAGATGTGTCAGGATCATGGGACAGATGGGGCAGGATGGGACATTACATTGGGGCAGAATGGATATTCATGAGGTCAGGATGGGAGAACATATGGCTGGAGCCATGAATGAGACACAAGAGGGCCAGGATGGAGGATAATATTATCATAGGCAGTAATTAAGGGATATTATTACTGCAGTGATGTATTTATCTTATTTTTTGAGGTTTTAAATGGGGGCGGTCCTATTACTGTGCAGAGCGACACTTTGTTGCCTTTTTTCTTCATCTGGTGTAGTGTAGAATTTGGGAAAAATTAAGTAATATGTTCTGAAAGTGGTGCTCTAGATAACTAGAGACAAGCCCTGGCTGGAAGAAGTGATGGGGGTCTGTGCTGGATGAAGATGAAAAGTGCAAATGAAGGACTTCACCTAGTGATGTCACTAGTGAGTCAGTGTGTTACCTGTAAACTGACACTATACACTGTATACTATATACAGAGGTCCTGTGTACAATGTCACTTGTGATCACTGAATTACCTGTACACTGACACTATATACACAGCTACTATGTACAATGTCGTCAGTGATCACTGTATTACCTTTACAATGAAACACTATATACAGAACTCCTGTGTACAATGTCATTGATCACTGTATAATGTGTGCACTGATATTGTATGCAGAGTTTTTGTGTATAATGTGACCGGTAATCACTGTATTACCTGTACACTATACACTATATTATTATTATTTATTTATATAGCACCATTAATTCCGTGGTGCTGCACATGAAAAAGGGGGTTACGTACAGAGTTATAGATATCATTTACAGTAAACAAATTTACAGTGACACAGTGGTACAGAGGGGAGAGAACCCTGTCCTTGAGGACTTACACTCTACGGCATATATACAGAGCTCTTGTGTATAATGTCACTGGTAATCACTTTATTACCTGTACACTGACACTATACATAGAGTTCCTGTGTATAATGTCACCAGTGATCACTGTATTACCTTTACACTGGCACTATATATAGAGCTCCTGCGTATAATATCATTGATCACAGTATAACCTGTGCACTGATACTGTAGACAGAGCTCCTGGGTATAATGCCACCAAAAATCACTGCATTACAGTGGCAGGCTTCTGCCGGTACCAGGACACTGCATTGTGTTTTTTTTTATTAATGATCAGTTTTATAGTATTCAGTCACTATGTGGTGGTAATATGTTGTCTGGCCATGGTGTGGCGGTATTTATTTCTTGTATGTGCTGTTATTTGGTCACTATGTGGTGGTAATATGTTGTCTAGTCATGGTGTGGTGGTATTTGTTCCTTGTATGTGCTGCCATTTGGTCACTATGTGGTGGTAATATATGGTCTAGTTATGGTGTGGTGGTATTTGTCCCTTTTATATGCTATTATTTGGTCACTATGTGGTGGTAATATGTGGTCTGGTCATGATGTGGTGGTATTTGTTCCTTGTATGTGGCATTATTGGTCACCATGTGGTGGTAATGTGTGGCCTGGACATGGTGCGGTGGTATTTGTCCCTTGTATGTGATATTATCCGGTCACTGTGGTGGTAATATGTGATCTGGTCATGGTGTGATGGTATTTGTCCCTTGTATGTGATATTATTGGTCATTTTAATAATTGAAAAATAAATAAAAAAATACCTAAATTGTATTGTATATTTAAATTTTTTTTAATAGGTTAGAGTAGAGTAGGGCCCAGCCAAAAGAGTCTACCTTGTTGTGGTATCGGCTTAAAAAATCTTTTGACAAAAACAAATGCTGCAGGCTATATGTGTGATTTGGTGATGAGAACTGTTAGTGTGTGATTGTTGAGGACCTGGTGCAGGTGTTTAGTTTTTCTGTGAATGGGCGGTGGGAAGGGGTGGAGGTGGAGCTGGGGTGGAGCATGGGTGGAATCTCAAGAAGGCCCCGAAAATTTTACCAGTATGGGGCCCCGAAATTCCTAGTGGCAGCCTTGTTCTTTGCTCTGATGCCCATTTATCTACCGTATATGTGATTTTCTCATTAAAGTGCATTTGAAAGTAATGGAATTTTTTTGGGAGTTTTTATTCTGATTTTGAAAAACATTTTTTTTTAGATCTTGAACAAACAACTGTCCTGAAATTATATTATCTGGGTTTCATTCATTTTAGTGTACAAAAAAAGGAATAAAAAATTAAAAAATTGCAAAACTGTTTTATTTCACCATTTTATCTCACTTGAAAATTTTAAATGATGTCATACAAAACTATAACTCGTCCATCAAAAATCAAGCTCTGATACTACTATGTCAACAGAAAAATAAATACATGTATGTTATGGTTCTTGGAAAAAATTGAAGTGCAAAAGTGAAAAATTATCTCTGTTCTTCAGTGGCTGTAATAACATATTCCTGTCTCATCTAATTGACAGATTAGTTAGTTATTTGTTCCTGTCTGTATATGATATATGTTTAAACACTGCAAAATGACAAAAACAATTATAAAAACATAGCAGGAAAAGGCAGCCATATTTCACAACACAGGTCAGAAAACTAAAGCTCGCTGCCCAAGTCAAGGGTTCTCATTCTCTTGACAGACCCTACACTAAAATCGAAAGCAAAAACTGAATAAATGAGTATACAAAAATAAAAAAATAGTAAAACAGAAGCATCTATATTTATTGCTGGGCAGCCCACCTGATCTAATAGTATGTGTTACTAACAGGCTGTGCACAACATGCTACATGTATCTGTGTGACTGACACCTTATACAAGCCTTATCCGTATGCAATTTTAAGGGTAGGTTCCCATGGTCAGGAACCGGAAGCGCTTTGGATGCAGCACATGTCCGCTCCATCAAAAGCGCTGCTGGCTTTTGAACGCAGGTGATTCTGCATTTGTTCATTGAACCATGCGGAATCACGGCACCCAATACATTGTACGGGGACATTTATCTTGCACATGCTGCAGTCTGAAAAGACGTGCCACATGTGTGTCTCCCCAGGAAGCCGCAGGTTCCGGTGCACGCATAGTGGAGATGGGATTTCTTTAAATCCCATCCCCTATACTGTAACATCTAGTCACTGCGGGTTGAACTCTGTGGATGTGCGCAATGTCCAACCCACAGCGTTTACTGACCGCAGGAATATACCCTAATACTTGGCGGCCACTCACTCCATAAATTGGTAGGTTTACGAGTGGTTGATTCATCAGTATTTTGCACCTGTGTTGCCTCAACCTTTATCACGGGGGTCTGCTCCATCATGTAGTGCAATCATTTTATGAATTGTGTTGGTAAACACGGATGATAGATGCTTACCTACATTTGAAAAAGCCAGAAGAAGCATATTTTATGCAAAACAGCTGTCCATCCTTTCTTGTGTCATGTCCTCATATGGCGTCCTAGTAAACTTGCTGTTTTTTCACAAACCAGTGGTGAGTGCCTCTTTTTTTCCACTTTTTCATCCTCCTATTGAATATTGCAAACATTTGAGTTGATAGTGTAGTGTAATGTTTAAGTCCTGCCCAAATCCTCACTAGTTCGTGCCCCCGACTCACCTAGAACTGCCACTGACCAACCTGGGAGCATTCACCTTTCGGGAAGTTTACATAAACCTTCCACCTCCTTCTCCAACTTAAGATGGCCCAAAGATTGTTGGGATTGTATGTAAAAAAATTAATACTACTCTTGCAAATCCGAGGCTTTTGTCAGCTATGTTAATGTGTATTGTTTTTGTATGGGTGTGCTGCCCCTAAGGTGGGTGGCTATAGTCTGGAAGAATGAGGATGCTGAGAAAATAACAGTCTTCTTGGCTGCCGGCTATATGGCGATGAGCAGATTGTGAAGCAGTGAAGAGCCTGGAGTTCATGGAGAAATGTGTACAGGGATTGCCAGGCATTGTGCCACCACGCTGAGACCAAGTAGTTGGTGGGAGGAGCAGGTAAGAAGAGATATAATGGAAAGTTTGGTGCCTATAGGGTGGAAAGCGAAAGGTCCACATGTGGTGCCTACTGAACATCATGAATTGTGGTGGACCGGATAACTGCTGAAGATTGATAATAGCATGGAAACCAGAAGGTGTGATGTGGAGCCCAAGGAGAAGATGTGTGGAGATTCACTTGGCATACATAGATGAGTCTTTGGAAAGAAAATGTTTGATGGCTTCAAAAAGAAAAACTTAGCTGTCCTGTAACCAGGCAAGGTGAACTACATCACATACTGGACATCTTTTCACGTACTTGGCACAACTCCCCAGTGACATTAAAAAGTGTAAAATATGTGTTGCGGTAAAGTTTAATTTCCCAGAGGAAAAGTACAATCCATTCAACCCTTTGAACTCTGAATGTATAAAGGAATTTGCAGAAATTGAAAGCTTTGCTGTTAGAGGAAACAAAGTCAGCGATTTCTTATTTTTAATAGAGGAAGAAAAAATATGGAACAAAAAATTCTCCAAAATCATTCACTAAATAGAAACCAGTCATAGGAGTCCAATTAACATCAGGGGACTTCTTAAAATCAGTTTTGTGTGTGCCGGCGTTACAGTAATAGGCAAATTTATCAAAGTGTCCCACGATGTTTGCTAAGAATAGATGCATCTTTTAGTTAATTTTTTACATTACCGCCCTACTGGAGTGAGTTTGTAGCACAGTCACAATTTATCTATCTGAATAATAGAGCTCATTGGCTCATTAAGCTAATCACATCCACTAGAGATAAGCAAAATGTATCATGGAGGATCGAGTTTGAGTCAAATTCCCTGAAAATCGTGATTTCCCTCAAATTCTAACAGTTCGAAATTCTATTTGTGGTTCTCCAAGAAAAAACTTGCCCAACACCATTTCCCACACTGCTGAAGCATCGTAGAGTGGAATTCAAAATTTTGCATTTCTATGCGGCCTCTCCATAATGCCCTGCATTGTAGAGTGTAAGCTCTTATGGCAAGTGGGGTCCTCTCTCTCCTGTAGAGTGGAAGCTCTTATGGTCAGCGGGGTCCTCTCTCTCCTGTAAAGTGTAAGCTCTTATGGTCAGTGGGGTCCTCTCTCTCCTGTAGAGTGTAAGCTCTTATGGTCAGTTGGGTCCTCTATCTCCTGTAGAGTGTAAGCTCTTATGGTCAGTTGGGTCCTCTATCTCCTGTAGAGTGTAAGCTCTTATGGTCAGTTGGGTCCTCTATCTCCTGTAGAGTGTAAGCTCTTATGGTCAGTTGGGTCCTCTATCTCCTGTAGAGTGTAAGCTCTTATGGTCAGTGGGGTCCTCTCTCTCCTGTTGAGTGTAAGCTCTTATGGTCAGTGGGGTCCTCTCTCTCCTGTAGAGTGTAAGCTCTTATGGTCAGTGGGGTTACATAGTGAATAAATAATGAATACATAGTTAGTAAGGCCGAAAAAAGACATTTGTCCATCCAGTTCAGCCTATATTCCATCATAATAAATCCCCAGATCTACGTCCTTCTACAGAACCTAATAATTGTATGATTCAATATTGTTCTGCTCCAGGAAGACATCCAGGCCTCTCTTGAACCCCTCGACTGAGTTCGCCATCACCACCTCCTGAGGCAAGCAATTCCAGATTCTCACTGCCCTAACAGTAAAGAATCCTCTTCTATGTTGGTGGAAAAACCTTCTCTCCTCCAGACGCAAAGAATGCCCCCTTGTGCCCGTCACCTTCTTTGGTATAAACAGATCCTCAGCGAGATATTTGTATTGTCCCCTTATATAATTATACATGGTTATTAGATCGCCCCTCAGTCGTCTTTTTTCTAGACTAAATAATCCTAATTTCGCTAATCTAGCTGGGTATTGTAGTTCTCCCATCCCCTTTATTAATTTTGTTGCCCTCCTTTGTACTCTCTCTAGTTCCATTATATCCTTCCTGAGAACCGGTGCCCAAAACTGGACACAGTACTCCATGTGCGGTCTAACTAGGGATTTGTACAGAGGCAGTATAATGCTCTCATCATGTGTATCCAGACCTCTCTTAATGCACTCCATGATCCTGTTTGCCTTGGCAGCTGCTGCCTGGCACTGGCTGCTCCAGGTAAGTTTATCATTAACTAGGATCCCCAAGTCCTTCTCCCTGTCAGATTTACCCAGTGGTTTCCCGTTCAGTGTGTAATGGTGACATTGATTCCTTCTTCCCATGTGTATAACCTTACATTTATCATTGTTAAACCTCATCTGCCACCTTTCAGCCCAAGTTTCCAACTTATCCAGATCCATCTGTAGCAGAATACTATCTTCTCTTGTATTAACTGCTTTACATAGTTTTGTATCATCTGCAAATATCGATATTTTACTGTGTAAACCTTCTACCAGATCATTAATGAATATGTTGAAGAGAACAGGTCCCAATACTGACCCCTGCGGTACCCCACTGGTCACAGCGACCCAGTTAGAGACTATACCATTTATAACCACCCTCTGCTTTCTATCACTAAGCCAGTTACTAACCCATTTACACACATTTTCCCCCAGACCAAGCATTCTCATTTTGTGTACCAACCTCTTGTGCAGCATGGTATCAAACGCTTTGGAGAAATCGAGATATACCACGTCCAATGACTCACCGTGGTCCAGTCTATAGCTTACCTCTTCATAAAAACTGATTAGATTGGTTTGACAGGAGCGATTTCTCATAAACCCATGCTGATATGGAGTTAAACAGTTATTCTCATTGAGATAATCCAGAATAACATCGCTCAGAAACCCTTCAAATATTTTACCAACAATAGAGGTTAGACTTACTGGCCTATAATTTCCAGGTTCACTTTTAGAGCCCTTTTTGAATATTGGCACCACATTTGCTATGCGCCAATCCTGCGGAACAGATCCTGTCGCTATAGAGTCCCTAAAAATAAGAAATAATGGTTTATCTATTACATTACTTAGTTCTCTTAGTACTCGTGGGTGTATGCCATCCGGACCCGGAGATTTATCTATTTTAATCTTATTTAGCCGATTTCGCACCTCTTCTTGTGTTAGATTGGTGACCCTTAATATAGGGTTTTCATTGTTTCTTGGGATTTCACCTAGCATTTCATTTTCCACCGTGAATACCGTGGAGAAGAAGGTGTTTAATTTGTTAGCTTTTTCCTCGTCATCTACAACCATTCTTTCCTCACTATTTTTTAAGGGGCCTACATTTTCAGTTTTTATTCTTTTACTATTGATATAGTTGAAGAACAGTTTGGGATTAGTTTTACTCTCCTTAGCAATGTGCTTCTCTGTTTCCTTTTTGGCAGCTTTAATTAGTTTTTTAGATAAAGTATTTTTCTCCCTATAGTTTTTTAGAGCTTCAATGGTGCCATCCTGATTTAGTAGTGCAAATGCTTTCTTTTTACTGTTAATTGCCTGTCTTACTTCTTTGTTTAGCCACATTGGGTTTTTCCTATTTCTAGTCCTTTTATTCCCACAAGGTATAAACCGCTTACACTGCCTATTTAGGATGTTCTTAAACATTTCCCATTTATTATCTGTATTCTTATTTCTGAGGATATTGTCCCAGTCTACCAGATTAAGGGCATCTCTAAGCTGGTCAAACTTTGCCTTCCTAAAGTTCAGTGTTTTTGTGACTCCCTGACAAGTCCCCCTAGTGAAAGACAGGTGAAACTGTACAATATTGTGGTCGCTATTTCCTAGATGCCCGACCACCTGCAGATTTGTTATTCTGTCAGGTCTATTAGATAGTATTAGGTCTAAAAGTGCTGCTCCTCTGGTTGGATTCTGCACCAATTGTGAAAGATAATTTTTCTTGGTTATTAGCAGAAACCTGTTGCCTTTATGGGTTTCACAGGTTTCTGTTTCCCAGTTAATATCCGGGTAGTTAAAGTCCCCCATAACCAGGACCTCATTATGGGTTGCAGCTTCATCTATCTGCTTTAGAATTAGACTTTCCATGGTTTCTGTTATATTTGGGGGTTTGTAACAGACCCCAATGAGAATTTTGTTACCATTTTTCCCTCCATGAATTTCGACCCATATGGACTCGACATCCTCATTTCCTTCGCTAATATTTAAAGTGGACTTAAAGTGGACTTTAGACAAGACTTTACATAGAGACAAACCCCTCCTCTTCTCCGATTTTTACGATCCTTTCTAAACAGACTGTAACCCTGTAAGTTAACTGCCCAGTCATAGCTTTCATCTAACCATGTCTCGGTTATTCCCACTATGTCAAAGTTACCTGTAGATATTTCTGCTTCTAGTTCTTCCATCTTGTTTGTCAGGCTTCTGGCGTTTGCGAGCATGCAGTTTAGAGGATTTTGTTTGGTTCCAATCTCCTCGCTGTGGATTGTTTTAGAAATGTTCTTACCTCCCTTCTGAGTATGTTTTCCTGGATCTTCTTTGTTCAAGTCTAATGTTCTCTCTCTCCTGTAGAGTGTAAGCTCTTATGGTCAGTGGGGTCCTCTCTATCCTGTAGAGTGTAAGCTCTTATGGTCAGTGGGGTCCTCTCTCTTCTGTAGAGTGTAAGCTCTTATGGTCAGTGGGGTCCTCTCTCTCCTGTAGAGTGTAAGCTCTTATGGTCAGTGGGGTCCTCTCTCTCCTGTAGAGTGTAAGCTCTTATGGTCAGGGGGGTCCTCTCTCTCCTGTAGAGTGTAAGCTCTTATGGTCAGTGGGGTCCTCTCTCTCCTGTAGAGTGTAAGCTCTTATGGTCAGTGGGGTCCTCTCTCTCCTGTAGAGTGTAAGCTCTTATGGTCAGCGGGGTTCTCTCTCTCCTGTAGAGTGTAAGCTCTTATGATCAGTGGGGTCCTCTCTCTCCTGTAGAGTGTAAGCTCTTAAGGTCAGTGGGGTCCTCTCTCTCCTGTAAAGTGTAAGCTCTTATGGTCAGTGGGGTCCTCTCTCTCCTGTAGAGTGTAAGCTTCTATGGTTTGTGGGGTCCTCTCTCTCCTGTAGAATGTAAGCTCTTATGGTCAGCGGGGTTCTCTCTCTCCTGTAGAGTGTAAGCTCTTATGGTCAGTGGGGTCCTCTCTCTCCTGTAGAGTGTAAGCTCTTATGGTCAGTGGGGTCCTTTCTCTCTCCTGTAGAGTGTAAGCTCCTCTGGTCAGTGGGGTCCTCTCTCTCCTGTAGAGTGTAAGCTCTTATGGTCAGTGGGGTCCTCTATCTCCTGTAGAGTGTTAGCTCTTATGGTCAGTGGGGTCCTCTATCTCCTGTAGAGTGTAAGCTTTTATGGTCAGTGGGGTCCTCTCTCTCCTGTAGAGTGTAAGCTCTTAAGGTCAGTGGGGTCCTCTTTCTCCTGTAGAGTGTAAGCTCCTATGGTTAGTGGGGTCCTCTCTCTTCTGTAGAGTGTAAGCTCTTATGGTCAGTGGGGTCCTCTCTCCTGTAGAGTGTAAGCTCTTATGGTCAGCGGGGTCCTCTCCCTCTCCTGTAGAGTGTAAGATCTTATGGTCAGTGTGGTCCTCTCTCTCCTGTAGAGTGTAAGCTCTTATGGTCAGCGGGCTCCTCTCTCTCTCCTGTAGAGTGTAAGCTCTTATTGTCAGCGGGGTCCTCTCTCTATCCTGTAGAGTGTTAGCTCTTATGGTCAACGGGGTCCTCTCTCTCTCCTGTAGAGTGTAAGCTCCTATGGTCAGTGGGGTCGTCTATCTCCTGTAGAGTGTAAGCTCTTATGGTCAGTGGGGTCCTCTCTCTCCTGTAGAGTGTAAGCTCCTATGGTCAGCGGGGTCCTCTCTCTCCTGTAGAGTGTAAGCTCCTATGGTCAGTGGGGTCCTCTCTCTCCTGTCGAGTGTAAGCTCTTATGGTCAGTGGGGTCCTCTCTCTCTCCTGTAGGGTGTAAGCTCTTATGGTCAGCGTGCTCCTCTCTCTCTCCTGTAGAGTGTAAGCTCTTATGGTCAGTGGGGTCCTCTCTCTCTTGTAGAGTGTAAGCTCTTATGGTCAGTGGGGTCCTCTCTCTGTCCTGTAGAGTGTAAGCTCTTATGGTCAGTGGGGTCCTCTCTCTCTTGTAGAATGTAAGCTCTTATGGTCAGTGGGGTCCTCTCTCTCCTGTAGAGTGTAACCTCTTATGGTCAGTGGGGTCCTCTCTCTCTCCTGTAGAGTGTTAGCTCTTATGGTCAGTGGGGTCCTCTCTCTCCTGTAGAGTGTAAGCTCTTATGGTCAGTGGGGTCCTCTCTCTCCTGTAGAGTGTTAGCTCCTATGGTCAGTGGGGTCCTCTCTCTCTCTCCTGTAGAGTGTTAGCTCTTATGGTCAGTTGGGTCCTCTATCTCCTGTAGAGTGTAAGCTCTTATGGTCAGTGGGTTCCTCTCTCCCCTGTAGAGTGTAAGCTCTTATGGTCAGTGGGGTCCTCTCTCTCCTGTAGAGTGTAAGCTCTTATGGTCAGTGGTGTCCTCTCTCTCTCCTGTAGAGTGTAAGCTCTTATGGTCAGTGGGGTCCTCTCTCTCCTGTAGATTGTAAGCTCTTATGGTCAGCGGGGTCCTCTCTCTCTCCTGTAGAGTGTAAGCTCCTATGGTTAGTGGGGTCCTCTCTCTTCTGTAGAGTGTAAGCTCTTATGGTCAGTGGGGTCCTCTCTCTTTCTCCTGTAGAGTGTAAGCTCTTATGGTCAGTGGGGTCCTCTCTTTCTCCTGTAGAGTGTAAGCTCTTATGGTCAGTGAGGTCCTCTCTCTCCTGTAGAGTATAAGCTCTTATGGTCAGTGGGGTCCTCCCTCTCCTGTAGAGTGTAAGCTCTTATGGTCAGTGGGGTCCTCTCTCTTATGTAGAGTGTAAGCTCTTATGGTCAGTGGGGTCCTCTCTCTCCTGTAGAGTGTAAGCTCTTATGGTCAGTGGGGTCCTCTCTCTCCTGTAGAGTGTAAGCTCTTATGGTCAGTGGGGTCCTCTCTCTTATGTAGAGTGTAAGCTCTTATGGTCAGTGGGGTCCTCTCTCTCCTGTAGAGTGTAAGCTCTTATGGTCAGTGGGGTCCTCTCTCTCCAGTAGAGTGTAAGCTCTTATGGTCAGTGGGGTCCTCTCTCTCCTGTAGAGTGTAAGCTCTTATGGTCAGTGGAGTCCTCTCTCTCTCCTGTAGAGTGTAAGCTCTTATGGTCAGTGGTGTCCTTTCTCTCCTGTAGAGTGTAAGCTCTTATGGTCAGTGGGGTCCTCTCTCTCCTGTAAAGTGTAAGCTCTTATGGTGAGTGGGGTCCTCTCTCTCTCTCTCCTGTAGAGTGTAAGCTCTTATGGTCAGTGGGGTCCTCCCTCTCCTGTAGAGTGTAAGCTCTTATGGTCAGTGGGGTTCTCTCTCTCCTGTAGAGTGTAAGCTCTTATGGTCAGCGGGGTCCTCTCTCTCCTGTAGAGTGTAAGCTCTTATGGTCAGTGGGGTTCTCTCTCTCCTGTAGAGTGTAAGCTCTTATGGTCAGTGGGGTTCTCTCTCTCCTGTAGAGTGTAAGCTCTTATGGTCAGTGGGGTCCTCTTTCTCCTGTAGAGTGTAAGTTCTTATGGTCAGCGGGGTCCTCTCTCCTGTAGAGTGTAAGCTCTTAAGGTCAGTGGGGTCCTCTCTCTCCTGTAGAGTGTAAGCTCTTATGGTCAGTGGGGTCCTTTCTCTCTCCTCTAGAGTGTAAGCTCTTATGGTTAGTGGTGTCCTCTCTCTCCTGTAGAGTGTAAGCTCTTATGGTCAGTGGGGTCCTCTCTCTCTCTCCTGTAGAGTGTAAGCTCTTATGGTCAGTGGGGTCCTCTCTCTCCTGTAGAGTGTAGGCTCTTATGGTCAGTGGGGTCCTCTCTCTCTCTCCTGTAGAGTGTAAGCTCTTATGCTCAGTGGGGTCCTCTCTCTCTCTCCTGTAGAGTGTAAGCTCTTATGGTCAGTGGGGTCCTCTCTCTCTCTCCTGTAGAGTGTAAGCTCTTATGGTCAGTCGGGTCCTCTCTCTCCTGTAGAGTGTAAGCTCTTATGGTCAGTGGGGTCCTCTCTCTCCTGTAGAGTGTAAGCTCTTATGGTCAGTGGGGTCCTCTCTTTCTCCTGTAGAGTGTAAGCTCTTATGGTCAGTGAGGTCCTCTCTCTCCTGTAGAGTATAAGCTCTTATGGTTAGTGGTGTCCTCTCTCTCCTGTAGAGTGTAAGCTCTTATGGTCAGTGGGGTCCTCTCTCTCTCTCCTGTAGAGTGTAAGCTCTTATGGTCAGTGGGGTCCTCTCTCTCCTGTAGAGTGTAAGCTCTTATGGTCAGTGGGGTCCTTTCTCTCTCCTCTAGAGTGTAAGCTCTTATGGTTAGTGGTGTCCTCTCTCTCCTGTAGAGTGTAAGCTCTTATGGTCAGTGGGGTCCTCTCTCTCTCTCCTGTAGAGTGTAAGCTCTTATGGTCAGTGGGGTCCTCTCTCTCCTGTAGAGTGTAGGCTCTTATGGTCAGTGGGGTCCTCTCTCTCTCTCCTGTAGAGTGTAAGCTCTTATGCTCAGTGGGGTCCTCTCTCTCTCTCCTGTAGAGTGTAAGCTCTTATGGTCAGTGGGGTCCTCTCTCTCTCTCCTGTAGAGTGTAAGCTCTTATGGTCAGTCGGGTCCTCTCTCTCCTGTAGAGTGTAAGCTCTTATGGTCAGTGGGGTCCTCTCTCTCCTGTAGAGTGTAAGCTCTTATGGTCAGTGGGGTCCTCTCTTTCTCCTGTAGAGTGTAAGCTCTTATGGTCAGTGAGGTCCTCTCTCTCCTGTAGAGTATAAGCTCTTATGGTCAGTGGGGTACTCTCTCTTATGTAGAGTGTAAGCTCTTATGGTCAGTGGGGTCCTCTCTCTCCTGTAGAGTGTAAGCTCTTATGGTCAGTGGGGTCCTCTCTCTCCTGTAGAGTGTAAGCTCTTATGGTCAGTGGGGTCCTCTCTCTCCTGTAGAGTGTAAGCTCTTATGGTCAGTGGGGTCCTCTCTCTTATGTAGAGTGTAAGCTCTTATGGTCAGTGGGGTCCTCTCTCTCCTGTAGAGTGTAAGCTCTTATGGTCAGTGGGGTCCTCTCTCTCCTGTAGAGTGTAAGCTCTTATGGTCAGTGGGGTCCTCTCTCTTATGTAGAGTGTAAGCTCTTATGGTCAGTGGGGTCCTCTCTCTCCTGTAGAGTGTAAGCTCTTATGGTCAGTGGGGTCCTCTCTCTCCTGTAGAGTGTAAGCTCTTATGGTCAGCGGAGTCCTCTCTCTCTCCTGTAGAGTGTAAGCTCTTATGGTCAGTGGGGTCCTCTCTCTCCTGTAGAGTGTAAGCTCTTATGGTCAGTGGAGTCCTCTCTCTCTCCTGTAGAGTGTAAGCTCTTATGGTCAGTGGTGTCCTTTCTCTCCTGTAGAGTGTAAGCTCTTATGGTCAGTGGGGTCCTCTCTCTCTCCTGTAGAGTGTAAGCTCTTATGGTCAGTGGGGTCCTTTCTCTCTCCTCTAGAGTGTAAGCTCTTATGGTTAGTGGGGTCCTCTATCTCTCCTGTAGAGTGTAAGCTCTTATGGTCAGTGGGGTCCTTTCTCTCTCCTCTAGAGTGTAAGCTCTTATGGTTAGTGGGGTCCTCTCTCTCCTGTAGAGTGTAAGCTCTTATGGTCAGTGGGGTTCTCTCTCTCCTATAGAGTGTAAGCTCCTATGGTCAGTGGGGTCCTTTCTCTCTCCTCTAGAGTGTAAGCTCTTATGGTTACTGGGGTCCTCTCTCTCCTCCAGAGTGTAAGCTCTTATGGTCAGTGGGGTCCTCTCTCTCCTGTAGAGTGTTAGCTCTTATGGTCAGTGGGGTCCTCTCTCTCTCTCCTGTAGAGTGTTAGCTCTTATGGTCAGTTGGGTCCTCTATCTCCTGTAGAGTGTAAGCTCTTATGGTCAGTGGGTTCCTCTCTCCCCTGTAGAGTGTAAGCTCTTATGGTCAGTGGGGTCCTCTCTCTCCTGTAGAGTGTAAGCTCTTATGGTCAGTGGTGTCCTCTCTCTCTCCTGTAGAGTGTAAGCTCTTATGGTCAGTGGGGTCCTCTCTCTCCTGTAGATTGTAAGCTCTTATGGTCAGCGGGGTCCTCTCTCTCTCCTGTAGAGTGTAAGCTCCTATGGTTAGTGGGGTCCTCTCTCTTCTGTAGAGTGTAAGCTCTTATGGTCAGTGGGGTCCTCTCTCTTTCTCCTGTAGAGTGTAAGCTCTTATGGTCAGTGGGGTCCTCTCTTTCTCCTGTAGAGTGTAAGCTCTTATGGTCAGTGAGGTCCTCTCTCTCCTGTAGAGTATAAGCTCTTATGGTCAGTGGGGTCCTCCCTCTCCTGTAGAGTGTAAGCTCTTATGGTCAGTGGGGTCCTCTCTCTTATGTAGAGTGTAAGCTCTTATGGTCAGTGGGGTCCTCTCTCTCCTGTAGAGTGTAAGCTCTTATGGTCAGTGGGGTCCTCTCTCTCCTGTAGAGTGTAAGCTCTTATGGTCAGTGGGGTCCTCTCTCTTATGTAGAGTGTAAGCTCTTATGGTCAGTGGGGTCCTCTCTCTCCTGTAGAGTGTAAGCTCTTATGGTCAGTGGGGTCCTCTCTCTCCAGTAGAGTGTAAGCTCTTATGGTCAGTGGAGTCCTCTCTCTCTCCTGTAGAGTGTAAGCTCTTATGGTCAGTGGGGTCCTCTCTCTCCTGTAGAGTGTAAGCTCTTATGGTCAGTGGAGTCCTCTCTCTCTCCTGTAGAGTGTAAGCTCTTATGGTCAGTGGTGTCCTTTCTCTCCTGTAGAGTGTAAGCTCTTATGGTCAGTGGGGTCCTCTCTCTCCTGTAAAGTGTAAGCTCTTATGGTGAGTGGGGTCCTCTCTCTCTCTCTCCTGTAGAGTGTAAGCTCTTATGGTCAGTGGGGTCCTCCCTCTCCTGTAGAGTGTAAGCTCTTATGGTCAGTGGGGTTCTCTCTCTCCTGTAGAGTGTAAGCTCTTATGGTCAGCGGGGTCCTCTCTCTCCTGTAGAGTGTAAGCTCTTATGGTCAGTGGGGTTCTCTCTCTCCTGTAGAGTGTAAGCTCTTATGGTCAGTGGGGTTCTCTCTCTCCTGTAGAGTGTAAGCTCTTATGGTCAGTGGGGTCCTCTTTCTCCTGTAGAGTGTAAGTTCTTATGGTCAGCGGGGTCCTCTCTCCTGTAGAGTGTAAGCTCTTAAGGTCAGTGGGGTCCTCTCTCTCCTGTAGAGTGTAAGCTCTTATGGTCAGTGGGGTCCTTTCTCTCTCCTCTAGAGTGTAAGCTCTTATGGTTAGTGGTGTCCTCTCTCTCCTGTAGAGTGTAAGCTCTTATGGTCAGTGGGGTCCTCTCTCTCTCTCCTGTAGAGTGTAAGCTCTTATGGTCAGTGGGGTCCTCTCTCTCCTGTAGAGTGTAGGCTCTTATGGTCAGTGGGGTCCTCTCTCTCTCTCCTGTAGAGTGTAAGCTCTTATGCTCAGTGGGGTCCTCTCTCTCTCTCCTGTAGAGTGTAAGCTCTTATGGTCAGTGGGGTCCTCTCTCTCTCTCCTGTAGAGTGTAAGCTCTTATGGTCAGTCGGGTCCTCTCTCTCCTGTAGAGTGTAAGCTCTTATGGTCAGTGGGGTCCTCTCTCTCCTGTAGAGTGTAAGCTCTTATGGTCAGTGGGGTCCTCTCTTTCTCCTGTAGAGTGTAAGCTCTTATGGTCAGTGAGGTCCTCTCTCTCCTGTAGAGTATAAGCTCTTATGGTTAGTGGTGTCCTCTCTCTCCTGTAGAGTGTAAGCTCTTATGGTCAGTGGGGTCCTCTCTCTCTCTCCTGTAGAGTGTAAGCTCTTATGGTCAGTGGGGTCCTCTCTCTCCTGTAGAGTGTAAGCTCTTATGGTCAGTGGGGTCCTTTCTCTCTCCTCTAGAGTGTAAGCTCTTATGGTTAGTGGTGTCCTCTCTCTCCTGTAGAGTGTAAGCTCTTATGGTCAGTGGGGTCCTCTCTCTCTCTCCTGTAGAGTGTAAGCTCTTATGGTCAGTGGGGTCCTCTCTCTCCTGTAGAGTGTAGGCTCTTATGGTCAGTGGGGTCCTCTCTCTCTCTCCTGTAGAGTGTAAGCTCTTATGCTCAGTGGGGTCCTCTCTCTCTCTCCTGTAGAGTGTAAGCTCTTATGGTCAGTGGGGTCCTCTCTCTCTCTCCTGTAGAGTGTAAGCTCTTATGGTCAGTCGGGTCCTCTCTCTCCTGTAGAGTGTAAGCTCTTATGGTCAGTGGGGTCCTCTCTCTCCTGTAGAGTGTAAGCTCTTATGGTCAGTGGGGTCCTCTCTTTCTCCTGTAGAGTGTAAGCTCTTATGGTCAGTGAGGTCCTCTCTCTCCTGTAGAGTATAAGCTCTTATGGTCAGTGGGGTACTCTCTCTTATGTAGAGTGTAAGCTCTTATGGTCAGTGGGGTCCTCTCTCTCCTGTAGAGTGTAAGCTCTTATGGTCAGTGGGGTCCTCTCTCTCCTGTAGAGTGTAAGCTCTTATGGTCAGTGGGGTCCTCTCTCTCCTGTAGAGTGTAAGCTCTTATGGTCAGTGGGGTCCTCTCTCTTATGTAGAGTGTAAGCTCTTATGGTCAGTGGGGTCCTCTCTCTCCTGTAGAGTGTAAGCTCTTATGGTCAGTGGGGTCCTCTCTCTCCTGTAGAGTGTAAGCTCTTATGGTCAGTGGGGTCCTCTCTCTTATGTAGAGTGTAAGCTCTTATGGTCAGTGGGGTCCTCTCTCTCCTGTAGAGTGTAAGCTCTTATGGTCAGTGGGGTCCTCTCTCTCCTGTAGAGTGTAAGCTCTTATGGTCAGCGGAGTCCTCTCTCTCTCCTGTAGAGTGTAAGCTCTTATGGTCAGTGGGGTCCTCTCTCTCCTGTAGAGTGTAAGCTCTTATGGTCAGTGGAGTCCTCTCTCTCTCCTGTAGAGTGTAAGCTCTTATGGTCAGTGGTGTCCTTTCTCTCCTGTAGAGTGTAAGCTCTTATGGTCAGTGGGGTCCTCTCTCTCTCCTGTAGAGTGTAAGCTCTTATGGTCAGTGGGGTCCTTTCTCTCTCCTCTAGAGTGTAAGCTCTTATGGTTAGTGGGGTCCTCTATCTCTCCTGTAGAGTGTAAGCTCTTATGGTCAGTGGGGTCCTTTCTCTCTCCTCTAGAGTGTAAGCTCTTATGGTTAGTGGGGTCCTCTCTCTCCTGTAGAGTGTAAGCTCTTATGGTCAGTGGGGTTCTCTCTCTCCTATAGAGTGTAAGCTCCTATGGTCAGTGGGGTCCTTTCTCTCTCCTCTAGAGTGTAAGCTCTTATGGTTACTGGGGTCCTCTCTCTCCTCCAGAGTGTAAGCTCTTATGGTCAGTGGGGTTCTCTCTCTCCTGTAGAGTGTAAGCTCTTATGGTCAGTGGGGTCCTCTTTCTCCTGTAGAGTGTAAGTTCTTATGGTCAGCGGGGTCCTCTCTCCTGTAGAGTGTAAGCTCTTAAGGTCAGTGGGGTCCTCTCTCTCATGTAGAGTGTAAGCTCTTATGGTCAGTGGGGTCCTTTCTCTCTCCTCTAGAGTGTAAGCTCTTATGGTTAGTGGGGTCCTCTCTCTCCTGTAGAGTGTAAGCTCTTATGGTCAGTGGGGTCCTCTCTCTTCTGTAGAGTGTAAGCTATTATGGTCAGTGGGGTCCTCTCTCTCTCCTGTAGAGTGTAAGCTCTTATGGTCAGTGGGGTCCTCTCTCTCCTGTAGAGTGTAAGCTCTTATGGTCAGTGGGGTTCTCTCTCTCCTGCAGAGTGTAAGCTCTTATGGTCAGTGGGGTCCTGTCTCTCTCTCCTGTAGAGTGTAAGCTCTTATGGTCAGTCGGGTCCTCTCTCTCCTGTAGAGTGTAAGCTCTTATGGTCAGTGGGGTCCTCTCTCTCCTGTAGAGTGTAAGCTCTTATGGTCAGTGGAGTCCTCTCTCTCTCCTGTAGAGTGTAAGCTCTTATGGTCAGTGGTGTCCTTTCTCTCCTGTAGAGTGTAAGCTCTTATGGTCAGTGGGGTCCTCTCTCTCTCCTGTAGAGTGTAAGCTCTTATGGTCAGTGGGGTCCTTTCTCTCTCCTCTAGAGTGTAAGCTCTTATGGTTAGTGGGGTCCTCTATCTCTCCTGTAGAGTGTAAGCTCTTATGGTCAGTGGGGTCCTTTCTCTCTCCTCTAGAGTGTAAGCTCTTATGGTTAGTGGGGTCCTCTCTCTCCTGTAGAGTGTAAGCTCTTATGGTCAGTGGGGTCCTTTCTCTCTCCTCTAGAGTGTAAGCTCTTATGGTTAGTGGGGTCCTCTCTCTCCTCTAGAGTGTAAGCTCTTATGGTCAGTGGGGTTCTCTCTCTCCTGTAGAGTGTAAGCTCTTATGGTCAGTGGGGTCCTCTTTCTCCTGTAGAGTGTAAGTTCTTATGGTCAGCGGGGTCCTCTCTCCTGTAGAGTGTAAGCTCTTAAGGTCAGTGGGGTCCTCTCTCTCATGTAGAGTGTAAGCTCTTATGGTCAGTGGGGTCCTTTCTCTCTCCTCTAGAGTGTAAGCTCTTATGGTTAGTGGGGTCCTCTCTCTCCTGTAGAGTGTAAGCTCTTATGGTCAGTGGGGTCCTCTCTCTTCTGTAGAGTGTAAGCTATTATGGTCAGTGGGGTCCTCTCTCTCTCCTGTAGAGTGTAAGCTCTTATGGTCAGTGGGGTCCTCTCTCTCTCTCCTGTAGAGTGTAAGCTCTTATGGTCAGTGGGGTCCTCTCTCTCCTGTAGAGTGTAAGCTCTTATGGTCAGTGGGGTTCTCTCTCTCCTGCAGAGTGTAAGCTCTTATGGTCAGTGGGGTCCTGTCTCTCTCTCCTGTAGAGTGTAAGCTCTTATGGTCAGTCGGGTCCTCTCTCTCCTGTAGAGTGTAAGCTCTTATGGTCAGTAAGGTCCTCTCTCTCCTGTAGAGTGTAAGCTCTTATGGTCAGTGGGGTTCTCTCTCTCTCCTGTGGAGTGTAAGCTCTTATGCTCAGCGGGGTCCTCTCTCTTCTGTAGAGTGTAAGCTCTTATGGTCAGTGGGGTCCTCTCTCTCCTGTAGAGTGTAAGCTCTTATGGTCAGTGGGATCCTCTCTCTCCTGTAGAGTGTAAGCTCTTATGGTCAGTGGGTTCCTCTCTCTTATGTAGAGTGTAAACTCTTATGGTCAGTGTGGTCCTCTCTCTCCTGTAGAGTGTAAGCTCTTATGGTCAGTGGGGTCCTCTCTCTCCTGTAGAGTGTAAGCTTTTATGGTCAGTGGGGTCCTCTCTCTCCTGTAGAGTGTAAGCTCTTATGGTCATTGGTGTCCTTTCTCTCCTGTAGAGTGTAAGCTCTTATGGTCAGTGGGGTCCTCTCTCTCTCCTGTAGAGTGTAAGCTCTTATGATCAGTGGGGTCCTTTCTCTCTCCTCTAGAGTGTAAGCTCTTATGGTTAGTGGGGTCCTCTATCTCTCCTGTAGAGTGTAAGCTCCTATGGTCAGTGGGGTCCTTTCTCTCTCCTCTAGAGTGTAAGCTCTTATGGATAGTGGGGTCCTCTCTCTCCTGTAGAGTGTAAGCTCTTATGGTGAGTGGGGTCCTCTCTCTCTCTCCTGTAGAGTGTAAGCTCTTATGGTCAGTGGGGTTCTCTCTCTCCTGTAGAGTGTAAGCTCTTATGGTCAGCGGGGTCCTCTCTCTCCTGTAGAGTGTAAGCTCTTATGGTCAGTGGGGTCCTCTCTCTCCTGTAGAGTGTAAGCTCTTATGGTCAGTGGGGTTCTCTCTCTCCTGTAGAGTGTAAGCTCTTATGGTCAGTGGGATCCTCTCTCTCCTCTAGATTGTAAGCTCTTATGGTCAGTGGGGTCCTCTCTCTTATGTAGAGTGTAAGCTCTTATGGTCAGTGGGGTCCTCTCTCTCCTGTAGAGTGTAAGCTCTTATGGTCAGTGGGGTCCTCTCTCTCCTGTAGAGTGTAAGCTCTTATGGTCAGTGGAGTCCTCTCTCTCTCCTGTAGAGTGTAAGCTCTTATGGTCAATGGGGTCCTCTCTCTCCTGTAGTGTGTAAGCTCTTATGGTCAGTGGAGTCCTCTCTCTCTCCTGTAGAGTGTAAGCTCTTATGGTCAGTGGTGTCCTTTCTCTCCTGTAGAGTGTAAACTCTTATGGTCAGTGGGGTCCTCTCTCTCTCCTCTAGAGTGTAAGCTCTTATGGTTAGTGGGGTCCTCTATCTCTCCTGTAGAGTGTAAGCTCTTATGGTCAGTGGGTTCCTTTCTCTCTCCTCTAGAGTGTAAGCTCTTATGGATAGTGGGGTCCTCTCTCTCCTGTAGAGTGTAAGCTCTTATGGTGAGTGGGGTCCTCTCTCTCTCTCCTGTAGAGTGTAAGCTCTTATGGTCAGTGGGGTTCTCTCTCTCCTGTAGAGTGTAAGCTCTTAAGGTCAGTGGGGTCCTCTCTCTCCTGTAGAGTGTAAGCTCTTATGGTCAGTGGGGTCCTTTCTCTCTCCTCTAGAGTGTAAGCTCTTATGGTTAGTGGGGTCCTCTCTCTCCTGTAGAGTGTAAGCTCTTATGGTCAGTGGGGTCCTCTCTCTCCTGTAGAGTGTAAGCTCTTATGGTCAATGGGGTTCTCTCTCTCCTGTAGAGTGTAAGCTCTTATGGTCAGTGGGGTCCTCTCTCTCTCTCCTGTAGAGTGTAAGCTCTTATGGTCAGTTGGGTCCTCTCTCTCCTGTAGAGTGTAAGCTGTTATGGTCAGTGGGGTCCTCTCTCTCCTGTAGAGTGTAAGCTCTTATGGTCAGCGGGGTTCTCTCTCTCCTGTAGAGTGTAAGCTCTTAAGGTCAGTGGGGTCCTCTCTCTCCTGTAGAGTGTAAGCTCTTATGGTCATTGCGGTCCTTTCTCTCTCCTCTAGAGTGTAAGCTCTTATGGTTAGTGGGGTCCTCTCTCTCCTGTAGAGTGTAAGCTCTTATGGTCAGTGGGGTCGTCTCTCTCTCTCCTGTAGAGTGTAAGCTCTTATGGTCAGTGGGGTCCTCTCTCTCCTGTAGAGTGTAAGCTCTTATGGTCAGTGCGGTTCTCTCTCTCCTGTAGAGTGTAAGCTCTTATGGTCAGTAGGGTCCTCTCTCTCTCTCCTGTAGAGTGTAAGCTCTTATGGTCAGTCGGGTCCTCTCTCTCCTGTAGAGTGTAAGCTCTTATGGTCAGTGGGGTCCTCTCTCTCCTGTAGAGTGTAAGCTCTTATGGTCAGTGGAGTCCTCTCTCTCTCCTGTAGAGTGTAAGCTCTTATTGTCAGTGGTGTCCTTTCTCTCCTGTAGAGTGTAAGCTCTTATGGTCAGTGGTGTCCTCTCTCTCTCCTGTAGAGTGTAAGCTCTTATGGTCAGTGGGGTCCTTTCTCTCTCCTCTAGAGTGTAAGCTCTTATGGTTAGTGGGGTCCTCTATCTCTCCTGTAGATTGTAAGCTCTTATGGTCAGTGGGGTCCTTTCTCTCTCCTCTAGAGTGTAAGCTCTTATAGATAGTGGGGTCCTCTCTCTCCTGTAGAGTGTAAGCTCTTATGGTGAGTGGGGTCCTCTCTCTCTCTCCTGTAGAGTGTAAGCTCTTATGGTCAGTGGGGTTCTCTCTCTCCTGTAGAGTGTAAGCTCTTATGGTCAGCGGGGTCCTCTCTCTCCTGTAGAGTGTAAGCTCTTATGGTCAGTGGGGTCCTCTTTCTCCTGTAGAGTGTAAGCTCTTATGGTCAGTGGGGTTCTCTCTCTCCTGTAGAGTGTAAGCTCTTATGGTCAGTGGGGTCCTTTCTCTCTCCTCTAGAGTGTAAGCTCTTATAGATAGTGGGGTCCTCTCTCTCCTGTAGAGTGTAAGCTCTTATGGTGAGTGGGGTCCTCTCTCTCTCTCCTGTAGAGTGTAAGCTCTTATGGTCAGTGGGGTTCTCTCTCTCCTGTAGAGTGTAAGCTCTTATGGTCAGCGGGGTCCTCTCTCTCCTGTAGAGTGTAAGCTCTTATGGTCAGTGGGGTCCTCTTTCTCCTGTAGAGTGTAAGCTCTTATGGTCAGTGGGGTTCTCTCTCTCCTGTAGAGTGTAAGCTCTTATGGTCAGCGGGGTCCTCTCTCTCCTGTAGAGTGTAAGCTCTTATGGTCAGCGGGGTCCTCTTTCTCCTGTAGAGTGTAAGCTCTTATGGTCAGTGGGGTTCTCTCTCTCCTGTAGATTGTAAGCTCTTATGGTCAGTGGGATCCTCTCTCTCCTGTAGAGTGTAAGCTCTTATGGTCAGTGGGGTCCTCTCTCTTATGTAGAGTGTAAGCTCTTATGGTCAGTGGGGTCCTCTCTTTCCTGTAGAGTGTAAGTTCTTATGGTCAGTGGGGTCCTCTCTCTCCTGTAGAGTGTAAGCTCTTATGGTCAGTGGAGTCCTCTCTCTCTCCTGTAGAGTGTAAGCTCTTATGGTCAGTTGGGTCCTCTCTCTCCTGTAGAGTGTAAGCTTTTATGGTCAGTGGGGTCCTCTCTCTTATGTAGAGTGTAAGCTCTTATGGTCAGTGGGGTCCTCTCTCTCCTGTAGAGTGTAAGCTCTTATGGTCAGTGGGGTCCTCTCTCTCCTGTAGAGTGTAAGCTCTTATGGTCAGTGGAGTCCTCTGTCTCTCCTGTAGAGTGTAAGCTCTTATGGTCAGTGGGGTCCTCTCTCTCCTGTAGAGTGTAAGCTCTTATGGTCAGTGGAGTCCTCTCTCTCTCCTGTAGAGTGTAAGCTCTTATGGTCAGTGGTGTCCTTTCTCTCCTGTAGAGTGTAAGCTCTTATGGTCAGTGGGGTCCTCTCTCTCTCTCTAGAGTTTAAGCTCTTATGGTTAGTGGGGTCCTCTATCTCTCCTGTAGAGTGTAAACTCTTATGGTCAGTGGGGTCCTTTCTCTCTCCTGTAGAGTGTAAGCTCTTATGGATAGTGGGGTCCTCTCTCTCCTGTAGAGTGTAAGCTCTTATGGTGAGTGGGGTCCTCTCTCTCTCTCTCTCCTGTAGAGTGTAAGCTCTTATGGTCAGTGGGGTTCTCTCTCTCCTGTAGAGTGTAAGCTCTTAAGGTCAGTGGGGTCCTCTCTCTCCTGTAGAGTGTAAGCTCTTATGGTCAGTGGGGTCCTTTCTCTCTCCTCTAGAGTGTAAGCTCTTATGGTGAGTGGGGTCCTCTCTCTCTCTCCTGTAGAGTGTAAGCTCTTATGGTCAGTGGGGTTCTCTCTCTCCTGTAGAATGTATGCTCTTATGGTCAGTGGGGTCCTCTCTCTCCTGTAGAGTGTAAGCTCTTATGGTCAGTGGGGTTCTCTCTCTCCTGTAGAGTGTAAGCTCTTATGGTCAGTGGGGTCCTCTCTCTCTCTCCTGTAGAGTGTAAGCTCTTATGGTCAGTCGGGTCCTCTCTCTCCTGTAGAGTGTAAGCTCTTATGGTCAGTGGGGTCCTCTCTATCCTGTAGAGTGTAAGCTCTTATGGTCAGCGGGGTTCTCTCTCTCCTGTAGATTGTAAGCTCTTATGGTCAGTGGGGTCCTCTCTCTTATGTAGAGTGTAAGCTCTTATGGTCAGTGGGGTCCTCTCTTTCCTGTAGAGTGTAAGCTCTTATGGTCATTGGGGTCCTCTCTCTCCTGTAGAGTGTAAGCTCTTATGGTCAGTGGAGTCCTCTCTCTCTCCTGTAGAGTGTAAGCTCTTATGGTCAGCGGGGTTCTCTCTCTCTCCTGTAGAGTGTAAGCTCTTATGGTCAGTGGGGTCCTCTCTCTCTCCTGTAGAGTGTAAGCTCTTATGGTCAGTGGTGTCCTTTCTCTCCTGTAGATTGTAAGCTCTTATGGTCAGTGGGGTCCTCTCTCTCTCCTGTAGAGTGTAAGCTCTTATGGTCAGTGGGGTCCTTTCTCTCTCCTCTAGAGTGTAAGCTCTTATGGTTAGTGGGGTCCTCTATCTCTCCTGTAGAGTGTAAGCTCTTATGGTCAGTGGGGTCCTTTCTCTCTCCTCTAGAGTGTAAGCTCCTATGGTTAGTGGGGTCCTCTCTCTCCTGTAGAGTGTAAGCTCTTATGGTGAGTGGGTCCTCTCTCTCTCTCCTGTAGAGTGTAAGCTCTTATGGTCAGTGGGGTCCTCTCTCTCCTGTAGAGTGTAAGCTCTTATGGTCAGTGGGGTTCTCTCTCTCCTGTAGAGTGTAAGCTCTTATGGTCAGCGGGGTCCTCTCTCTCCTGTAGAGTGTAAGCTCTTATGGTCAGTGGGGTTCTCTCTCTCCTATAGCGTGTAAGCTCTTATGGTCAGTGGGGTTCTCTCTCTCCTGTAGAGTGTAAGCTCTTATGGTCAGTGGGGTCCTCTCTCTCCTGTATAGTGTAAGCTCTTATGGTCAGCGGGCTCCTCTCTCTCTCCTGTAGAGTGTAAGCTCTTATGGTCAGTGTGGTCCTCTCTCTTCTGTAGAGTGTAACCTCTTATGGTCAGTGGGGTCCTCTCTTTCCTGTAGAGTGTAAGCTCTTATGGTCAGCGGGCTCCTCTCTCTCTCCTGTAGAGTGTAAGCTCGTATTGTCAGCGGGATCCTCTCTCTCTCCTGTAGAGTGTTAGCTCTTATGGTCAGTGGGGTCTTCTCTCTCTCCTGTAGAGTGCAAGCTCTTATGGTCAGCGGGCTCCTCTCTCTCTCCTATAGAGTGTAAGCTCGTATTGTCAGCGGGATCCTCTCTCTCTCCTGTAGAGTGTAAGCTCTTATGGTCAGTGGGGTCTTCTCTCTCTCCTGTGGAGTGTAAGCTCTTATGGTCAGTGGGGTCCTCTCTCTCCTGTAGAGTATAAGCTCTTATGGTCAGTGGGCTTCTCTCTATCTCCTGTAGAGTGTAAGCTCCTCTGGTCAGTGGGGTCCTCTCTCTCCTGTAGAGTGTAAGCTCTTATGGTCAGTGGGGTCCTCTATCTCCTGTAGAGTGTAAGCTCTTATGGTCAGTGGGGTCCTCTCTCTCCTGTAGAGTGTAAGCTCTTAAGGTCAGTGGGGTCCTCTCTCTCCTGTAGAGTGTAAGCTCCTATGGTTAGTGGGGTCCTCTCTCTTCTGTAGAGTGTAAGCTCTTATGGTCAGTGGGGTCCTCTCTCCTGTAGAGTGTAAGCTCTTATGGTCAGCGGGGTCCTCTCCCTCTTCTGTAGAGTGTAAGATCTTATGGTCAGTGTGGTCCTCTCTCTCCTGTAGAGTGTAAGCTCTTATGGTCAGTGGGGTCCTCTCTCTCCTGTAGAGTGTAAGCTCTTATGGTCAGCGGGCTCCTCTCTCTCTCCTGTAGAGTGTAAGCTCTTATTGTCAGCGGGGTCCTCTCTCTATCCTGTAGAGTGTTAGCTCTTATGGTCAGCGGGCTCCTCTCTCTCTCCTGTAGAGTGTAAGCTCCTATGGTCAGTGGGGTCCTCTCTCTCATGTAGAGTGTAAGCTCTTATGGTCAGCGGGGTCCTCTCTCTCCTGTAGAGTGTAAGCTCCTATGGTCAGTGGGGTCCTCTCTCTCCTGTAGAGTGTAAGCTCTTATGGTCAGTGAGGTCCTCTCTCTCCTGTAGAGTATAAGCTCTTATGGTCAGTGGGGTCCTCTCTCTTATGTAGAGTGTAAGCTCTTATGGTCAGTGGGGTCCTCTCTCTCCTGTAGAGTGTAAGCTCTTATGGTCAGTGGGGTCCTCTCTCTCCTGTAGAGTGTAAGCTCTTATGGTCAGTGGGGTCCTCTCTCTCCTGTAGAGTGTAAGCTCTTATGGTCAGTGGGGTCCTCTCTCTTATGTAGAGTGTAAGCTCTTATGGTCAGTGTGGTCCTCTCTCTCCTGTAGAGTGTAAGCTCTTATGGTCAGTGGGGTCCTCTCTCTCCTGTAGAGTGTAAGCTCTTATGGTCAGTGGGGTCCTCTCTCTTATGTAGAGTGTAAGCTCTTATGGTCAGTGGGGTCCTCTCTCTCCTGTAGAGTGTAAGCTCTTATGGTCAGTGAGGTCCTCTCTCTCTCCTGTAGAGTGTAAGCTCTTATGGTCAGTGGGGTCCTCTCTCTCCTGTAGAGTGTAAGCTCTTATGGTCAGTGGAGTCCTCTCTCTCTCCTGTAGAGTGTAAGCTCTTATGGTCAGTGGTGTCCTTTCTCTCCTGTAGAGTGTAAGCTCTTATGGTCAGTGGGGTCCTCTCTCTCTCCTGTAGAGTGTAAGCCCTTATGGTCAGTGGGGTCCTTTCTCTCTCCTCTAGAGTGTAAGCTCTTATGGTTAGTGGGGTCCTCTATCTCTCCTGTAGAGTGTAAGCTCTTATGGTCAGTGGGGTCCTTTCTCTCTCCTCTAGAGTGTAAGCTCTTATGGTTAGTGGGGTCCTCTCTCTCCTGTAGAGTGTAACCTCTTATGGTCAGTGGGGTTCTCTCTCTCCTGTAGAGTGTAAGCTCTTATGGTCAGTGGGGTCCTTTCTCTCTCCTCTAGAGTGTAAGCTCTTATGGTTAGTGGGGTCCTCTCTCTCCTCTAGAGTGTAAGCTCTTATGGTCAGTGGGGTTCTCTCTCTCCTCTAGAGTGTAAGCTCTTATGGTCAGTGGGGTCCTCTTTCTCCTGTAGAGTGTAAGTTCTTATGGTCAGCGGGGGCCTCTCTCCTGTAGAGTGTAAGCTCTTAAGGTCAATGGGGTCCTCTCTCTCATGTAGAGTGTAAGCTCTTATGGTCAGTGGGGTCCTCTCTCTCCTGTAGAGTGTAAGCTCTTATGGTCAGCGGGGTCCTCTCTCTCCTGTAGAGTGTAAGCTCCTATGGTCAGTGGGGTCCTCTCTCTCCTGTAGAGTGTAAGCTATTATGGTCAGTGAGGTCCTCAATCTCCTGTAGAGTGTAAGCTCTTATGGTCAGTGGGGTCCTCTCTCTTATGTAGAGTGTAAGCTCTTATGGTCAGTGGGGTCCTCTCTCTCCTGTAGAGTGTAAGCTCTTATGGTCAGTGGGGTCCTCTCTCTCCTGTAGAGTGTAAGCTCTTATGGTCAGTGGGGTCCTCTCGCTCCTGTAGAGTGTAAGCTCTTATGGTCAGTGGGGTCCTCTCTCTTATGTAGAGTGTAAGCTCTTATGGTCAGTGGGGTCCTCTCTCTCCTGTAGAGTGTAAGCTCTTATGGTCAGTGGGGTCCTCTCTCTCCTGTAGAGTGTAAGCTCTTATGGTCAGTGGGGTCCTCTCTCTCCTGTAGAGTGTAAGCTCTTATGGTCAGTGGGGTCCTCTCTCTTATGTAGAGTGTAAGCTCTTATGGTCAGTGGGGTCCTCTCTCTCCTGTAGAGTGTAAGCTCTTATGGTCAGTGGGGTCCTCTCTCTCCTGTAGAGTGTAAGCTCTTATGGTCAGTGAGGTCCTCTCTCTCTCCTGTAGAGTGTAAGCTCTTATGGTCAGTGGAGTCCTCTCTCTCCTGTAGAGTGTAAGCTCTTATGGTCAGTGGAGTCCTCTCTTTCCTGTAGAGTGTAAGCTCTTATGGTCAGTGGGGTCCTCTCTCTCTCCTGTAGAGTGTAAGCTCTTATGGTCAGTGGGGTCCTCTCTCTCCTGTAGAGTGTAAGCTCTTATGGTCAGTGGGGTCCTCTCTCTCTCCTGTAGAGTGTAAGCCCTTATGGTCAGTGGGGTCCTTTCTCTCTCGTCTAGAGTGTAAGCTCTTATGGTTAGTGGGGTCCTCTATCTCTCCTGTAGAGTGTAAGCTCTTATGGTCAGTGGGGTCCTTTCTCTCTCCTCTAGAGTGTAAGCTCTTATGGTTAGTGGGGTCCTCTCTCTCCTGTAGAGTGTAACCTCTTATGGTCAGTGGGGTTCTCTCTCTCCTGTAGAGTGTAAGCTCTTATGGTCAGTGGGGTCCTTTCTCTCTCCTCTAGAGTGTAAGCTCTTATGGTTAGTGGGGTCCTCTCTCTCCTCTAGAGTGTAAGCTCTTATGGTCAGTGGGGTTCTCTCTCTCCTGTAGAGTGTAAGCTCTTATGGTCAGTGGGGTCCTCTTTCTCCTTTAGAGTGTAAGTTCTTATGGTCAGCGGGGTCCTCTCTCCTGTAGAGTGTAAGCTCTTAAGGTCAGTGGGGTCCTCTCTCTCATGTAGAGTGTAAGCTCTTATGGTCAGTGGGGTCCTCTCTCTCCTGTAGAGTGTAAGCTCTTATGGTCAGCGGGGTCCTCTCTCTCCTGTAGAGTGTAAGCTCCTATGGTCAGTGGGGTCCTCTCTCTCCTGTAGAGTGTAAGCTCTTATGGTCAGTGAGGTCCTCTCTCTCCTGTAGAGTATAAGCTCTTATGGTCAGTGGGGTCCTCTCTCTTATGTAGAGTGTAAGCTCTTATGGTCAGTGGGGTCCTCTCTCTCCTGTAGAGTGTAAGCTCTTATGGTCAGTGGGGTCCTCTCTCTCCTGTAGAGTGTAAGCTCTTATGGTCAGTGGGGTCCTCTCTCTCCTGTAGAGTGTAAGCTCTTATGGTCAGTGGGGTCCTCTCTCTTATGTAGAGTGTAAGCTCTTATGGTCAGTGGGGTCCTCTCTCTCCTGTAGAGTGTAAGCTCTTATGGTCAGTGGGGTCCTCTCTCTCCTGTAGAGTGTAAGCTCTTATGGTCAGTGGGGTCCTCTCTCTCCTGTAGAGTGTAAGCTCTTATGGTCAGTGGGGTCCTCTCTCTTATGTAGAGTGTAAGCTCTTATGGTCAGTGGGGTCCTCTCTCTCCTGTAGAGTGTAAGCTCTTATGGTCAGTGGGGTCCTCTCTCTCCTGTAGAGTGTAAGCTCTTATGGTCAGTGAGGTCCTCTCTCTCTCCTGTAGAGTGTAAGCTCTTATGGTCAGTGGGGTCCTCTCTCTCCTGTAGAGTGTAAGCTCTTATAGTCAGTGGAGTCCTCTCTCTCTCCTGTAGAGTGTAAGCTCTTATGGTCAGTGGTGTCCTTTCTCTCCTGTAGAGTGTAAGCTCTTATGGTCAGTGGGGTACCCCCTCTCTCTCTCCTGTAGAGTGTAAGCCCTTATGGTCAGTGGGGTCCTTTCTCTCTCCTCTAGAGTGTAAGCTCTTATGGTTAGTGGGGTCCTCTATCTCTCCTGTAGAGTGTAAGCTCTTATGGTCAGTGGGGTCCTTTCTCTCTCCTCTAGAGTGTAAGCTCTTATGGTTAGTGGGGTCCTCTCTCTCCTGTAGAGTGTAACCTCTTATGGTCAGTGGGGTTCTCTCTCTCCTGTAGAGTGTAAGCTCTTATGGTCAGTGGGGTCCTTTCTCTCTCCTCTAGAGTGTAAGCTCTTATGGTTAGTGGGGTCCTCTCTCTCCTCTAGAGTGTAAGCTCTTATGGTCAGTGGGGTTCTCTCTCTCCTGTAGAGTGTAAGCTCTTATGGTCAGTGGGGTCCTCTTTCTCCTGTAGAGTGTAAGTTCTTATGGTCAGCGGGGTCCTCTCTCCTGTAGAGTGTAAGCTCTTAAGGTCAGTGGGGTCCTCTCTCTCATGTAGAGTGTAAGCTCTTATGGTCAGTGGGGTCCTTTCTCTCTCCTCTAGAGTGTAAGCTCTTATGGTTAGTGGGGTCCTCTCTCTCCTGTAGAGTGTAAGCTCTTATGGTCAGTGGGGTCCTCTCTCTTCTGTAGAGTGTAAGCTATTATGGTCAGTGGGGTCCTCTCTCTCTCCTGTAGAGTGTAAGCTCTTATGGTCAGTGGGGTCCTCTCTCTCTCTCCTGTAGAGTGTAAGCTCTTATGGTCAGTGGGGTCCTCTCTCTCCTGTAGAGTGTAAGCTCTTATGGTCAGTGGGGTTCTCTCTCTCCTGCAGAGTGTAAGCTCTTATGGTCAGTGGGGTCCTCTCTCTCTCTCCTGTAGAGTGTAAGCTCTTATGGTCAGTCGGGTCCTCTCTCTCCTGTAGAGTGTAAGCTCTTATGGCCAGTGGGGTCCTCTCTCTCCTGTAGAGTGTAAGCTCTTATGGTCAGCGGGGTTCTCTCTCTCTCCTGTAGAGTGTAAGCTCTTATGGTCATTGGGGTTCTCTCTCTCTCCTGTGGAGTGTAAGCTCTTATGGTCAGCGGGGTCCTCTCTCTTCTGTAGAGTGTAAGCTCTTATGGTCAGTGGGCTCCTCTCTCTCCTGTAGAGTGTAAGCTCTTATGGTCAGTGGGATCCTCTCTCTCCTGTAGAGTGTAAGCTCTTATGGTCAGTGGGGTCCTCTCTCTTATGTAGAGTGTAAGCTCTTATGGTCAGTGGGGTCCTCTCTCTCCTGTAGAGTGTAAGCTCTTAAGGTCAGTGGGGTCCTCTCTCTCCTGTAGAGTGTAAGCTTTTATGGTCAGTGGGGTCCTCTCTCTCCTGTAGAGTGTAAGCTCTTATGGTCATTGGTGTCCTTTCTCTCCTGTAGAGTGTAAGCTCTTATGGTCAGTGGGGTCCTCTCTTTCTCCTGCAGAGTGTAAGCTCTTTTGGTCAGTGGGGTCCTCTATCTCTCCTGTAGAGTGTAAGCTCTTATGGTCAGTGGGGTCCTTTCTCTCTCCTTTAGAGTGTAAGCTCTTATGGATAGTGGGGTCCTCTCTCTCCTGTAGAGTGTAAGCTCTTATGGTGAGTGGGGTCCTCTCTCTCTCTCCTGTAGAGTGTAAGCTCTTATGGTCAGTGGGGTTATCTCTCTCCTGTAGAGTGTAAGCTCTTATGGTCAGTGGGGTCCTCTCTCTCCTGTAGAGTGTAAGCTCTTATGGTCAGTGGGGTTCTCTCTCTCCTGTAGAGTGTAAGCTCTTATGGTCAGTGGGATCCTCTCTCTCCTCTAGAGTGTAAGCTCTTATGGTCAGTGGGGTCCTCTCTCTTATGTAGTGTGTAAGCTCTTATGGTCAGTGGGGTCCTCTCTCTCCTGTAGAGTGTAAGCTCTTATGGTCAGTGGGGTCCTCTCTCTCCTGTAGAGTGTAAGCTCTTATGGTCAGTGGAGTCCTCTCTCTCTCCTGTAGAGTGTAAGCTCTTATGGTCAGTGGGGTCCTTTCTCTCTCCTCTAGAGTGTAAGCTCTTATGGATAGTGGGGTTCTCTCTCTCCTGTAGAGTATAAGCTCTTATGGTGAGTGGGGTCCTCTCTCTCTCTCCTGTAGAGTGTAAGCTCTTAAGGTCAGTGGGGTCCTCTCGCTCCTGTAGAGTGTAAGCTCTTATGGTCAGTGGGGTTCTCTCTCTCCTGTAGAGTGTATGCTCTTATGGTCAGTGGGGTCCTCTCTCTCTCTCCTGTAGAGTGTAAGCTCTTATGGTCAGTCGGGTCCTCTCTCTCCTGTAGAGTGTAAGCTCTTATGGTCAGTGGGGTCCTCTCTCTCCTGTAGAGTGTAAGCTCTTATGGTCAGCGGGGTTCTCTCTCTCTCCTGTAGAGTGTAAGCTCTTATGGTCAGTGGGGTCTTCTCTCTTATGTAGAGTGTAAGCTCTTATGGTCAGTGGGGTCCTCTCTCTCCTGTAGAGTGTAAGCTCTTATGGTCATTGGGGTACTCTCTCTCCTGTAGAGTGTAAGCTCTTATGGTCAGTGGAGTCCTCTCTCTCTCCTGTAGAGTGTAAGCTCTTATGGTCAGCGGGGTTCTCTCTCTCTCCTGTAGAGTGTAAGCTCTTATGGTCAGTGGGGTCCTCTCTCTCTCCTGTAGAGTGTAAGCTCTTATGGTCAGTGGTGTCCTTTCTCTCCTGTAGAGTGTAAGCTCTTATGGTCAATGGGGTCCTCTCTCTCTTCTGTAGAGTGTAAGCTCTTATGGTCAGGGGGGTCCTTTCTCTCTCCTCTAGAGTTTAAGCTCTTATGGTTAGTGGGGTCCTCTATCTCTCCTGTAGAGTGTAAACTCTTATGGTCAGTGGGGTCCTTCCTCTCTCCTCTAGAGTGTAAGCTCTTATGGATAGTGGGGTCCTCTCTCTCCTGTAGAGTGTAAGCTCTTATGGTGAGTGGTGTCCTCTCTCTCTCTCCTGTAGAGTGTAAGCTCTTATGGTCAGTGGGGTTCTCTCTCTCCTGTAGAGTGTAAGCTCTTAAGGTCAGTGGGGTCCTCTCTCTCCTGTAGAGTGTAAGCTCTTATGGTCAGTGGGGTCCTTTCTCTCTCCTCTAGAGTGTAAGCTCTTATGGATAGTGGGGTCCTCTCTCTCCTGTAGAGTGTAAGCTCTTATGGTCAGTGGGGTCCTCTCTCTCTCTTCTGTAGAGTGTAAGCTCTTATGGTCAGTGGGGTCCTCTCTCTCCTGTAGAGTGTAAGCTCTTATGGTCAGTGGGGTTCTCTCTCTCCTGTAGAGTGTAAGCTCTTATGGTCAGTGGGGTCCTCTCTCTCTTTCCTGTAGAGTGTAATCTCTTATGGTCAGTCGGGTCCTCTCTCTCCTGTAGAGTGTAAGCTCTTATGGTCAGTGGGGTCCTCTCTCTCCTGTAGAGTGTAAGCTCTTATGGTCAGCGGGGTTCTCTCTCTCTCCTGTAGAGTGTAAGCTCTTATGGTCAGTGGGGTCCTCTCTCTTATGTAGAGTGTAAGCTCTTATGGTCAGTGGGGTCCTCTCTCTCCTGTAGAGTGTAAGCTCTTATGGTCATTGGGGTCCTCTCTCTCCTGTAGAGTGTAAGCTCTTATGGTCAGTGGAGTCCTCTCTCTCTCCTGTAGAGTGTAAGCTCTTATGGTCAGCGGGGTTCTCTCTCTCTCCTGTAGAGTGTAAGCTCTTATGGTCAGTGGGGTCCTCTCTCTCTCCTGTAGAGTGTAAGCTCTTATGGTCAGTGGGGTCCTCTCTCTCTCCTGTAGAGTGTAAGCTCTTATGGTCAGTGGGGTCCTTTCTCTCTCCTCTAGAGTGTAAGCTCTTATGGTTAGTGGGGTCCTCTATCTCTCCTGTAGAGTGTAAGCTCTTATGGTCAGTGGGGTCCTCTCTCTCCTGTAGAGTGTAAGTTCTTATGGTCAGTGGGGTCCTCTCTCTCCTGTAGAGTGTAAGCTCCTATGGTCAGTGGGGTCCTCTCTCTCCTGTAGAGTGTAAGCTCTTATGGTCAGTGAGGTCCTCAATCTCCTGTAGAGTGTAAGCTCTTATGGTCAGTGGGGTTCTCTCTCTCCTGTAGAGTGTAAGCTCTTATGGTCAGTGGGATCCTCTCTCTCCTCTAGAGTGTAAGCTCTTATGGTCAGTGGGGTCCTCTCTCTTATGTAGTGTGTAAGCTCTTATGGTCAGTGGGGTCCTCTCTCTCCTGTAGAGTGTAAGCTCTTATGGTCAGTGGGGTCCTCTCTCTCCTGTAGAGTGTAAGCTCTTATGGTCAGTGGAGTCCTCTCTCTCTCCTGTAGAGTGTAAGCTCTTATGGTCAGTGGGGTCCTTTCTCTCTCCTCTAGAGTGTAAGCTCTTATGGATAGTGGGGTTCTCTCTCTCCTGTAGAGTATAAGCTCTTATGGTGAGTGGGGTCCTCTCTCTCTCTCCTGTAGAGTGTAAGCTCTTAAGGTCAGTGGGGTCCTCTCGCTCCTGTAGAGTGTAAGCTCTTATGGTCAGTGGGGTTCTCTCTCTCCTGTAGAGTGTAAGCTCTTATGGTCAGTGGGGTCCTCTCTCTCTCTCCTGTAGAGTGTAAGCTCTTATGGTCAGTCGGGTCCTCTCTCTCCTGTAGAGTGTAAGCTCTTATGGTCAGTGGGGTCCTCTCTCTCCTGTAGAGTGTAAGCTCTTATGGTCAGCGGGGTTCTCTCTCTCTCCTGTAGAGTGTAAGCTCTTATGGTCAGTGGGGTCTTCTCTCTTATGTAGAGTGTAAGCTCTTATGGTCAGTGGGGTCCTCTCTCTCCTGTAGAGTGTAAGCTCTTATGGTCATTGGGGTACTCTCTCTCCTGTAGAGTGTAAGCTCTTATGGTCAGTGGAGTCCTCTCTCTCTCCTGTAGAGTGTAAGCTCTTATGGTCAGCGGGGTTCTCTCTCTCTCCTGTAGAGTGTAAGCTCTTATGGTCAGTGGGGTCCTCTCTCTCTCCTGTAGAGTGTAAGCTCTTATGGTCAGTGGTGTCCTTTCTCTCCTGTAGAGTGTAAGCTCTTATGGTCAATGGGGTCCTCTCTCTCTTCTGTAGAGTGTAAGCTCTTATGGTCAGGGGGGTCCTTTCTCTCTCCTCTAGAGTTTAAGCTCTTATGGTTAGTGGGGTCCTCTATCTCTCCTGTAGAGTGTAAACTCTTATGGTCAGTGGGGTCCTTCCTCTCTCCTCTAGAGTGTAAGCTCTTATGGATAGTGGGGTCCTCTCTCTCCTGTAGAGTGTAAGCTCTTATGGTGAGTGGTGTCCTCTCTCTCTCTCCTGTAGAGTGTAAGCTCTTATGGTCAGTGGGGTTCTCTCTCTCCTGTAGAGTGTAAGCTCTTAAGGTCAGTGGGGTCCTCTCTCTCCTGTAGAGTGTAAGCTCTTATGGTCAGTGGGGTCCTTTCTCTCTCCTCTAGAGTGTAAGCTCTTATGGATAGTGGGGTCCTCTCTCTCCTGTAGAGTGTAAGCTCTTATGGTCAGTGGGGTCCTCTCTCTCTCTTCTGTAGAGTGTAAGCTCTTATGGTCAGTGGGGTCCTCTCTCTCCTGTAGAGTGTAAGCTCTTATGGTCAGTGGGGTTCTCTCTCTCCTGTAGAGTGTAAGCTCTTATGGTCAGTGGGGTCCTCTCTCTCTTTCCTGTAGAGTGTAATCTCTTATGGTCAGTCGGGTCCTCTCTCTCCTGTAGAGTGTAAGCTCTTATGGTCAGTGGGGTCCTCTCTCTCCTGTAGAGTGTAAGCTCTTATGGTCAGCGGGGTTCTCTCTCTCTCCTGTAGAGTGTAAGCTCTTATGGTCAGTGGGGTCCTCTCTCTTATGTAGAGTGTAAGCTCTTATGGTCAGTGGGGTCCTCTCTCTCCTGTAGAGTGTAAGCTCTTATGGTCATTGGGGTCCTCTCTCTCCTGTAGAGTGTAAGCTCTTATGGTCAGTGGAGTCCTCTCTCTCTCCTGTAGAGTGTAAGCTCTTATGGTCAGCGGGGTTCTCTCTCTCTCCTGTAGAGTGTAAGCTCTTATGGTCAGTGGGGTCCTCTCTCTCTCCTGTAGAGTGTAAGCTCTTATGGTCAGTGGGGTCCTCTCTCTCTCCTGTAGAGTGTAAGCTCTTATGGTCAGTGGGGTCCTTTCTCTCTCCTCTAGAGTGTAAGCTCTTATGGTTAGTGGGGTCCTCTATCTCTCCTGTAGAGTGTAAGCTCTTATGGTCAGTGGGGTCCTCTCTCTCCTGTAGAGTGTAAGTTCTTATGGTCAGTGGGGTCCTCTCTCTCCTGTAGAGTGTAAGCTCTTATGGTCAGTGGAGTCCTCTCTCTCTCCTGTAGAGTGTAAGCTCTTATGGTCAGTTGGGTCCTCTCTCTCCTGTAGAGTGTAAGCTTTTATGGTCAGTGGGGTCCTCTCTCTTATGTAGAGTGTAAGCTCTTATGGTCAGTGGGGTCCTCTCTCTCCTGTAGAGTGTAAGCTCTTATGGTCAGTGGGGTCCTCTCTCTCCTGTAGAGTGTAAGCTCTTATGGTCAGTTGGGTCCTCTCTCTCCTGTAGAGTGTAAGCTTTTATGGTCAGTGGGGTTCTCTCTCTCCTGTAGAGTGTAAGCTCTTATGGTCAGTGGGGTCCTCTCTCTCTCTCCTGTAGAGTGTAAGCTCTTATGGTCAGTCGGGTCCTCTCTCTCCTGTAGAGTGTAAGCTCTTATGGTCAGTGGGGTCCTCTCTCTCCTGTAGAGTGTAAGCTCTTATGGTCAGCGGGGTTCTCTCTCTCTCCTGTAGAGTGTAAGCTCTTATGGTCAGTGGGGTCTTCTCTCTTATGTAGAGTGTAAGCTCTTATGGTCAGTGGGGTCCTCTCTCTCCTGTAGAGTGTAAGCTCTTATGGTCATTGGGGTACTCTCTCTCCTGTAGAGTGTAAGCTCTTATGGTCAGTGGAGTCCTCTCTCTCTCCTGTAGAGTGTAAGCTCTTATGGTCAGCGGGGTTCTCTCTCTCTCCTGTAGAGTGTAAGCTCTTATGGTCAGTGGGGTCCTCTCTCTCTCCTGTAGAGTGTAAGCTCTTATGGTCAGTGGTGTCCTTTCTCTCCTGTAGAGTGTAAGCTCTTATGGTCAATGGAGTCCTCTCTCTCTTCTGTAGAGTGTAAGCTCTTATGGTCAGGGGGTCCTTTCTCTCTCCTCTAGAGTTTAAGCTCTTATGGTTAGTGGGGTCCTCTATCTCTCCTGTAGAGTGTAAACTCTTATGGTCAGTGGGGTCCTTCCTCTCTCCTCTAGAGTGTAAGCTCTTATGGATAGTGGGGTCCTCTCTCTCCTGTAGAGTGTAAGCTCTTATGGTGAGTGGTGTCCTCTCTCTCTCTCCTGTAGAGTGTAAGCTCTTATGGTCAGTGGGGTTCTCTCTCTCCTGTAGAGTGTAAGCTCTTAAGGTCAGTGGGGTCCTCTCTCTCCTGTAGAGTGTAAGCTCTTATGGTCAGTGGGGTCCTTTCTCTCTCCTCTAGAGTGTAAGCTCTTATGGATAGTGGGGTCCTCTCTCTCCTGTAGAGTGTAAGCTCTTATGGTCAGTGGGGTCCTCTCTCTCTCTTCTGTAGAGTGTAAGCTCTTATGGTCAGTGGGGTCCTCTCTCTCCTGTAGAGTGTAAGCTCTTATGGTCAGTGGGGTTCTCTCTCTCCTGTAGAGTGTAAGCTCTTATGGTCAGTGGGGTCCTCTCTCTCTTTCCTGTAGAGTGTAATCTCTTATGGTCAGTCGGGTCCTCTCTCTCCTGTAGAGTGTAAGCTCTTATGGTCAGTGGGGTCCTCTCTCTCCTGTAGAGTGTAAGCTCTTATGGTCAGCGGGGTTCTCTCTCTCTCCTGTAGAGTGTAAGCTCTTATGGTCAGTGGGGTCCTCTCTCTTATGTAGAGTGTAAGCTCTTATGGTCAGTGGGGTCCTCTCTCTCCTGTAGAGTGTAAGCTCTTATGGTCATTGGGGTCCTCTCTCTCCTGTAGAGTGTAAGCTCTTATGGTCAGTGGAGTCCTCTCTCTCTCCTGTAGAGTGTAAGCTCTTATGGTCAGCGGGGTTCTCTCTCTCTCCTGTAGAGTGTAAGCTCTTATGGTCAGTGGGGTCCTCTCTCTCTCCTGTAGAGTGTAAGCTCTTATGGTCAGTGGGGTCCTCTCTCTCTCCTGTAGAGTGTAAGCTCTTATGGTCAGTGGGGTCCTTTCTCTCTCCTCTAGAGTGTAAGCTCTTATGGTTAGTGGGGTCCTCTATCTCTCCTGTAGAGTGTAAGCTCTTATGGTCAGTGGGGTCCTCTCTCTCCTGTAGAGTGTAAGTTCTTATGGTCAGTGGGGTCCTCTCTCTCCTGTAGAGTGTAAGCTCTTATGGTCAGTGGAGTCCTCTCTCTCTCCTGTAGAGTGTAAGCTCTTATGGTCAGTTGGGTCCTCTCTCTCCTGTAGAGTGTAAGCTTTTATGGTCAGTGGGGTCCTCTCTCTTATGTAGAGTGTAAGCTCTTATGGTCAGTGGGGTCCTCTCTCTCCTGTAGAGTGTAAGCTCTTATGGTCAGTGGGGTCCTCTCTCTCCTGTAGAGTGTAAGCTCTTATGGTCAGTGGAGTCCTCTGTCTCTCCTGTAGAGTGTAAGCTCTTATGGTCAGTGGGGTCCTCTCTCTCCTGTAGAGTGTAAGCTCTTATGGTCAGTGGAGTCCTCTCTCTCTCCTGTAGAGTGTAAGCTCTTATGGTCAGTGGTGTCCTTTCTCTCCTGTAGAGTGTATGCTCTTATGGTCAGTGGGGTCCTCTCTCTCTCCTCTAGAGTTTAAGCTCTTATGGTTAGTGGGGTCCTCTATCTCTCCTGTAGAGTGTAAACTCTTATGGTCAGTGGGGTCCTTTCTCTCTCCTGTAGAGTGTAAGCTCTTATGGATAGTGGGGTCCTCTCTCTCCTGTAGAGTGTAAGCTCTTATGGTGAGTGGGGTCCTCTCTCTCTCTCTCTCCTGTAGAGTGTAAGCTCTTATGGTCAGTGGGGTTCTCTCTCTCCTGTAGAGTGTAAGCTCTTAAGGTCAGTGGGGTCCTTTCTCTCTCCTCTAGAGTGTAAGCTCTTAAGGTCAGTGGGGTCCTCTATCTCTCCTGTAGAGTGTAAACTCTTATGGTCAGTGGGGTCCTTTCTCTCTCCTGTAGAGTGTAAGCTCTTATGGATAGTGGGGTCCTCTCTCTCCTGTAGAGTGTAAGCTCTTATGGTGAGTGGGGTCCTCTCTCTCTCTCTCTCCTGTAGAGTGTAAGCTCTTATGGTCAGTGGGGTCCTCTCTCTCCTGTAGAGTGTAAGCTCTTATGGTCAGTGGGGTCCTTTCTCTCTCCTCTAGAGTGTAAGCTCTTATGGTGAGTGGGGTCCTCTCTCTCTCTCCTGTAGAGTGTAAGCTCTTATGGTCAGTGGGGTTCTCTCTCTCCTGTAGAATGTAAGCTCTTATGGTCAGTGGGGTCCTCTCTCTCCTGTAGAGTGTAAGCTCTTATGGTCAGTGGGGTTCTCTCTCTCCTGTAGAGTGTAAGCTCTTATGGTCAGTGGGGTCCTCTCTCTCTCTCCTGTAGAGTGTAAGCTCTTATGGTCAGTCGGGTCCTCTCTCTCCTGTAGAGTGTAAGCTCTTATGGTCAGTGGGGTCCTCTCTATCCTGTAGAGTGTAAGCTCTTATGGTCAGCGGGGTTCTCTCTCTCCTGTAGATTGTAAGCTCTTATGGTCAGTGGGGTCCTCTCTCTTATGTAGAGTGTAAGCTCTTATGGTCAGTGGGGTCCTCTCTTTCCTGTAGAGTGTAAGCTCTTATGGTCATTGGGGTCCTCTCTCTCCTGTAGAGTGTAAGCTCTTATGGTCAGTGGAGTCCTCTCTCTCTCCTGTAGAGTGTAAGCTCTTATGGTCAGCGGGGTTCTCTCTCTCTCCTGTAGAGTGTAAGCTCTTATGGTCAGTGGGGTCCTCTCTCTCTCCTGTAGAGTGTAAGCTCTTATGGTCAGTGGTGTCCTTTCTCTCCTGTAGATTGTAAGCTCTTATGGTCAGTGGGGTCCTCTCTCTCTCCTGTAGAGTGTAAGCTCTTATGGTCAGTGGGGTCCTTTCTCTCTCCTCTAGAGTGTAAGCTCTTATGGTTAGTGGGGTCCTCTATCTCTCCTGTAGAGTGTAAGCTCTTATGGTCAGTGGGGTCCTTTCTCTCTCCTCTAGAGTGTAAGCTCCTATGGTTAGTGGGGTCCTCTCTCTCCTGTAGAGTGTAAGCTCTTATGGTGAGTGGGTCCTCTCTCTCTCTCCTGTAGAGTGTAAGCTCTTATGGTCAGTGGGGTCCTCTCTCTCCTGTAGAGTGTAAGCTCTTATGGTCAGTGGGGTTCTCTCTCTCCTGTAGAGTGTAAGCTCTTATGGTCAGCGGGGTCCTCTCTCTCCTGTAGAGTGTAAGCTCTTATGGTCAGTGGGGTTCTCTCTCTCCTATAGAGTGTAAGCTCTTATGGTCAGTGGGGTTCTCTCTCTCCTGTAGAGTGTAAGCTCTTATGGTCAGTGGGGTCCTCTCTCTCCTGTATAGTGTAAGCTCTTATGGTCAGCGGGCTCCTCTCTCTCTCCTGTAGAGTGTAAGCTCTTATGGTCATTGTGGTCCTCTCTCTTCTGTAGAGTGTAACCTCTTATGGTCAGTGGGGTCCTCTCTTTCCTGTAGAGTGTAAGCTCTTATGGTCAGCGGGCTCCTCTCTCTCTCCTGTAGAGTGTAAGCTCGTATTGTCAGCGGGATCCTCTCTCTCTCCTGTAGAGTGTTAGCTCTTATGGTCAGTGGGGTCTTCTCTCTCTCCTGTAGAGTGTAAGCTCTTATGGTCAGCGGGCTCCTCTCTCTCTCCTATAGAGTGTAAGCTCGTATTGTCAGCGGGATCCTCTCTCTCTCCTGTAGAGTGTAAGCTCTTATGGTCAGTGGGGTCTTCTCTCTCTCCTGTGGAGTGTAAGCTCTTATGGTCAGTGGGTTCCTCTATCTCCTGTAGAGTTTAAGCTCCTATGGTCAGTGGGGTCGTCTCTCTCCTGTAGATTGTAAGCTCTTATGGTCAGTGGGGTCCTCTCTCTCCTGTAGAGTATAAGCTCTTATGGTCAGTGGGCTTCTCTCTATCTCCTGTAGAGTGTAAGCTCCTCTGGTCAGTGGGGTCCTCTCTCTCCTGTAGAGTGTAAGCTCTTATGGTCAGTGGGGTCCTCTATCTCCTGTAGAGTGTAAGCTCTTATGGTCAGTGGGGTCCTCTCTCTCCTGTAGAGTGTAAGCTCTTAAGGTCAGTGGGGTCCTCTCTCTCCTGTAGAGTGTAAGCTCCTATGGTTAGTGGGGTCCTCTCTCTTCTGTAGAGTGTAAGCTCTTATGGTCAGTGGGGTCCTCTCTCCTGTAGAGTGTAAGCTCTTATGGTCAGCGGGGTCCTCTCCCTCTTCTGTAGAGTGTAAGATCTTATGGTCAGTGTGGTCCTCTCTCTCCTGTAGAGTGTAAGCTCTTATGGTCAGTGGGGTCCTCTCTCTCCTGTAGAGTGTAAGCTCTTATGGTCAGCGGGCTCCTCTCTCTCTCCTGTAGAGTGTAAGCTCTTATTGTCAGCGGGGTCCTCTCTCTATCCTGTAGAGTGTTAGCTCTTATGGTCAGCGGGCTCCTCTCTCTCTCCTGTAGAGTGTAAGCTCCTATGGTCAGTGGGGTCCTCTCTCTCCTGTAGAGTGTAAGCTCTTATGGTCAGTGAGGTCCTCTCTCTCCTGTAGAGTATAAGCTCTTATGGTCAGTGGGGTCCTCTCTCTTATGTAGAGTGTAAGCTCTTATGGTCAGTGGGGTCCTCTCTCTCCTGTAGAGTGTAAGCTCTTATGGTCAGTGGGGTCCTCTCTCTCCTGTAGAGTGTAAGCTCTTATGGTCAGTGGGGTCCTCTCTCTCCTGTAGAGTGTAAGCTCTTATGGTCAGTGGGGTCCTCTCTCTTATGTAGAGTGTAAGCTCTTATGGTCAGTGTGGTCCTCTCTCTCCTGTAGAGTGTAAGCTCTTATGGTCAGTGGGGTCCTCTCTCTCCTGTAGAGTGTAAGCTCTTATGGTCAGTGGGGTCCTCTCTCTTATGTAGAGTGTAAGCTCTTATGGTCAGTGGGGTCCTCTCTCTCCTGTAGAGTGTAAGCTCTTATGGTCAGTGAGGTCCTCTCTCTCTCCTGTAGAGTGTAAGCTCTTATGGTCAGTGGGGTCCTCTCTCTCCTGTAGAGTGTAAGCTCTTATGGTCAGTGGAGTCCTCTCTCTCTCCTGTAGAGTGTAAGCTCTTATGGTCAGTGGTGTCCTTTCTCTCCTGTAGAGTGTAAGCTCTTATGGTCAGTGGGGTCCTCTCTCTCTCCTGTAGAGTGTAAGCCCTTATGGTCAGTGGGGTCCTTTCTCTCTCCTCTAGAGTGTAAGCTCTTATGGTTAGTGGGGTCCTCTATCTCTCCTGTAGAGTGTAAGCTCTTATGGTCAGTGGGGTCCTTTCTCTCTCCTCTAGAGTGTAAGCTCTTATGGTTAGTGGGGTCCTCTCTCTCCTGTAGAGTGTAACCTCTTATGGTCAGTGGGGTTCTCTCTCTCCTGTAGAGTGTAAGCTCTTATGGTCAGTGGGGTCCTTTCTCTCTCCTCTAGAGTGTAAGCTCTTATGGTCAGTGGGGTCCTCTCTCTCCTGTAGAGTGTAAGCTCTTATGGTCAGTGGGGTCCTCTCTCCTGTAGAGTGTAAGCTCTTATGGTCAGCGGGGTCCTCTCCCTCTTCTGTAGAGTGTAAGATCTTATGGTCAGTGTGGTCCTCTCTCTCCTGTAGAGTGTAAGCTCTTATGGTCAGTGGGGTCCTCTCTCTCCTGTAGAGTGTAAGCTCTTATGGTCAGCGGGCTCCTCTCTCTCTCCTGTAGAGTGTAAGCTCTTATTGTCAGCGGGGTCCTCTCTCTATCCTGTAGAGTGTTAGCTCTTATGGTCAGCGGGCTCCTCTCTCTCTCCTGTAGAGTGTAAGCTCCTATGGTCAGTGGGGTCCTCTCTCTCCTGTAGAGTGTAAGCTCTTATGGTCAGTGAGGTCCTCTCTCTCCTGTAGAGTATAAGCTCTTATGGTCAGTGGGGTCCTCTCTCTTATGTAGAGTGTAAGCTCTTATGGTCAGTGGGGTCCTCTCTCTCCTGTAGAGTGTAAGCTCTTATGGTCAGTGGGGTCCTCTCTCTCCTGTAGAGTGTAAGCTCTTATGGTCAGTGGGGTCCTCTCTCTCCTGTAGAGTGTAAGCTCTTATGGTCAGTGGGGTCCTCTCTCTTATGTAGAGTGTAAGCTCTTATGGTCAGTGTGGTCCTCTCTCTCCTGTAGAGTGTAAGCTCTTATGGTCAGTGGGGTCCTCTCTCTCCTGTAGAGTGTAAGCTCTTATGGTCAGTGGGGTCCTCTCTCTTATGTAGAGTGTAAGCTCTTATGGTCAGTGGGGTCCTCTCTCTCCTGTAGAGTGTAAGCTCTTATGGTCAGTGAGGTCCTCTCTCTCTCCTGTAGAGTGTAAGCTCTTATGGTCAGTGGGGTCCTCTCTCTCCTGTAGAGTGTAAGCTCTTATGGTCAGTGGAGTCCTCTCTCTCTCCTGTAGAGTGTAAGCTCTTATGGTCAGTGGTGTCCTTTCTCTCCTGTAGAGTGTAAGCTCTTATGGTCAATGGGGTCCTCTCTCTCTCCTGTAGAGTGTAAGCCCTTATGGTCAGTGGGGTCCTTTCTCTCTCCTCTAGAGTGTAAGCTCTTATGGTTAGTGGGGTCCTCTATCTCTCCTGTAGAGTGTAAGCTCTTATGGTCAGTGGGGTCCTTTCTCTCTCCTCTAGAGTGTAAGCTCTTATGGTTAGTGGGGTCCTCTCTCTCCTGTAGAGTGTAACCTCTTATGGTCAGTGGGGTTCTCTCTCTCCTGTAGAGTGTAAGCTCTTATGGTCAGTGGGGTCCTTTCTCTCTCCTCTAGAGTGTAAGCTCTTATGGTTAGTGGGGTCCTCTCTCTCCTCTAGAGTGTAAGCTCTTATGGTCAGTTGGGTTCTCTCTCTCCTGTAGAGTGTAAGCTCTTATGGTCAGTGGGGTCCTCTTTCTCCTGTAGAGTGTAAGTTCTTATGGTCAGCGGGGGCCTCTCTCCTGTAGAGTGTAAGCTCTTAAGGTCAATGGGGTCCTCTCTCTCATGTAGAGTGTAAGCTCTTATGGTCAGTGGGGTCCTCTCTCTCCTGTAGAGTGTAAGCTCTTATGGTCAGCGGGGTCCTCTCTCTCCTGTAGAGTGTAAGCTCCTATGGTCAGTGGGGTCCTCTCTCTCCTGTAGAGTGTAAGCTCTTATGGTCAGTGAGGTCCTCAATCTCCTGTAGAGTGTAAGCTCTTATGGTCAGTGGGGTCCTCTCTCTTATGTAGAGTGTAAGCTCTTATGGTCAGTGGGGTCCTCTCTCTCCTGTAGAGTGTAAGCTCTTATGGTCAGTGGGGTCCTCTCTCTCCTGTAGAGTGTAAGCTCTTATGGTCAGTGGGGTCCTCTCTCTCCTGTAGAGTGTAAGCTCTTATGGTCAGTGGGGTCCTCTCTCTTATGTAGAGTGTAAGCTCTTATGGTCAGTGGGGTCCTCTCTCTCCTGTAGAGTGTAAGCTCTTATGGTCAGTGGGGTCCTCTCTCTCCTGTAGAGTGTAAGCTCTTATGGTCAGTGGGGTCCTCTCTCTCCTGTAGAGTGTAAGCTCTTATGGTCAGTGGGGTCCTCTCTCTTATGTAGAGTGTAAGCTCTTATGGTCAGTGGGGTCCTCTCTCTCCTGTAGAGTGTAAGCTCTTATGGTCAGTGGGGTCCTCTCTCTCCTGTAGAGTGTAAGCTCTTATGGTCAGTGAGGTCCTCTCTCTCTCCTGTAGAGTGTAAGCTCTTATGGTCAGTGGGGTCCTCTCTCTCCTGTAGAGTGTAAGCTCTTATGGTCAGTGGAGTCCTCTCTCTCTCCTGTAGAGTGTAAGCTCTTATGGTCAGTGGTGTCCTTTCTCTCCTGTAGAGTGTAAGCTCTTATGGTCAGTGGGGTCCTCTCTCTCTCCTGTAGAGTGTAAGCCCTTATGGTCAGTGGGGTCCTTTCTCTCTCGTCTAGAGTGTAAGCTCTTATGGTTAGTGGGGTCCTCTATCTCTCCTGTAGAGTGTAAGCTCTTATGGTCAGTGGGGTCCTTTCTCTCTCCTCTAGAGTGTAAGCTCTTATGGTTAGTGGGGTCCTCTCTCTCCTGTAGAGTGTAACCTCTTATGGTCAGTGGGGTTCTCTCTCTCCTGTAGAGTGTAAGCTCTTATGGTCAGTGGGGTCCTTTCTCTCTCCTCTAGAGTGTAAGCTCTTATGGTTAGTGGGGTCCTCTCTCTCCTCTAGAGTGTAAGCTCTTATGGTCAGTGGGGTTCTCTCTCTCCTGTAGAGTGTAAGCTCTTATGGTCAGTGGGGTCCTCTTTCTCCTTTAGAGTGTAAGTTCTTATGGTCAGCGGGGTCCTCTCTCCTGTAGAGTGTAAGCTCTTAAGGTCAGTGGGGTCCTCTCTCTCATGTAGAGTGTAAGCTCTTATGGTCAGTGGGGTCCTCTCTCTCCTGTAGAGTGTAAGCTCTTATGGTCAGCGGGGTCCTCTCTCTCCTGTAGAGTGTAAGCTCCTATGGTCAGTGGGGTCCTCTCTCTCCTGTAGAGTGTAAGCTCTTATGGTCAGTGAGGTCCTCTCTCTCCTGTAGAGTATAAGCTCTTATGGTCAGTGGGGTCCTCTCTCTTATGTAGAGTGTAAGCTCTTATGGTCAGTGGGGTCCTCTCTCTCCTGTAGAGTGTAAGCTCTTATGGTCAGTGGGGTCCTCTCTCTCCTGTAGAGTGTAAGCTCTTATGGTCAGTGGGGTCCTCTCTCTCCTGTAGAGTGTAAGCTCTTATGGTCAGTGGGGTCCTCTCTCTTATGTAGAGTGTAAGCTCTTATGGTCAGTGGGGTCCTCTCTCTCCTGTAGAGTGTAAGCTCTTATGGTCAGTGGGGTCCTCTCTCTCCTGTAGAGTGTAAGCTCTTATGGTCAGTGAGGTCCTCTCTCTCTCCTGTAGAGTGTAAGCTCTTATGGTCAGTGGGGTCCTCTCTCTCCTGTAGAGTGTAAGCTCTTATAGTCAGTGGAGTCCTCTCTCTCTCCTGTAGAGTGTAAGCTCTTATGGTCAGTGGGGTCCTCTCTCTCTCCTGTAGAGTGTAAGCCCTTATGGTCAGTGGGGTCCTTTCTCTCTCCTCTAGAGTGTAAGCTCTTATGGTTAGTGGGGTCCTCTATCTCTCCTGTAGAGTGTAAGCTCTTATGGTCAGTGGGGTCCTTTCTCTCTCCTCTAGAGTGTAAGCTCTTATGGTTAGTGGGGTCCTCTCTCTCCTGTAGAGTGTAACCTCTTATGGTCAGTGGGGTTCTCTCTCTCCTGTAGAGTGTAAGCTCTTATGGTCAGTGGGGTCCTTTCTCTCTCCTCTAGAGTGTAAGCTCTTATGGTTAGTGGGGTCCTCTCTCTCTTCTAGAGTGTAAGCTCTTATGGTCAGTGGGGTTCTCTCTCTCCTGTAGAGTGTAAGCTCTTATGGTCAGTGGGGTCCTCTTTCTCCTGTAGAGTGTAAGTTCTTATGGTCAGCGGGGTCCTCTCTCCTGTAGAGTGTAAGCTCTTAAGGTCAGTGGGGTCCTCTCTCTCATGTAGAGTGTAAGCTCTTATGGTCAGTGGGGTCCTTTCTCTCTCCTCTAGAGTGTAAGCTCTTATGGTTAGTGGGGTCCTCTCTCTCCTGTAGAGTGTAAGCTCTTATGGTCAGTGGGGTCCTCTCTCTTCTGTAGAGTGTAAGCTATTATGGTCAGTGGGGTCCTCTCTCTCTCCTGTAGAGTGTAAGCTCTTATGGTCAGTGGGGTCCTCTCTCTCTCTCCTGTAGAGTGTAAGCTCTTATGGTCAGTGGGGTCCTCTCTCTCCTGTAGAGTGTAAGCTCTTATGGTCAGTGGGGTTCTCTCTCTCCTGCAGAGTGTAAGCTCTTATGGTCAGTGGGGTCCTCTCTCTCTCTCCTGTAGAGTGTAAGCTCTTATGGTCAGTCGGGTCCTCTCTCTCCTGTAGAGTGTAAGCTCTTATGGCCAGTGGGGTCCTCTCTCTCCTGTAGAGTGTAAGCTCTTATGGTCAGCGGGGTTCTCTCTCTCTCCTGTAGAGGGTAAGCTCTTATGGTCATTGGGGTTCTCTCTCTCTCCTGTGGAGTGTAAGCTCTTATGGTCAGCGGGGTCCTCTCTCTTCTGTAGAGTGTAAGCTCTTATGGTCAGTGGGCTCCTCTCTCTCCTGTAGAGTGTAAGCTCTTATGGTCAGTGGGATCCTCTCTCTCCTGTAGAGTGTAAGCTCTTATGGTCAGTGGGGTCCTCTCTCTTATGTAGAGTGTAAGCTCTTATGGTCAGTGGGGTCCTCTCTCTCCTGTAGAGTGTAAGCTCTTAAGGTCAGTGGGGTCCTCTCTCTCCTGTAGAGTGTAAGCTTTTATGGTCAGTGGGGTCCTCTCTCTCCTGTAGAGTGTAAGCTCTTATGGTCATTGGTGTCCTTTCTCTCCTGTAGAGTGTAAGCTCTTATGGTCAGTGGGGTCCTCTCTCTCTCCTGCAGAGTGTAAGCTCTTATGGTCAGTGGGGTCCTTTCTCTCTCCTCTAGAGTGTAAGCTCTTATGGTTAGTGGGGTCCTCTATCTCTCCTGTAGAGTGTAAGCTCTTATGGTCAGTGGGGTCCTTTCTCTCTCCTTTAGAGTGTAAGCTCTTATGGATAGTGGGGTCCTCTCTCTCCTGTAGAGTGTAAGCTCTTATGGTGAGTGGGGTCCTCTCTCTCTCTCCTGTAGAGTGTAAGCTCTTATGGTCAGTGGGGTTATCTCTCTCCTGTAGAGTGTAAGCTCTTATGGTCAGCGGGGTCCTCTCTCTCCTGTAGAGTGTAAGCTCTTATGGTCAGTGGGGTTCTCTCTCTCCTGTAGAGTGTAAGCTCTTATGGTCAGTGGGGTCCTCTCTCTCCTGTAGAGTGTAAGCTCTTATGGTCAGTGGGGTTCTCTCTCTCCTGTAGAGTGTAAGCTCTTATGGTCAGTGGGATCCTCTCTCTCCTCTAGAGTGTAAGCTCTTATGGTCAGTGGGGTCCTCTCTCTTATGTAGTGTGTAAGCTCTTATGGTCAGTGGGGTCCTCTCTCTCCTGTAGAGTGTAAGCTCTTATGGTCAGTGGGGTCCTCTCTCTCCTGTAGAGTGTAAGCTCTTATGGTCAGTGGAGTCCTCTCTCTCTCCTGTAGAGTGTAAGCTCTTATGGTCAGTGGGGTCCTTTCTCTCTCCTCTAGAGTGTAAGCTCTTATGGATAGTGGGGTTCTCTCTCTCCTGTAGAGTATAAGCTCTTATGGTGAGTGGGGTCCTCTCTCTCTCTCCTGTAGAGTGTAAGCTCTTAAGGTCAGTGGGGTCCTCTCGCTCCTGTAGAGTGTAAGCTCTTATGGTCAGTGGGGTTCTCTCTCTCCTGTAGAGTGTAAGCTCTTATGGTCAGTGGGGTCCTCTCTCTCTCTCCTGTAGAGTGTAAGCTCTTATGGTCAGTCGGGTCCTCTCTCTCCTGTAGAGTGTAAGCTTTTATGGTCAGTGGGGTCCTCTCTCTCCTGTAGAGTGTAAGCTCTTATGGTCAGCGGGGTTCTCTCTCTCTCCTGTAGAGTGTAAGCTCTTATGGTCAGTGGGGTCTTCTCTCTTATGTAGAGTGTAAGCTCTTATGGTCAGTGGGGTCCTCTCTCTCCTGTAGAGTGTAAGCTCTTATGGTCATTGGGGTACTCTCTCTCCTGTAGAGTGTAAGCTCTTATGGTCAGTGGAGTCCTCTCTCTCTCCTGTAGAGTGTAAGCTCTTATGGTCAGCGGGGTTCTCTCTCTCTCCTGTAGAGTGTAAGCTCTTATGGTCAGTGGGGTCCTCTCTCTCTCCTGTAGAGTGTAAGCTCTTATGGTCAGTGGTGTCCTTTCTCTCCTGTAGAGTGTAAGCTCTTATGGTCAATGGGGTCCTCTCTCTCTTCTGTAGAGTGTAAGCTCTTATGGTCAGGGGGGTCCTTTCTCTCTCCTCTAGAGTTTAAGCTCTTATGGTTAGTGGGGTCCTCTATCTCCTGTAGAGTGTAAGCTCTTATGGTGAGTGGTGTCCTCTCTCTCTCTCCTGTAGAGTGTAAGCTCTTATGGTCAGTGGGGTTCTCTCTCTCCTGTAGAGTGTAAGCTCTTAAGGTCAGTGGGGTCCTCTCTCTCCTGTAGAGTGTAAGCTCTTATGGTCAGTGGGGTCCTTTCTCTCTCCTCTAGAGTGTAAGCTCTTATGGATAGTGGGGTCCTCTCTCTCCTGTAGAGTGTAAGCTCTTATGGTCAGTGGGGTCCTCTCTCTCTCTCCTGTAGAGTGTAAGCTCTTATGGTCAGTGGGGTCCTCTCTCTCCTGTAGAGTGTAAGCTCTTATGGTCAGTGGGGTTCTCTCTCTCCTGTAGAGTGTAAGCTCTTATGGTCAGTGGGGTCCTCTCTCTCTTTCCTGTAGAGTGTAATCTCTTATGGTCAGTCGGGTCCTCTCTCTCCTGTAGAGTGTAAGCTCTTATGGTCAGTGGGGTCCTCTCTCTCCTGTAGAGTGTAAGCTCTTATGGTCAGCGGGGTTCTCTCTCTCTCCTGTAGAGTGTAAGCTCTTATGGTCAGTGGGGTCCTCTCTCTTATGTAGAGTGTAAGCTCTTATGGTCAGTGGGGTCCTCTCTCTCCTGTAGAGTGTAAGCTCTTATGGTCATTGGGGTCCTCTCTCTCCTGTAGAGTGTAAGCTCTTATGGTCAGTGGAGTCCTCTCTCTCTCCTGTAGAGTGTAAGCTCTTATGGTCAGCGGGGTTCTCTCTCTCTCCTGTAGAGTGTAAGCTCTTATGGTCAGTGGGGTCCTCTCTCTCTCCTGTAGAGTGTAAGCTCTTATGGTCAGTGGGGTCCTCTCTCTCTCCTGTAGAGTGTAAGCTCTTATGGTCAGTGGGGTCCTTTCTCTCTCCTCTAGAGTGTAAGCTCTTATGGTTAGTGGGGTCCTCTATCTCTCCTGTAGAGTGTAAGCTCTTATGGTCAGTGGGGTCCTTTCTCTCTCCTATAGAGTGTAAGCTCCTATGGTTAGTGGGGTCCTCTCTCTCCTGTAGAGTGTAAGCTCTTATGGTGAGTGGGGTCCTCTCTCTCTCCTGTAGAGTGTAAGCTCTTATGGTCAGTGGGGTTCTCCCTCTCCTGTAGAGTGTAAGCTCTTATGGTCAGTGGGGTTCTCTCTCTCCTGTAGAGTGTAAGCTCTTATGGTCAGCGGGGTCCTCTCTCTCCTGTAGAGTGTAAGCTCTTATGGTCAGTGGGGTTCTCTCTCTCCTATAGAGTGTAAGCTCTTATGGTCAGTGGGGTTCTCTCTCTCCTGTAGAGTGTAAGCTCTTATGGTCAGTGGGGTCCTCTTTCTCCTGTAGAGTGTAAGTTCTTATGGTCAGCGGGGTCCTCTCTCCTGTAGAGTGTAAAGCTCTTAAGGTCAGTGGGGTCCTCTCTCTCCTGTAAAGTGTAAGCTCTTATGGTCAGTGGGGTCCTTTCTCTCTCCTCTAGAGTGTAAGCTCTTATGGTTAGTGGGGTCCTCTCTCTCCTGTAGAGTGTAAGCTCTTATGGTCAGTGGGGTCCTCTCTCTCTCTCCTGTAGAGGGTAAGCTCTTATGGTCAGTGGGGTCCTCTCTCTCCTGTAGAGTGTAAGCTCTTATGGTCAGTGGGGTTCTCTCTCTCCTGTAGAGTGTAAGCTCTTATGGTCAACGGGGTCCTCTCTCCTGTAGAGTGTAAGCTCTTATGGTCAGTCGGGTCCTCTCTCTCCTGTAGAGTGTAAGCTCTTATGGTCAGTGGGGTCCTCTCTCTCCTGTAGAGTGTAAGCTCTTATGGTCAGCGGGGTTCTCTCTCTCTCCTGTAGAGTGTAAGCTCTTATGGTCAGTGGGGTCCTCTCTCTTATGTAGAGTGTAAGCTCTTATGGTCAGTGGGGTCCTCTCTCTCCTGTAGAGTGTAAGCTCTTATGGTCATTGGGGTCCTCTCTCTCCTGTAGAGTGTAAGCTCTTATGGTCAGTGGAGTCCTCTCTCTCTCCTGTAGAGTGTAAGCTCTTATGGTCAGCGGGGTTCTCTCTCTCTCCTGTAGAGTGTAAGCTCTTATGGTCAGTGGGGTCCTCTCTCTCTCCTGTAGAGTGTAAGCTCTTATGGTCAGTGGTGTCCTTTCTCTCCTGTAGAGTGTAAGCTCTTATGGTCAGTGGGGTCCTCTCTCTCTCCTGTAGAGTGTAAGCTCTTATGGTCAGTGGGGTCCTTTCTCTCTCCTCTAGAGTGTAAGCTCTTATGGTTAGTGGGGTCCTCTATCTCTCCTGTAGAGTGTAAGCTCTTATGGTCAGTGGGGTCCTTTCTCTCTCCTCTAGAGTGTAAGCTCCTATGGTTAGTGGGGTCCTCTCTCTCCTGTAGAGTGTAAGCTCTTATGGTGAGTGGGGTCCTCTCTCTCTCCTGTAGAGTGTAAGCTCTTATGGTCAGTGGGGTCCTCCCTCTCCTGTAGAGTGTAAGCTCTTATGGTCAGTGGGGTTCTCTCTCTCCTGTAGAGTGTAAGCTCTTATGGTCAGCGGGGTCCTCTCTCTCCTGTAGAGTGTAAGCTCTTATGGTCAGTGGGGTTCTCTCTCTCCTATAGAGTGTAAGCTCTTATGGTCAGTGGGGTTCTCTCTCTCCTGTAGAGTGTAAGTTCTTATGGTCAGCGGGGTCCTCTCTCCTGTAGAGTGTAAGCTCTTAAGGTCAGTGGGGTCCTCTCTCTCCTGTAAAGTGTAAGCTCTTATGGTCAGTGGGGTCCTTTCTCTCTCCTCTAGAGTGTAAGCTCTTATGGTTAGTGGGGTCCTCTCTCTCCTGTAGAGTGTAAGCTCTTATGGTCAGTGGGGTCCTCTCTCTCTCTCCTGTAGAGGGTAAGCTCTTATGGTCAGTGGGGTCCTCTCTCTCCTGTAGAGTGTAAGCTCTTATGGTCAGTGGGGTTCTCTCTCTCCTGTAGAGTGTAAGCTCTTATGGTCAACGGGGTCCTCTCTCCTGTAGAGTGTAAGCTCTTATGGTCAGTCGGGTCCTCTCTCTCCTGTAGAGTGTAAGCTCTTATGGTCAGTGGGGTCCTTTCTCTCTCCTCTAGAGTGTAATCTCTTATGGTTAGTGGGGTCCACTCTCTCCTGTAGAGTGTAAGCTCTTATGGTCATTGGGTCCTCTCTCTCCTGTAGAGTGTAAGCTCTTATGGTCAGTGGGGTCCTCTCTCTTCTGTAGAGTGTAAGCTCTTATGGTCATTGGGTCCTCTCTCTCCTGTAGAGTGTAAGCTCTTATGGTCATTGGGTCCTCTCTCTCCTGTAGAGTGTAAGCTCTTATGGTTAGTGGGGTCCTCTCTCTCCTGTAGAGTGTAAGCTCTTATGGTCATTGGGTCCTCTCTCTCCTGTAGAGTGTAAGCTCTTATGGTCAGTGGGGTCCTCTCTCTCCTGTAGAGTATAAGCTCTTATGGTCATTGGGTCCTCTCTCTCCTGTAGAGTGTAAGCTCTTATGGTCAGTGGGGTCCTCTCTCTCCTGTAGAGTATAAGCTCTTATGGTCATTGGGTCCTCTCTCTCCTGTAGAGTGTAAGCTCTTATGGTCAGTGGGGTCCTCTCTCTTCTGTAGAGTGTAAGCTCTTATGGTTAGTGGGGTCCTCTATCTCTCCTGTAGAGTGTAAGCTCTTATGGTCAGTGGGGTCCTCTCTCTCTCCTGTAGAGTGTAAGCTCTTATGGTCAGTGGGGTCCTCTCTCTCCTGTAGAGTGTAAGCTCTTATGGTTAGTGAGTTCCTCTCTCTCCTGTAGAGTGTAAGCTCTTATGGTCAGTGGGGTCCTCTCTCTCCTGTAGAGTGTAAGCTCTTATGGTCAGTGGTGTCCTCTCTCTCCTGTAGAGTGTAAGATCTTATGGTCAGTGGGGTCCTCTCTCTCTCCTGTAGAGTGTAAGCTCTTATGGTCAGTGGGGTCCTCTCTCTCCTGTAGAGTGTAAGCTCTTATGGTCAGTGGGGTCCTCTCTCTCCTGTAGAGTGTAAGATCTTATGGTTAGTGGGGTCCTCTCTCTCCTGTAAAGTGTAAGCTCTTATGGTCAGTGGAGTCCTCTCTCTCCTGTAGAGTGTAAGCTCTTATGGTCAGCGGGGTCCTCTCTCTCCTGTAGAGTGTAAGCTCTTATGGTCAGTGGGGTCCTCTCTCTCCTGTAGAGTGTAAGCTCTTATGGTTAGTGGGGTCCTCTCTCTCCTGTAGAGTGTAAGCTCTTATGGTCATTGGGTCCCCTCTCTCCTGTAGAGTGTAAGCTCTTATGGTTAGTGGGGTCCTCTCTCTCCTGTAGAATGTAAGCTCTTATGGTCATTGGGTCCTCTCTCTCCTGTAGAGTGTAAGCTCTTATGGTCAGTGGGGTCCTCTCTCTCCTGTAGAGTGTAAGCTCTTATGGTCAGTGGGGTCCTCTCTCTCCTGTAGAGTGTAAGCTCTTATGGTCAGTGGGGTCCATTCTCTCCTGTAGAGTGTAAGCTCTTATGGTCAGTGGGGTCCTCTCTCTCTCCTGTAGAGTGTAAGCTCTTATGGTCAGTCGGGTCCTCTCTCTCCTGTAGAGTGTAAGCTCTTATGGTTAGTGAGGTCCTCTCTCTCCTGTAGAGTGTAAACTCTTATGGTCAGCCCAAAAATTTTCAAAATGTTAATGTTATTATATTGAACTTCCATAGATTACTCTGTGGTCTAGAGTACATTTCCTTGGTATACAACCCTCAAAAAAATTGTTCAAAATCTATCATTATTATATTGCTCATCCATAGGGTATTACATCTTCTTGGGTACAGTTCATTGTGGCAAAAACCTGAGCCAAGACCTGATGTCAGCAAAGTGAATGAGAAACCTAAATTGTCATGCACAAGTTTAGTATTTTTGACTTGCAGATTTAGTGCAGAAAATACCGTATATACCCGAGTATAAGCCGACCCCCCTAATTTTGCCACAAAAAACTGGGAAAACTTATTGACTCGAGTATAAGCCTAGGGTAGGAAATGCAGCAGCTACCGGTGAATTTCAAAAATAAAAATAGATGCTCCATACCGTTCATTATTGCCCCACAGATGTGCCATATAAAACTGTGCCATATAGTGCTCTGCCCAAAAAGTTGGGCTGAAAATTTCGGCTTATACTCGAGTATATACGGTAATCTGCAGCATGTCAATTCTCTGGGCTTTTTGCTAAGTGTTTTTCACCGTTGACTTCACTCAAATCAACCGAAAACACAAGGCAAAAAAGCATGAAAACGCAGGCAAAAATGCACCAAATGCACGTCTTTTTGCAGCTGCGTTGTCCTGCCGAGAGATGCAGAAATTGTGCACAAATTTTACTCAATGTGTGCACATACCCATATCAGTTATATATTACTCATCCTTAGACTATTATGTGGTCTGTTTTCCTTGGTATATAACCCTCAAAAGTGCACAGCTTTTATGAATCTATGAATACCAATACATGACAATGTGACCAGAATGTGTATGAGGCCCTCCTTTATGTCTAATACCGGGTGTATCTGAGTCCCTTATTTTTGTCTATTCTTGTTTCCTTCATAAAGTAAACTGAAATTTCCTATTTTTAAATTAAAAAAAAATCTATTTTGGTTTACTTAAATTGTAATTTTAAAGAAATCTTTTTTAAATTTTGGCCGCTTGGAACATAATATGATGCAGATTTGACAAGATCGGATGTAGCCAGTTCATGGAAGGAGACCACCAGTTCTTATCAAACAAAGTTTTACTAAACAGTCATTGAGTGGCAGCTATGTAAACGTGATAACAGGTACACAACATCTCACATTTCTTCATTAATACAAACAATCTCGATTCACACATTCCTGCCTCAACTGGTCTCATTTTCTTCATCACCACCCAACTTAACATCACATCATAGTCCGTGAAAATCATTTCCTCTTCTCGTGGTTTCACGTCTGAATTTCTTCATAGAGGAGAAGGTTTGCCAATTTGGCTGGACTCAGCTTTAAGCTCTCTGATGCTTAGGGATCTCCCGCCCGTGACACACACCTTGTCTCATGCTCCATTCCGTATTGGGGCCTTGCTGCTAGGGGTATCTTCTCCAGACCTTTCTCCCTCTGCTCTCTGGTAAGTCCTCTGAGCTATCACTATATCACTATATTTCTCTCTGAATCTCTGTAACTCTCTCTGTCTCAGACTGATCCTCAGGACCATCTATCTCTGTCCCGATCTCCTTTCGCTCTTGACAGAAAAAAGCCACTGCATGCTGCTTTGCTGAGCACTCAATCAAACATTTGCTCTAGCTGTAAGGTAGGTCCTGCCTGATTCACTACCAGGAAGTCCTATCTGATCCTGCTGCATTGGCCTTCCCTCTGTGTGCTAGTCCCAACACTTAACTGTGTCTTACCCTACTCACTGTCTGTTGCTGTGCAGAATTCAGCTTCGTAACAGTACACTGCAAAACATTACAATACACCATAATGTAAGAGGAAGAACCAGTGCAGGGGTACCTGACTCATGCCGTCTCCGGAACTGCCGGGCTGTCACCTATGTTGAAGGGGGGGGGGGGAGACTTTCAGTCCAGGACGAACCCTGACATGTAACTGTAGTAAAAAGGGCAGCACACTGCAGCGCCAAAACATGCAAACTTGAAAACACGAAATTTGAACTGCATTACTGCACTAGAAATATGAAATATGAAAAATGAGAGCTTTTAGCGCATAAAAATGGCCATATTTATGTGTACCTCGTAGCCACTTTACGGCATCTCTCTTATACGAGGTCCTACGCTTGACCTACCTCACTGAGAATAAACGTCTCCATCTGAATGGGTACATGTGAAACCTCTTCTTGGACTCATAAATATGGCCATTTTTATGCGCTAAAAGCTCTCATTTTTCATATTTCTAGTGCAGTAATGCAGTTCAAATTTCGTGTTTTCAAGTTTGCATGTTTTGACGCTGCAGTGTGCTGCCCTTTTTACTTAACTATGTACGAGTTGGCGACTCTGGGTTCAGCACCTGTTCACACTCAGTCTATGTTTGGATGTGCAGGTCAGGTTTTTGAAATGTATTCTCTAGCCTTCTGATCGTGCACTCCCCGCCTCCTAGCCACAGGTGTTTTAATTACAGCAGGTCCAATACCCCTCCACATAGAGAGAGAATTTGAGTCCAAGAAGAGGTTTCACATGTACCCATTCAGATGGAGACGTTTATTCTCAGTGAGGTAGGTCAAACGTAGGACCTCGTATAAGAGAGATGCCGTAAAGTGGCTACGAGGTACACATAAATATGGCCATTTTTATGCGCTAAAAGCTCTCATTTTTCATATTTCTAGTGCAGTAATGCAGTTCAAATTTCGTGTTTTCAAGTTTGCATGTTTTGGCGCTACAGTGTGCTGCCCTTTTTACTTAACTATGTACGAGTTGGCGACTCTGGGTTCAGCACCTGTTCACACTCAGTCTATGTTTGGATGTGCAGGTCAGGTTTTTGAAATGTAACTGTAGTAGGCAGGGCTGACATAGAGAGCGCCGCACACAGGAGATGGGACAGTGCCCGGGCGGGAAAGCTGATCAGTGAGTCGGGTGCTGTGTCCACTGACAGGACAGAGCGATCCGTTTGTACAAACTGACTAAACAGTAACCTTGCATACAGGTCCACTGCTGGTGGACCACTAACCGGCAACCCCCGCCATCCTCCGAGTCTGGAGGTGACTCACCAGAGACTCCACCGGGGGAGCGACACCGTGAGAGACAGGCGACTAGGCCCGTGCCCTGTTACCCAGGATCAGTGTACACCGCGGAGCGAAGTCTTGTTCCAGCGGTTTCATACGTTGGACTCAGTACCGTGTTAGACATACGTGGGCACGGGAAAGTTACTCTCCCATCAAAGACTACATCAAGATGCTACACGCCGCTGTTGTCGGTGCCACCGTTGGATCCACGTTCGTCACAGACTTCATCCAGACATCCCGTGCCGCTGTTGTTGATGCCACCGTTGGAACCCTGAGACGCTGCATGCAAGAAGACTACAGTCTGATAAGTTTCACCTCTCTAGTTACTGAACTATCGTTTGTCCCTGTCCTAACCTGCCACTCTCCCAGTTCTAGTCTATTCCCTACCACTACCCTGCAATCTATCACTCCCTGCGAGGAGAGTGTTTATTGTTAAATAAAATTGTTAACTATTGATCTGTCTCCTGTCCGTGACGACATCCCGCTTTCCTGCAATTTCTACAATATCACAATCCACACTGCACATCATCATCCAGAGTGCATGACATTATACACGCCACACTTTAAATGATACCCAGCATTGATGTCTTCAATGGGGAACATGGCTTTATGCCCATCTTCTTACACATGGTTCTGCTTTAAATTGTGCTTGCACACTGGCAGTGCACGAGTAGTTAAAATACTGTAGTGGTACGAAGCGGGTTCTCTGTGGACATTAGTTTGCAGCTATCTGTTCTGTTCTAGTCTTCAAAGAGTTAAAATTGTATGTTTGAATAGCAAGTAATAGAAAGAAGAAGAATAACAATATATACTAAAGCCGCCCACTTGTTTTCAATAAATATATAAAGCAAAACATCAACTCAGTAAATAATGGCAGAAAATGTTTGATATCAGTAGGTAAATATTATTCTTTAGATCTCTACACACAAAACAAAAGTTTGCATTGACGTTTCCTAGATTTTGTATGTTCTTCTTAATAGAAAATTACACTTATTATTTCTATCACTTTACAGTGCTTATGGGTTTATATTCTAGGGGCTTGAAAATAATTGGTGTGTGCTACATTTCTCTAAGCAACCTATTTTTTTAACAGTACCCCCCGTGGTTGGAAGGGGTATTGCAGGCAAAACATATCAACATTTCCTGTGGCCTCCAAGATCTCTACATCAATGCTTTCTACGAATGGGCATCTCAGGCTTGGCTATTAACCCGTGTTATGTTTTAAGGATCCTCTATAGTCATGTTGGGACATATAGACCATGGACAACTGGAACACCATAGGCTACATTTCTGTTGGGTATATTTAGAAGAACATAAGTTATATTATCCATATATAGTAGGTAAAATTGTATAAATGATACTGGTGAGATTGGCCAGAGATTTTATGTCTTTGAGCCACTCTCAATTAATGGCTTCTTTTGTGTTTTATCAGACTTTAAGCTTTTCACTTGTCTCCAATATGGAACCAGAAAACAATCTTTTATATTATTGATAATTGCTGAGTCTAAAAAGACCCAAGATCCAATTTGTAATTTTTCAGATGAGAAGAAAATGGTTGGTCCCTAGGCTGCAAATGGTTTTATGTTGGTGAGACTGGGGTGTGATATCGAAAAGGCCTTAAATCCAATGAACCTTTTAGTAAGAAGTCTCAGAAGGAGATCACATCACAAGTCCCCAGGTTGCAAACTAAAAGAGCGTGGATGAAGCAAATGGTACAGTACCAGACATGTAGGATTTAACTGGATCAGCATCACAGGACAGACTCCTGCGAGAGTGGAATAGGAATGTTGTTGAAGACATGAAAGTGGTCACCAGACTACGATGTGCTCAGAGGAAAACATACAAGGAACAAAATGAGCAAAAACCCTGCTGTAACTAAATAAGCAACATGCAAAAGGGCATTTAAATAACACAGAGTTCTTACTGTTTTAGATAAAAAAAATAACATAAAAGTCATCCCATCGTCGACAACGTGACTCTGTTCGGGAGGCCCTACACTGTCTAATATTAAAAGCCTTACCATGTTTCAAAGTTGACCTCAGTGTGTGAATAAGAGCAGATAAAAGGACCTAGTCCCACCCAGTGGACACCAGTCTGGGGAAATCTTTAAATGTGATTTGCAGCTCAGGAGAGGGAGGCCACACCCTGGATTGTACAGAATGCAAAAATACAAAGAAAAAACACAATAATTGAGCTTGGGTTGCGTTCGTATACATGCACCACATAAACGCATGTTCACATGGGCCATAAAACAGGCAAAACCTGCAAAAACCCTGCTGTAACTAAATAAGTAAAAAGAAAAAGTGCATTTAAATAACACAGAGTTCTTAGTGATACGGTTTTTTATCAAAAATAGCATAAAGCCATCCCGCCGTCGACAAGGTGACTCTGATCAGGAGGTCCTACACTGTCTAATATTAAAAGCCTTACCATGTGTCAAAGTTGACCTCAATGTGTGAATAAGGGCAGACAAAAGGACCAATGTCCTCAGAGAACAGGAGGATGGAGTTTATGAACAGTCTAACAACTAGAAAAAACAAACAAATTAAGAGTTGAGTGCCGGATCATGGAGTGAACAGAGTTGAAGTTGGGCCCATGGAAGCAAAGATTAGATAAATACATCTCATCCTGTGTAGGTGATGTACTGTGTCATAATGATAAGCCGGCAACAGTCTGCTTTATTAGACTGCTAGGATCAGTGCCCCACTCCATGGCACTAAGGATGTGCCAGAGGAAGGTACTGAGGCATGGAGTGGTAATTACGATTTTGTCCATGGCACAATTATTCAAAGTGGGTGACAACGCTACAGTTGCACATTGGACTTAGACTCTGAATAGCCACAAAAGGAGAATTTATCATCCCCTCTATGTAAGAATATTTGCTTAAACATGTTGCAACAGTTTACAATTTTTTTTACCAGACTCATCACTTTAAAAAAATGGGAAAGGCTTGGCAAAACAAAAATGGCGAAACACAGTATAGAAAATTTACTGCAGCAGAAATGTTCATCATGCAAAATTTGGTACAACTTTTTCCACTGGATATTTTTCAGCAACACTTATGTATATACTGTAACCAGCTCGGCTTATTAGAATTCCATGGAAGGATATTCTCATTTGGCCATAACTCATGTTCTACAGATTGTCTCAATTTGTGAGGAAACTTGAATTAATCGTTGATTACAGCAAATTTCGGTGACCTAATTATAACTTCAGAGCTAATGATGTTAGAAGAAAAAATAGAGCAATTACCAGGAAAATGTGTTTTAATTTGACACATGCAATTTACTTCTACCACACCTGCCATTTTTCATGCAAAATTATAAGCGCCGTCGGATTTTCATCCCAAGCAAATTATTGAACATTGTTGTGATTTATGGATCTTTTTTTTGCATACAATAATTAAAATCTGGTAAAGAGAAATAAAACAAATGATCAGGATGAAGAATAATTGTGGCTTTGTCTTCACACGTCAAGAGAGCCGAGGACAAACAATCCCATATTGAAAGTCAGTTAAGAGATTGTACATTTTTAATTTAATTTCTAATTTGTTTCGTCTGACATTTATGAAAATAATACAAACACATATCTATACCAAATGCAGAATTCAATTACCACAATGATTAGAGAAGGTGGGGGGAAGGAACTTGTTGGGCATTTGTCTTTAGCAGATGTCTCCAAACTCTAACTCTCCATCCGCTACAAAAAGATAAATATGGTAGTTAAAGTTCTGCAACCATTGAAGAGCCAAAGGTTGGAGACAAGTTCGGTAGAGGAGCATCCAACCTTTTGGGGTATGATGCTTTGCACGGTGGATTTATAAGTTACATTGGCCATAAAGTTTTGAGAAAGTTATTCCATCTCATATTGACAATTTGTTGTGAGGCTTCCCAACGGTCGAAGAATGAAACATGCTCAGTGCTTTCATGCCAAGGGAGATACTGCAAGCTACTGATAAACGTAACGTTGGAGCCTAGAGAACTATTGCTCCACAGTAAACTTGAGCAAATATAATTCTACTCATATTTCACATAAATTTGCGTTCACCAAAATCAAGGTCAAGACACATGTCGTGACATCATAACCCATTGAAGTCTTGAGCATCTTCCCAGACTCCATGACACCGAGAAGTCCGGCACAGTGCAAGAGGAATAAAAGTGTCAATGTGAGGGGTGAAAGATCAGAAGATATGGTGAGGACAGGACAGTTGGTGGGGAATATCAGAGGAGCCGAAGGGGTGAGTGGAGGGTGTGTATAAGTATCTTTCTTCATTTTTTACGTAATATGTTTATTATGCTCTTGGGACTGGAGAGACTGTAGAAAATAATAATAATTCATGCTGTTTCCTGAGAAATAGCATGAAAGAGTGTGACGCCCAGGAGACCGGGATACCCAGCACCGGACCAATGGAGTCTGTCTCTTGAGGGGGATGTCACGGGTGGCTTGACCCGGTGCTGTGGCCTCAGGCAATGCACAGTGTAAGGGGTATCATGAGGGGACAGGCACTTACTTGATCAGCAGCAGGTTCTCCCAGCGGTGACGATCCTGATCCTGGATAGATGGCTATTGTCCAAATGAAAGACTGAGGCACTGAAACGTTTAACCAGTTTACTTTAACATAAAAGGATTTACAACCAGTCCTGTCACCGGAGTCTGTATGGGAACTCTGAGTTACTTTGACCCTGCCGGGGTCTTCGCCTCTTATTGTGCGCAATTTCTGTGTGGCCCTGCTGCTGTATGTGAACTGGCTGCCGGCCCAATCTGTCCCCTCCGGGTCCTGGTTCGACGGGCAACCCGAGTCCTTTTATCGGTTTACCCCCTCCGGGAGTACCGCTGAACTCTGTGTCTGTTGCTGCATCCGACCCTAGTGAAGCTGATATCACCTCACGGTTTTCCGGTTGCTGTATTATATATAATGAATACAGCCACGGATCCGGTATCCGTCTTTGCGCCTGTTCTGGGTAGTGATTAATGTTACCCAGTTCTCACAATGTCCCTTTTCTCTGTCCCTCTTCTCCTCAGGCCGGTGATTTAGGCCTGGTAACAGTCACAGGGCTGTTAGAGATTCAACTGTATGACCTCTCACTATCAGCTCCTTGGCCCAACTGCCATTTCTTCTCTCAGACCAGAATGGATCAAGGGGAGTCTCTGGAGCTCCCCCTTCTGGCCGGAGGTGGTAGTGCAGTCTTGCTATTTTAGTATTTGTACTTACTGTCAGTAACTATTTTTGTGGCAAATACCCCTAGGGGTGCCACATTCCCCCTTAGTTAAGAACAGTACTCCGGGACTGTGGGACAATAACATTTTGAAATAACAATTAATATGTACAGAGTCTTAAAAATGAAAAGTTACAAAAACCACTCAAGGAAACAAAAATAGAGTTCTGTAAAAAGTCACTTCAAATAGCGTCCATTAATACAGTTCTATCCTTGAAGGTATTAGGAACGGCACTGTACTTAGTGTCCAGGAATTTAGTTCCATTTTTCCAACGGAGTTATCAATATAAAGTCTAAAGAAAGTTCAAAAAGAGCAAAAAGCAAAGTTCAAAAAGCAGTCTTTCCGGAGCTTTGATTTAGTGCCTCCGGGCTGATAAAAAGTTCAAGAATATGCAATAAGTTCATACAGACAAGTCTCTGTAGGCACTGGGCTTAAACGTTGCAGACTGATAGCAATGACTATACTACATTTTCTGTTTAACTATATACGGCATAACATATATACAATTCACATTATGAGCTTTATAGTTGGTAATCTGCATACCTGGCCGGTAATTGACCCTGGGTACTACGCTGTGATCTACGTAATAGCGGTGTCTCTTCATGTGGTGTACTACTGTCTACTGCGGATGTAGTATCTGCCCGCTCTGCTAAAGATAATTCCACGACTATGGAGTTGGCAAGTCCACCGTGAATGGGATCACTCTGATCAGGAATCTGTTCTTCCTGGCCTGGAATCTCCTGTAGTACGGGGTCAGCCTCTTCCTGTCTTGGGACTTCTGGTATTGGGTTCGGTGTTGGGTAAAAGGCCACCATGGGAACCACTACTGCACCATGGTATGTTAGTAGGGTTTTGGGAAAGTCTCCTATACAGGTGTGATACACTTCCTCTTCTTTTTCCTTTACTGGTTGAACCTGTATGGGTTGAATAACTTCTGGTTCTGGCTGGACAACGTCTGGCTCTTTCAATGCTTCCGGACATAATTTAAGATTGTCTCTTGACACTAGTACAGATGTTAAGCCTCCGTTTTTGCTAATGAGACACATTTTAGGATTATCCACTCTTGTTGGTAAAACTGTGTAGGGTACGGCTTCCCACTGATTGTCCAGTTTATTGGTTCGACGATTTCTCTTGAGCACTTGGTCACCCGGTCTTAATGGGGTCGCTAGAGCATTCTGGTTGAAAGTTCGCTCTTGTCTTTCTCTAGTTTGCTGAAGGCTTCTTTCCACACTCTCTTGCACTTGGCGATACTGCTTTTGCCGTATGATATCCCAATTGGAGTCTTGAACTTCTGCGTCTGGTTTCAGAATTCCCATTTCTAGATCGATTGGTAATTGGCCGGGTCTTGCACGCATAAGGTAAGCTGGGGTGCAGTTGGTGGAGCTCACCGGGACATGATTATACAGATCCACCAAGTCAGGCAATTTCTCTGGCCATTGATTCCTTTCTGTCTCAGGTAAAGTCTTTAGTAGGTCTATTACAATATGGTTCATCTTCTCGCATAAGCCGTTTGTTTGTGGATGATAGGCCGTCGTCCGGATCTTTTTGCAACCATACATATTACAGAATTCTCTGAAGATCTCTGATTCAAAGGCTGTACCTTGGTCGGTGAGAACCTGTTCCGGATATCCATGGGGTCTACAAAAGTACGTTTGGAACGCTTTGGCTGCTGTTTTTGCTGTCAGATCTTTTACGGGTACTACTACCAAGAAACGTGAATAATGGTCCACGATGGTCAAGGCATAGACATAGCCGGACCGGCTTGGTGTCAACTTCACGTGGTCCATGGCTACAAGTTCAAGTGGTTGTTTGGTGATTATGGGCTGCAGTGGTGCTCTTTGGTTCTTTTGATCGTTTCTTCTGAGGTTACACGGGCCACAATTTCTGCACCACTGTTCGATTGATTTTCTCATCCCGACCCAATAAAATCTTTCTCTTAGAAGTACTTCTAACTTTTTCCAACCGAAGTGACCAGCACCATTATGGTAAGCTTCGAGGACCATCTTCACATCTTGTTTAGGCACAATAATCTGCCAAACCAATTCATGTGTTTTCGGATTGGTGTATCTTCTACAGAGCTTCCCTTGATACAGGAACATTTTGCCTCTCTCTTTCCAGAGTTGATGCGTCTCTTCTGGGGCATCCTCATAGGGATATGCACTTTGCTCAGTCAACAGTTCCTTCACCAACTTCACAGCCGGATTGCTGTCTTGGGTGTCAGCCCATCTATGGTGTGCTAACGGATTAATATTCACCTCTTGTTGTTTCTGATAGGTACTTGACTGATGATGTTTTGCCTTGGGACGATGGAAGGCTGGTAGTTCAATTTCTTCAAGCTCCCCCGTTTCCTCTTCTACATCTCTCAAGTGTGGCATCCGGGATAGGGCATCGGCATTTCCATTCTTGCGACCTGCTCGATACTTGATTATGAAGTTGTAATTAGATAACCGGGCTATCCATCGCTGTTCTAACGCACCTAATTTGGCTGTGTCCAGGTGGGTCAACGGATTGTTGTCAGTATAGACAATAAATTCTGCAGCGGCCAGATAGTGTTTGAAACGCTCCGTCACAGCCCAAACTACTGCCAGTAGTTCCAATTTGAAGGAGCTGTAATTTTCTGAATTTCTTTCAGTAGGCCGGAGCTTTCTACTTGCAAAGGCGATGACTTTCTCCCGACCTTCTTGCTTTTGTGACAGCACCGCTCCTAGTCCCACATTACTGGCATCGGTGTAGAGGATGAAAGGTTTATGGTAATCTGGGTATGCCAGAACCTCTTCTCCGGTTAGTGCCTTCTTTAGTTGTTCAAAGGAGTCTTCCCTTTCGTCGTTCCACTGAAAAGGAGGGTTTCGGTTTGAAGGTTTCTTCGTCTGCCCTACCAAGGTGTCTTGCAAGGGTGCTGCCAACTTGGTAAATCCTTTTATAAATCTGCGATAGTAACCCACCAATCCCAGGAATTGTCTCACTTCTTTTGCGCTGGTAGGTCTTGGCCAATCCCTTATGGCGCTTATTTTCTCGGGATCTGGTGCTACTCCCTCCGAACTCACGATGTGTCCCAGGTACTGTACCTTTGGCTTGAGAAGGTGACATTTGGATGGCTTGACTTTCATGCCATACCTGGATAAGGCTTCGAACACTTCTGCCAGGTCTATTAAGTGTTGTTCGTAAGTCTTTGAGTAGACGATCACATCATCTAGGTACAGGAGGACGGTCTCGAAGTTCTTGTGTCCGAGGCAGCATTCCATCAGCCGCTGGAAGGTACCGGATGCGTTGCAGAGTCCGAACGGCATGCGATTAAATTCACATAGACCCATTGGTGTGGTGAATGCCGTCTTTTCCTTATCTCTCTCAGCCACAGGGACTTGCCAATACCCGCTTGTTAAGTCTAAGGTGGAAAAATAATTAGCAGATTTCAAAGCAGTTAAGGACTCTTCTATCCTAGGCAAGGGGTAGGCGTCTTTATGGGTGATGTTATTAATCTTCCGGTAGTCTACGCACATTCTCATGGTTCCGTCCTTTTTTTTGACAATCACTAGAGGGGCCGCCCAGGGGCTACAGCTGTCTCTTATTACCCCGGCCTGTTTCATTTCCCTCAGCATATCTTTTGCACATTGATAGTGAGCGGGCGGTATGGGTCTATATCTTTCTTTTATTGGGGGATGGTCACCTGTGGGGATTGTGTGTTCTACCCCTTCTATCCGTCCGAAGTCCAATGGGTGTTTACTGAAGACTTGTTCATATTCCGTCACTAGCCTATACACCCCTTGTTTTTGATGGGTAGGTGTTGAATATATGCCCACGTGTAGCTGTTGGCACCAATCCTCCATTTCTCCATCTGAGCCATTGCCTTCCACCTGACAGGTTGGTTCTAAGGGCTCAATGGTTGTGATGGCATTGTTGTCAACAGTATATAGCTTTGCCATTGTAGCATACCTTGGCAAAGTGACCTCTTCCTCTCCACAGTTCAAAAGTCGTACCGGCACTCGTCCCCGGTGTACCTCGACTATCCCTCGTGCTGTGAGTATAGTGGGCCTGCTGTCGGTGTACACTGGTTCTATTAAGGCTTGATAATCTCGTCCCTTAGTACCAATGGCTGCTCTACACCATACCAGCATTTCTGTTTTTGGTGGGATTACAATAGACGTTGGATCACTTACCCTCACACTGCCGATTTCTCCACCTGCAACTTCTACCTGTTGCCTTAACATCAATACTTTTATTTCCCTCCGGAGAACTCTCTGCTGGCAGGATTGGGCAGTTTCAGCAATTTGCTGTAAGACAGAAATGACTTCGGAAAAGCAGTTCTCTAACACATTCATTCCTATCAATACAGTTGGTTCACAGTTCCGCCGGTCAACATCAACAACAATTATACCCTGTTTCTTCAGTTCTACTTTACCAATCTTTATGGTCATCTCCCTGAATCCTAGTTTCGGTACCGACTTACCATTACTGGCCCATATATCTAGTTCAACATCAGAGGGCCCTTTATCAATATCTGCATCAGCCCAGTACCTCTTATAAAGGATATACGGTATAGATGAAATCTGGGAACCTGTGTCCAGCAAAGCGTTGAGGGGAATTCCGTCCAGCACAATAGGGATAATGGGTCGTCCTCCGATGTACCTGTCGTGCCAGGGTGTTGGGCCTTGAAAGTTCATTCCTGCGAAGCGGCCCGCATTCCCAGGGGATTCCCGTTTAAATCACAATCTCGTGCAAAGTGGCCCGGCTGCTGGCAACGGCGGCAAATGGGCTGTCCATCCGGTTGGTAGCGGTCGCGGGGTCGTCCTCTCCATGTCGGGTATCTCCGGGGTCTCATCCATGGAACATCCTCTCTACAGTTTGCCAACTCCATCTTGTGTCCTCTCATCTCCTGCATGGTTTTAGCCATTGAAGCAACAACATCAGCTAAAGAGTCAAGCTTTTGTTGAAGAGCCTCATTAGTACTGGGCCCCAGGGGCTTAGCAATGGCCCCAGACATAGCTGATGTCACTGGCACTCCCTGTTGTTGAGGTGCCTCTGCCATGGGTTGCGCAGGATCCTGATCCCGAGGTGCCTCTGCCAGCTGGAGACGTATAGCGCTCTCCTTTAATTGGGCAAATGTCAATTCAGGGTTCTTAAAAACAAGCATGCTCACATGCCCCCGGTGAGAAGGGGTGTAGAGTCCCTCAATAAATTGATCTCTTAGCAGTTTATCCGCTCCGGTGTTAAAAATGGGTTCAGCCAGTGTAAGTGATTTAAGGGCTTCCTGCAGGTTTAAGGCAAAGTCTCTCACGCCCTCATTAGCTTTTTGTTTACAACTAAAGAATCGTATTTTAGCTTTGCTGCTGGCCGTGGTTTCAAATGTAGCTTTTAATCCAGCAAATATGCGTTCAACAGTGCCTTTTAGATCAGCTGCCCATGCTGTGACTTCTCGCTTAGCATGGCCACTTAACTGCATCATCAGGAGACTAACACGCTGAACTTCACCCACAGGGAACATGTCAAAATGGGCCAGCATCTTTTCTCTGAAATCGTCAAGGGTATTAGGCTCACCTTCATACATTGGAAGCCATGGGCCACCCGGGGTATATGGCATCAGCACCGGCATGATGGGCACCACTCCTTGCACCGCTGCGCTGCCGGACTCTCTATTGACACTCTGTCTTTCAGCTGCATTAGCGTTGCCGAGTGCTGCGGCGTCTCCGTGCTGCGACATACTGTGCCCCCTTAGTTAATCCGGACCCTTCCGGTCCTCCGCTTCCGTCGGGATAGTGTAGATTCGTTCCGCTGTGCAGCAGGATCGATTTTCCCCTTGCTCTGATGTCAGAGCGCTCAGCTTGGTTCCGCCCACAATGACACGCCCCCTGCTGCTCCCACCCACCGCGCTCTGTAATGGCGGATTCTGAAGTTTTTCAGTTAGACTGGGGCTCAGGTGATGGCGTAGCTCAATTAACAGTCTCGTGCCTAACGGTTATGAAGTGATTACCTCAGGGGATGGTGGCCATCTTTACTCCATTATAACCAATGGGGAAAAGTCACTTTCAATAGTTTTCAATGGGGAATGGATTTTTCTTTAATAAAGTCAATTTTCAAGATTTTTCATCCCAGTTTTCACAGTTTTGGGCTCCAATTATGGCACACAATACCCGGTATACGGGCTGGCTAAATCCTGTTCGTGACGCCAATTGTGACGCCCAGGAGACCGGGATACCCAGCACCGGACCAATGGAGTCTGTCTCTTGAGGGGGATGTCACGGGTGGCTTGACCCGGTGCTGTGGCCTCAGGCAATGCACAGTGTAAAGGGTATCATGAGGGGACAGGCACTTACTTGATCAGCAGCAGGTTCTCCCAGCGGTGACGATCCTGATCCTGGATAGATGGCTATTGTCCAAATGAAAGACTGAGGCACTGAAACGTTTAACCAGTTTACTTTAACATAAAAGGATTTACAACCAGTCCTGTCACCGGAGTCTGTATGGGAACTCTGAGTTACTTTGACCCTGCCGGGGTCTTCGCCTCTTATTGTACGCAATATCTGTGTGGCCCTGCTGCTGTATGTGAACTGGCTGCCGGCCCAATCTGTCCCCTCCGGGTCCTGGTTCGACGGGCAACCCGAGTCCTTTTATCGGTTTACCCCCTCCAGGAGTACCGCTGAACTCTGTGTCTGTTGCTGCATCCTACCCTAGTGAAGCTGATATCACCTCACGTTTTTCCGGTTGCTGTATTATATATAATGAATACAGCCACGGATCCGGTATCCGTCTTTGCGCCTGTTCTGGGTAGTGATTAATGTTACCCGGTTCTCACAATGTCCCTTTTCTCTGTCCCTCTTCTCCTCAGGCCGGTGATTTAGGCCTGGTAACAGTCACAGGGCTGTTAGAGATTCAACTGTATGACCTCTCACTATCAGCTCCTTGGCCCAACTGCCATTTCTTCTCTCAGACCAGAATGGATCAAGGGGAGTCTCTGGAGCTCCCCCTTCTGGCCGGAGGTGGTAGTGCAGTCTTGCTATTTTAGTATTTGTACTTACTGTCAGTAACTATTTTTGTGGCAAATACCCCTAGGGGTGCCACAAGAGCAACTTCGAATTTTGCCTAATCCTCTAACCTCTAGTCCCCTGCCATATCCTTATTGACACAAACTAAATGTCTCCCACCTCGAATACTTACCAATATAGTATTGAAGACCAATATTGTGCCCCAAACCCAATTATTCAGAGGTGTTGATATAGAAATTGCAGTGGCACTCAATTCATTTAGCCCAGCAGGTTTTGTCTGTCCCATCAGAGGAAAACAGTATTAGAAAAGGCTTGTCATGATTAAGGGCCTGTTACAGATTTTGTATAGCAGCCCAGGATCTTTATGTTACTCTTCATCAATCTTTGAAATGGGAGGCACTGACTACTTTGCTTTTTGTTCCCTCATTACTTTGATGGTGGTAGGTCTAAACCCTGTTTGCCCACTATGAATAGAATGTAATATACTTAGTTTTTAAAGGAAACCGGTTATTTAAAATAACATATACATATATATATATATATATATATATATATATATATATATATATATATATATATATGGGCTTAATCTGCAGGTTAACAGCATTTTGATACTATGCGGTGGCGGCACTGAGAGCCCCGCTGCCGGGAGGAAATTAACTATATTCCTCCCGTCAGCATTCAGCTTCTATTAACAGGAGCAATGCCGGCGGGTTTCAGTCACGGCTCATTGTATAGAGAGAGGTGGCGGTGACCGTGCCCCGGCCCTGACTCACAGTTGACCCTAATGCTGACAGCCAATGCTGCCAGTGGAATAAAGTTTCCTCCCAGCAGTGGGGCTCTCAGTGTGGGCACTGCACAGTTTTAGAATGCTGTTAACCTGCAGAATAACCCCAGGTTTTCTTTAAAAAGTATCTCAAATGATGATCTACGATGATCTACGTGCCTACGTGCATGTAACCTGTGCAACTGTTGTTGTCTTAAGTCACGGAGAACCGATGGGAACTGGAAGGAGGTAAAAGTAATCAGTAGTGATCAGTTTTTTGAAGTTGGACATGCTTTAGCATACTTACCAAGAGATGAACTGCAAAGTAACTAAGTGTGACCACTAACCAGAGAGATAGCAGAATTTCTAAAGAACATGGATTTCGTGTGGAACCAGTGGTAAGGTGACATCAGACCACTGTTTCAGTTACAACACGACATACCGGGCAGAACTAGTCTGCATTCTTTCCAATATGTCAATCTGAACAAGTGTAGGGGAGCGAGTAATAAAGTAACGTAAAGGGTTTTTTTTTTAACTGGCGCAGAAGTTGTCCCCACAGTTTTGGCCCTTATCATTGACCTCCCAGTGACTTGTGAAAAGGGTGGCCCTGGTGATGGGAATGCATAGTTTGGCCGTCTGGAAAATTATCTAGAAGTGTTATAGAGCGAACATGTCGCACTGCTGTTTGGGAACCATATTATGGCACGACTTTAGCATCATCTCAAAAAGTTCATGCTCTACTTTTGCTTAATTTTGCCCTTCTCTCCATTAATTATATTGCAGGGACATATCGTCTCTGGACTATCGTTCCTTCAAACCGTCTTTAAGGATAAAAGTTTCTTATTCAATCTTTTTATAACCTACAGATCTCATAAGTAAAACTTCCGTTCTAACGAGTTACTAAAGCCACGTCCAACATGTTGAATATATTTCTTGAGACTTTTCATCTACCCATCCTCCGCTTTTTAAAGATCCCTTATAAAACCATTAAATCCCGTCTTATATTGTTCCCTCATTATCGTACAAATCTTGATTTCGAAGCTGGTGGGAAAATTCCCTCCGTCAGCTGTTTGTCCATCGATGTAATCTGCAATGCGGTCTGAATAATATGGTAAAACAATGTGGACACCGGCTTATTAGCATTAATATTTGTGTGGGCTAAATCAGAAAATGAATCTGAAATATTATTACTTTTCAAATTGTGTTATTCTCGCCTTCCATGAGGCTGACTTCAATTACTTGTGTCAAGCCGGCCTGGATGTTTCGCCTGGAGTTGTGCTAAAGCTTGGTCATACAATTTGCAAAGATTATCATTTGACTGTCACCGAAAGAGGATTAAGAGTCGACCGCGGGAGGATGGAATTAGCTGTGTGGGACAAATTCCTGTTTGCAAGCAAACAATTCTGTAATGTCATTACAAAAACATTCAGGAGACCTGGCTGCCTGGCTGTGTATCATGTCGGAGCATTTATTGGAGAATTTGGAGAAAAAGTGAAACGAGGTTAAAAAAAGTTGCATCTCATTAGTTGCATCAAGTGATAACATTGGATACTTGGTTGACAAATTCACTTAGGGTTAAAATGAGATGAGTAAGGAGTATGCTCAGGTGATGTGACATGTGCCTTTATGATATTCAGGCTATGGTGGCCATTAATGCACAGCAAACACTAGAAACAGTTTAGAAAGATATTATTCACTCCCTGACAGATGTTATGTCACTTATCCATGTTATCTAAATAAAAGCTTATAACCTGACGTTAAATTCATCCATTGGTTGTATAAATTATTTTTTTGAAAGCTGAAAGCCTCCGAAATGTGGTTTAAGTTAAGAAAATAAATTGGCATCAATGCAGAAATATTGATCAGTTAATCGACACAGAATGGTCAGATTTTGGCAAGACAAAAGTTTTGTCGCCCACAGAAAGTAATGTGATATTCAAACAAATAATTAACTTAAAATACAAATATATGTTGCATAACATTGGTGAATGAAGTTGTGGTGCTATTAGAGTCATATTTAATATTTTGTGTGACTTCCATGAGCTTGAAGGACTGCATCCATGCGGTTCAACAATGATTCATACAATTTATTAATGAAGTCATCAGGAATAGCACAGAATGCCGTCTTGCATGCCTCCAAGAGTTCATCTAGATTCTTTGGTTTTGTCTTCCAAGCTTCCTCTTTCATCCTACCCCAAACATGCTCAATGATGTTCATGTCTGGTGACTGGGCTGGCCAGTCCTTGAGCACCTTGATCTTTTTTGCCTGGAGGAACTTTGTTGTAGAGATGGATGTATGAGATGGAGCACCATCCTGATGCAGAATTTGACCCCTTTTATGATTTGGAATATAAGAGGTTGCTAATACTTCTTGATATTTTAGGCTATTGATATTGCCTTCCACCTTGCAAATGTTTCACACACCCCCATACTGAATGTAACCCCAGACCATGATCTTTCCACCACCAAATTTAACTGTTTTCTGGGTGTATTTTGGATCCATATGGGCTCCAGTGGGTCTCCTGCAGTATTTGCGGCGGCTGTGGTGTAATTCTACTGAAGATTCATCAGAGAAATCTACCTTCTGCCACTTTTTCAGCATCCATCTGTTTAGCAGGCTGTGGGACTTTGCAAATGCCACACAGTTTTTTATTTGCCTTTTGTTTAGTGTTGGCTTCTGGGCACTGATTCGACCATGGAGGCCATTTTGAGACAGAATCCTACAAACTGTTCTAGTTGACACAAGGACTTGAGGAGACCAGACCTGTTGGAGCTCTGCTGCAGTGGAAGAGGGGTTTGCTTAGGATTTTCTAACCAACAAACGTTCCTCCTCAGCAGTTGTCTTGCAGCGTCTGCCGGGCCTGGGCTTGTCAAACACATCTCCAGTATCTTCACATCTTTTTTAATTCTTTGTACTTGACACTGAGACACATTAAAGGTGCCAGCCACCTCTGCAGTGGATCTGGTTTTCAGCCTCTTGATAATCCAGACTTTGGTCGCAGAGTGGATTTTTGGCATGTTGTCAGAGCTCAAGTTGCAGTTCAAGTGAAAGTCTGGGGGGCAGGGTTTCTTTTTATACACACACACACTAATTAACCGATCATTTACTGAGCACAGGTGAGGATGTAAACTAGGATTGTTATATAACCAGGCGACAAAACTTTTGTCTTGCCAAAATCTGACCATTCTGTGTCCATTAACTGATCAATATTTCTGCATTGATGCCAATTTATTTTCTTAACCTAAACCACATTTCGGAGGGTTTCAGCTTTCAAAAGAATAATTTAAACAACCAATGGATGAATTTTAACGTCAGGTTATAATCTTTTGTTGATGTAACATGGATAAGCGATATAACTTCTGACAGGGAGTGTTTACTGGGAGGAAAGGAGCTTGATAGTTACAGAGTCTTATTCTAAGGCAACAGGCTTGAACAATGCTAGACTGTTGGGAAGACACCGGCAACACTATGCTAGCACACTTGCAAGAGTACAAGTAATCACTTCAGCAGCACTTTCTTCACCCAAGCACGATGTTTGTGTTTCTTATAATGCTGCAGTACATACATCTACGAAATTCCTCTGCATGGTTACTTTTTTGGTAGGAATGCTCCACAAATGTCCAATACATGCCATACAACCAGGTCTGTCATGGTTCCTTGGAAAGCATCCCAGGAAATATTTAGCAAACTGTGCAAGAAGGACAAGGTTTCCTACAAACTCCATCCATAAATGGATGGGTCTGGAGGGAAGACAAAAAGTTTGATAGTTACAGAGTCTCTTTCTGAGGCAACAGGCTTTGAATAATGGTAGAAAGTTGAGAAGACACCTGCAACACTTTGCTTGCAGACTTCTAAGAGTGCAAATAATGACTTCAGCAGCACTTCCTTCACTAAAGATACCGTCACATTTAGCGACGCTGCAGCGATCTAGACAACGATGCCGATTGCTGCAGTGTCGCTGTGTGGTCACTGGAGAGCTGTCACACAGCCAGCTCTCCAGCGACCAACTATGCGAAGTCCCCTGGTAACCAAGGTAAACATCGGGTTACTAAGTGCAGGGCCGTGCTTAGTAACCCGATGTTTACCCTGGTTACCAGTGCTAATGTAAAAAAAAAAAACACTACATACTTACATTCTGGTGTTTGTCCCCCGGCGCTGTGCTTTCCTGCACTGACTGTGAGCGCCGGCTGGCCGTAAAGCACAGCGGTGACGTCACCACTGTAATCTGCTTTACGGCTGGCCGGCGCTGACAGTGCAGGGAAGCAGAATGCCGAGGGACGTGACAGACACCGGAATGTAAGTAAGTAGTGTTTGGGTTTTTTTACATTTACACTGGTAACCGGGGTAAACATCGGGTTACTCAGCGCGGCCCTGCGCTTAGTAACCCGATGTTTACTCTGGTTACCAGTGAAGACATCGCTGAATCGGCATCACACAATCCGATTCAGTGATGTCTGCGGGAGATCCAGCGACGAAATAAAGTTCTGGACTTTCTGCTCCGACCAACGATGGCACAGCAGGATCCAGATAACTGCTGCGTGTCAAACACAACGATATCGCTATCCAGGACGCTGCAACGTCACGGATCGCTAGTGATACGTTGTGAAGTTGGTCAGTGTGAAGGTACCTTTAGTCTTTGTGTCTCTCATAATGTAGCAGTGCACAAGCTCATAAAGCTTGGTCACTATTTTGGTAGCAATGCCCCTCAAAAGTAAAATATGTACCAAATCTGCCAAGCCTGTCCTGATTCTTTGGAAAGTATCCCATGATTCTTTTGACAACCTGAGCCAAGAAGGGCAGGGTTACCTACAAACTTCATCCACAAATAGATGGGTCATTGTGGGTTTGTGGCAAAGCAGTGGCAGGAATACCGTGTAACAAGTTAAAAACAAGAATTATGCTTGTCTGGCAATTACTGCCTTCTTAGAACCTACTAAAACATTGACCAGGTAACAGTCCTTCACATACAAGCACCAATCTTCAGCCAACTCTTGTAAATAGGCTAATGGTTCAGGGATAGGAAACAAAGGGTGTTTATTAATGGAGCACACTTGGACTGGGTCACAGTTAGCAGTGGGGTACCACAAGGGTCAGTATTAGGCCCTCTTCTTTTTAACATATTTATTAATGACCTTGTAGGGGGCATACAGAGTAGAATTTCAATATTTTCAGATGACACTAAACTCTGCTGGATAATCAATACAGAGGAGGACAATTTTATATTACAGGATAATTTATGTAAACTAGAAGCTTGGGCTGATAAATGGCAAATGAGCTTTAATGGGGATAAATGTAAGGTCATGCACTTGGGTAGAAGTAATAAGATGTATAATTATGTGCTGAATTCTAAAACTCTGGGCAAAACTGTCAATGAAAAAGACCTGGGTGTATGGGTGGATGACAAACTCATGTTCAGTGGCCAGTGTCAGGCAGCTGCTACAAAGGCAAATAAAATAATGGGATGCATTAAAAGAGGCATAGATGCTCATGAGGAGAACATAATTTTGCCTCTATACAAGTCACTAGTTCGACCACACTTAGAATACTGTGCACAGTTCTGGTCTCCGGTGTATAAGAAAGACATAGCTGAACTGAAGCGGGTGCAGAGAAGAGCGACCAAGGTTATTAGAGGACTGGGGGGTCTGCAATACCAAGATAGGTTATTACACTTGGGGCTATTTAGTTTGGAAAAATGAAGACTAAGGGGTGATCTTATGTTAATGTATAAATATATGAGGGGACAGGACAAAGACCTTTCTGATGATCCTTTTAATCATAGACCTGAAACCGGGACAAGGGGGCATCCTCTGCGTTTGGAGGAAAAAAGGTTTAAGCATAATAACAGACGCGGATTCTTTACTGTAAGAGCAGTGAGACTATGGAACTCTCTGCCGTATGATGTTGTAATGAGTGATTCATTACTTAAATTTAAGAGGGGACTGGATGCCTTTCTGGAAAAGTATAATGTTACAGGGTATATACGCTAGATTCCTTGATAGGGCGTTGATCCAGGGAACTAGTCTGATTGCCGTATGTGGAGTCGGGAAGAAATTTTTTACCCATGTGGAGCTTACTCTTTGCCACATGGGTTTTTTTTTTGCCTTCCTCTGGATCATCATGTTAGGGCATGTTAGGTTAGGCTATGAGTTGAACTAGATGGACTTAAAGTCTTCCTTCAGCCTTAATAAATATGTATATGTAATATGTAATCATTGGATTCATAGGATACCAAAGCTCTTCAGCTCCAAGGACGTCCACCCATTTCTTCTGATACATGTTGGCACCAATGACACGGCAAGGAAGGACCTACCGACAATCTGCAAAGACATTGAAGAGTTGGGGAAGAAAGTAAAGGAACTGGATGCACAGGTAGTTTTTTCTTCTTTCCTTCCAGTAGACGGGCATGGCACCAGGAGATGGAACAGGATCCTTGATGCAAACAACTGGCTAAGACGATGGTGCAGACAACAAGGATTTGGATTCCTGGACCACGGTGTGAATTACTTGTACGATGTACTCATCGCCAGAGACGGACTACACCTCAACAAACCTGGGAAACACACATTCGCCAGAAGACTCGCTACACTCATCAGGAGGGCGTTAAACTAGAAGCAGAGGGGACGGGAAGAAAAACATTAGACTTGAACAAAGAAGATCCAGGAAAACATACTCAGAAGGGAGGTAAGAACATTTCTAAAACAATCCACAGCAAGGAGATTGGAACAAAACAAAATCCTCTAAACTGCATGCTCGCAAACGCCAGAAGCCTGACAAACAAGATGGAAGAACTAGAAGCAGAAATATCTACAGGTAACTTTGACATAGTGGGAATAACCGAGACATGGTTAGATGAAAGCTATGACTGGGCAGTTAACTTACAGGGTTACAGTCTGTTTAGAAAGGATCGTAAAATTCGGAGAGGAGGAGGGGTTTGTCTCTATGTAAAGTCTTGTCTAAAGTCCACTTTAAGGGAGGATATTAGCGAAGGAAATGAGGATGTCGAGTCCATATGGGTCGAAATTCATGGAGGGAAAAATGGTAACAAAATTCTCATTAGGGTCTGTTACAAACCCCCAAATATAACAGAAACCATGGAAAGTCTACTTCTAAAGCAGATAGATGAAGCTGCAACCCATAATGAGGTCCTGGTTATGGGGGACTTTAACTACCCGGATATTAACTGGGAAACAGAAACCTGTGAAACCCATAAAGGCAACAGGTTTCTGCTAATAACCAAGAAAAATTATCTTTCACAATTGGTGCAGAATCCAACCAGAGGAGCAGCACTTTTAGACCTAATACTCTCTTATAGACCTGACAGAATAACAAATCTGCAGGTGGTCGGGCATCTAGGAAATAGCGACCACAATATTGTACAGTTTCACCTGTCTTTCACTAGGGGGACTTGTCAGGGAGTCACAAAAACACTGAACTTTAAGAAGGCAAAGTTTGACCAGCTTAGAGATGCCCTTAATCTGGTAGACTGGGACAATATCCTCAGAAATAAGAATACAGATAATAAATGGGAAATGTTTAAGAACATCCTAAATAGGCACTGTAAGCGGTTTATACCTTGTGGGAATAAAAGGACTAGAAATAGGAAAAACCCAATGTGGCTAAACAAAGAAGTAAGACAGGCAATTAACAGTAAAAAGAAAGCATTTGCACTACTAAAGCAGGATGGCACCATTGAAGCTCTAAAAAACTATAGGGAGAAAAATACTTTATCTAAAAAACTAATTAAAGCTGCCAAAAAGGAAACAGAGAAGCACATTGCTAAGGAGAGTAAAACTAATCCCAAACTGTTCTTCAACTATATCAATAGTAAAAGAATAAAAACTGAAAATGTAGGCCCCTTAAAAATAGTGAGGAAAGAATGGTTGTAGATGACGAGGAAAAAGCTAACATATTAAACACCTTCTTCTCCACGGTATTCACGGTGGAAAATGAAATGCTAGGTGACATCCCAAGAAACAATGAAAACCCTATATTAAGGGTCACCAATCTAACCCAAGAAGAGGTGCGAAACCAGCTAAATAAGATTAAAATAGATAAATCTCCGGGTCCGGATGGCATACACCCACGAGTACTAAGAGAACTAAGTAATGTAATAGATAAACCATTATTTCTTATTTTTAGGGACTCTATAGGGACAGGGTCTGTTCCGCAGGACTGGCGCATAGCAAATGTGGTGCCAATATTCAAAAAGGGCTCTAAATGTGAACCTGGAAATTATAGGCCAGTAAGTCTAACCTCTATTGTTGGTAAAATATTTGAAGGGTTTCTGAGGGATGTTATTCTGGATTATCTCAATGAGAATAACTGTTTAACTCCATATCAGCATGGGTTTATGAGAAATCGCTCCTGTCAAACCAATCTAATCAGTTTTTATGAAGAGGTAAGCTATAGGCTGGACCACGGTGAGTCATTGGACGTGGTATATCTCGATTTTTCCAAAGCGTTTGATACCGTGCCACACAAGAGGTTGGTACACAAAATGAGAATGCTTGGTCTGTGGGAAAATGTGTGTAAATGGGTTAGTAACTGGCTTAGTGATAGAAAGCAGAGGGTGGTTATAAATGGTATAGTCTCTAACTGGGTCGCTGTGACCAGTGGGGACCGCAGGGGTCGGTATTGGGACCTGTTCTCTTCAACATATTCATTAATGATCTGGTAGAAGGTTTACACAGTAAAATATCGATATTTGCAGATGATACAAAACTATGTAAAGCAGTTAATACAAGAGAAGATAGTATTCTGCTACAGATGGATCTGGATAAGTTGGAAACTTGGGCTGAAAGGTGGCAGATGAGGTTTAACAATGATAAATGTAAGGTTATACACATGGGAAGAAGGAATCAATATCACCATTACACACTGAATGGGAAACCACTGGGTAAATCTGACAGGGAGAAGGACTTGGGGATCCTAGTTAATGATAAACTTACCTGGAGCAGCCAGTGCCAGGCAGCAGCTGCCAAGGCAAACAGGATCATGGGGTGCATTAAAAGAGGTCTGGATACACATGATGAGAGCATTATACTGCCTCTGTACAAATCCCTAGTTAGAACGCACATGAAGTACTGTGTCCAGTTTTGGGCACCGGTGCTCAGGAAGGATATAATGGAACTAGAGAGAGTACAAAGGAGGGCAACAAAATTAATAAAGGGGATGGGAGAACTACAATACCCAGATAGATTAGCGAAATTAGGATTATTTAGTCTAGAAAAAAGACGACTGAGGGGCGATCTAATAACCATGTATAAGTATATAAGGGGACAATACAAATATCTTGCTGAGGATCTGTTTATACCAAGGAAGGTGACGGGCACAAGGGGGCATTCTTTGCGTCTGGAGGAGAGAAGGTTTTTCCACCAACATAGAAGAGGATTCTTTACTGTTAGGGCAGTAAGAATCTGGAATTGCTTGCCTGAGGAGGTGGTGATGGCGAACTCAGTCGAGGGGTTCAAGAGAGGCCTGGATGTCTTCCTGGAGCAGAACAATATTGTATCATACAATTATTAGATTCTGTAGAAGGACGTAGATCTGGGGATTTATTATGATGGAATATAGGCTGAACTGGATGGACAAATGTCTTTTTTCGGCCTTACTAACTATGTTACTATGTTACTATCATCACTCAGACTCTTTTGTTGTGCCAAGGCTCACAATCCAAGCCTCTATAATCCCTGCTGTGGTAACAATCATAATAAATAGAGTTGAGCATTCCGATACCGCAAGTATCGGGTATCGGCCGATACTTGCGGTATCGGAATTCCGATACCGAGATCCGATATTTTTGTGGTATCGGGTATCGGTATCGGAGGTGTAAAATAAAGAATTAAAATAAAAAATATTGTTATATTCACCTCTCTGGCGGCCCCTGGAACATCACCGCGAGTCACCGGTGTCCGGCAGGCTTCTTTGTTTAAAATGAGCGCCTTTAGGACCTGAGGAATGACGTCGCGGCTTCTGATTGGTCGCGTGCCGCCCATGTGACCGCCACGCGACCAATCAGAAGCCGCAACGTCATTCCTCAGATAAATTCCTAGAATGATCGCCTTTAGGACCTGTGGAATGACGTTGCGGCTTCTGATTGGTCGCGTGGCGGTCACATGGGCGGCACGCGACCAATCAGAAGCCGCGACGTAATTCCGCAGGTCCTAAAGGCGCTCATTTTGAACAAAGAAGCCTGCCGGACGCCGGTTCCTCGCGGTGATGTTCCAGGGGCCGCCGGAGAGGTGAATATAACAATATTTTTAATTTTAATTCTTTATTTTACACATTAATATGGATCCCAGGGCCTGAAGGAGAGTTTCCTCTCCTTCAGACCCTGGGATCCATCAGGATACATTCCGATACTTGATGTCCCATTGACTTGTATTGGTATCGGATATCGGTATCGGCGATATCCGATACTTTTCGGGTATCGGCCGATACTATCCGATACCGATACTTTCAAGTATCGGACGGTATCGCTCAACACTAATAATAAATATAGTCTCGTGCAAGTAGGGTGGTCTTATCCACCTGGGACAAACTACATCAGCAAGCAGCTCAGGTTAGAGCTTCTTACATAGCTTTCTAAAACCCTGGGATAGTGCTCCACATAAGCAAATGATGCTTATCCCAACTTACTAGCTCGCAGGTGCCTTCTGGGAAAGCGAAGAGTCTCCCTAAGCTAGAAGATCGTTGGGTACAGCCGGGACCAGCTGCTTGGAAAGAATCACCAAACCAGGGATTCAAGCTTGAGGAGGCTAATTTGCATATTCCAGGTGCCTTCTGGGAAAGCGAAGAGTCTCCCTAAGCTAGAAGATCGTTGGGTACAGCCGGGACCAGCTGCTTGGAAAGAATCACCAAACCAGGGATTCAAGCTTGAGGAGGCTAATTTGCATATTCCAGGTGCCTTCTGGGAAAGCGAAGAGTCTCCCTAAGCTAGAAGATCGTTGGGTACAGCCGGGACCAGCTGCTTGGAAAGAATCACCAAACCAGGGATTCAAGCTTGAGGAGGCTAATTTGCATATTCCAGGTGCCTTCTGGGAAAGCGAAGAGTCTCCCTAAGCTAGAAGATCGTTGGGTACAGCCGGGACCAGCTGCTTGGAAAGAATCACCAAACCAGGGATTCAAGCTTGAGGAGGCTAATTTGCATATTCCAGGTGCCTTCTGGGAAAGCGAAGAAGTCTCCCTAAGCTAGAAGATCGTTGGGTACAGCCGGGACCAGCTGCTTGGAAAGAATCACCAAACCAGGGATTCAAGCTTGAGATGGCTAATTTGCATATTCCAGGTGCTTTCTGGGAAAGCGAAGAGTCTCCCAAAGCTAGAAGATCGTTGGGTACAGCCGGGACCAGCTGCTTGGAAAGAATCACCAAACCAGGGATTCAAGCTGAGGAGGCTAATTTGCATATTCCAGGTGCCTTCTGGGAAAAGTCTCCCTAAGCTAGAAGATCGTTGGGTACAGCCGGGACCAGCTGCTTGGAAAGAATCACCAAACCAGGGATTCAAGCTTGAGAAGGCTAATTTGCATATTCCAGGTGCCTTCTGGGAAAGCGAAGAGTCTCCCTAAGCTAGAAGATCGTTGGGTACAGCCGGGACCAGCTGCTTGGAAAGAATCACCAAACCAGGGATTCAAGCTTGAGATGGCTAATTTGCATATTCCAGGTGCATTCTGGGAAAGCGAAGAGTCTCCCTAAGCTAAAAGATCGTTGGGTACAGCCGGGACCAGCTGCTTGGAAAGAATCACCAAACCAGGGATTCAAGCTTGAGGAGGCTAATTTGCATATTCCAGGTGCCTTCTGGGAAAGCGAAGAGTCTCCCTAAGCTAGAAGATCGTTGGGTACAGCCGGGACCAGCTGCTTGGAAAGAATCACCAAACCAGGGATTCAAGCTTGAGATGGCTAATTTGCATATTCCAGGTGCCTTCTGGGAAAGCGAAGAGTCTCCCTAAGCTAAAAGATCGTTGGGTACAGCCGGGACCAGCTGCTTGGAAAGAATCACCAAACAAGGGATTCAAGCTGAGGAGGCTAATTTGCATATTCCAGGTGCCTTCTGGGAAAAGCGAAGAGTCTCCCTAAGCTAGAAGATCGTTGGGTACAGCCGGGACCAGCTGCTTGGAAAGAATCACCAAACCAGGGATTCAAGCTTGAGAAGGCTAATTTGCATATTCCAGGTGCCTTCTGGGAAAGCGAAGAGTCTCCCTAAGCTAGAAGATCGTTGGGTACAGCCGGGACCAGCTGCTTGGAAAGAATCACCAAACCAGGGATTCAAGCTTGAGATGGCTAATTTGCATATTCCAGGTGCCTTCTGGGAAAGCGAAGAGTCTCCCTAAGCTAGAAGATCGTTGGGTACAGCCGGGACCAGCTGCTTGGAAAGAATCACCAAACCAGGGATTCAAGCTGAGGAGGCTAATTTGCATATTCCAGGTGCCTTCTGGGAAAAGCGAAGAGTCTCCCTAAGCTAGAAGATCGTTGGGTACAGCCGGGACCAGCTGCTTGGAAAGAATCACCAAACCAGGGATTCAAGCTTGAGGAGGCTAATTTGCATATTCCATGTGCCTTCTGGGAAAGCGAAGAGTCTCCCTAAGCTAGAAGATCGTTGGGTACAGCCGGGACCAGCTGCTTGGAAAGAATCACCAAACCAGGGATTCAAGCTTGAGGAGGCTAATTTGTATATTCCAGGTGCCTTCTGGGAAAGCGAATAGTCTCCCTAAGCTAGAAGATCGTTGAGTACAGCCGGGACCAGCTGCTTGGAAAGAATCACCAAACCAGGGATTCAAGCTTGAGGAGGCTAATTTGCATATTCCAGGTGCCTTCTGGGAAAGCGAAGAGTCTCCCTAAGCTAGAAGATCGTTGGGTACAGCCGGGACCAGCTGCTTGGAAAGAATCACCAAACCAGGGATTCAAGCTTGAGGAGGCTAATTTGCATATTCCAGGTGCCTTCTGGGAAAGCGAAGAGTCTCCCTAAGCTACAAGATCGTTGGGTACAGCCGGGACCAGCTGCTTGGAAAGAATCACCAAACCAGGGATTCAAGCTTGAGATGGCTAATTTGCATATTCCAGGTGCCTTCTGGGAAAGCGAAGAGTCTCCCAAAGCTAGAAGATCGTTGGGTACAGCCGGGACCAGCTGCTTGGAAAGAATCACCAAACCAGGGATTCAAGCTGAGGAGGCTAATTTGCATATTCCAGGTGCCTTCTGGGAAAAGCGAAGAGTCTCCCTAAGCTAGAAGATCGTTGGGTACAGCCGGGACCAGCTGCTTGGAAAGAATCACCAAACCAGGGATTCAAGCTTGAGAAGGCTAATTTGCATATTCCAGGTGCCTTCTGGGAAAGCGAAGAGTCTCCCTAAGCTAGAAGATCGTTGGGTACAGCCGGGACCAGCTGCTTGGAAAGAATCACCAAACCAGGGATTCAAGCTTGAGATGGCTAATTTGCATATTCCAGGTGCCTTCTGGGAAAGCGAAGAGTCTTCCTAAGCTAGAAGATCGTTGGGTACAGCCGGGACCAGCTGCTTGGAAAGAATCACCAAACCAGGGATTCAAGCTGAGGAGGCTAATTTGCATATTCCAGGTGCCTTCTGGGAAAAGCGAAGAGTCTCCCTAAGCTAGAAGATCGTTGGGTACAGCCGGGACCAGCTGCTTGGAAAGAATCACCAAACCAGGGATTCAAGCTTGAGATGGCTAATTTGCATATTCCAGGTGCCTTCTGGGAAAGCGAAGAGTCTCCCTAAGCTAGAAGATCGTTGGGTACAGCCGGGACCAGCTGCTTGGAAAGAATCACCAAACCAGGGATTCAAGCTGAGGAGGCTAATTTGCATATTCCAGGTGCCTTCTGGGAAAAGCGAAGAGTCTCCCTAAGCTAGAAGATCGTTGGGTACAGCCGGGACCAGCTGCTTGGAAAGAATCACCAAACCAGGGATTCAAGCTTGAGGAGGCTAATTTGCATATTCCATGTGCCTTCTGGGAAAGCGAAGAGTCTCCCTAAGCTAGAAGATCGTTGGGTACAGCCGGGACCAGCTGCTTGGAAAGAATCACCAAACCAGGGATTCAAGCTTGAGGAGGCTAATTTGTATATTCCAGGTGCCTTCTGGGAAAGCGAATAGTCTCCCTAAGCTAGAAGATCGTTGGGTACAGCCGGGACCAGCTGCTTGGAAAGAATCACCAAACCAGGGATTCAAGCTTGAGGAGGCTAATTTGCATATTCCAGGTGCCTTCTGGGAAAGCGAAGAGTCTCCCTAAGCTAGAAGATCGTTGGGTACAGCCGGGACCAGCTGCTTGGAAAGAATCACCAAACCAGGGATTCAAGCTTGAGGAGGCTAATTTGCATATTCCAGGTGCCTTCTGGGAAAGCGAAGAGTCTCCCTAAGCTACAAGATCGTTGGGTACAGCCGGGACCAGCTGCTTGGAAAGAATCACCAAACCAGGGATTCAAGCTTGAGATGGCTAATTTGCATATTCCAGGTGCCTTCTGGGAAAGCGAAGAGTCTCCCAAAGCTAGAAGATCGTTGGGTACAGCCGGGACCAGCTGCTTGGAAAGAATCACCAAACCAGGGATTCAAGCTGAGGAGGCTAATTTGCATATTCCAGGTGCCTTCTGGGAAAAGCGAAGAGTCTCCCTAAGCTAGAAGATCGTTGGGTACAGCCGGGACCAGCTGCTTGGAAAGAATCACCAAACCAGGGATTCAAGCTTGAGAAGGCTAATTTGCATATTCCAGGTGCCTTCTGGGAAAGCGAAGAGTCTCCCTAAGCTAGAAGATCGTTGGGTACAGCCGGGACCAGCTGCTTGGAAAGAATCACCAAACCAGGGATTCAAGCTTGAGATGGCTAATTTGCATATTCCAGGTGCCTTCTGGGAAAGCGAAGAGTCTTCCTAAGCTAGAAGATCGTTGGGTACAGCCGGGACCAGCTGCTTGGAAAGAATCACCAAACCAGGGATTCAAGCTGAGGAGGCTAATTTGCATATTCCAGGTGCCTTCTGGGAAAAGCGAAGAGTCTCCCTAAGCTAGAAGATCGTTGGGTACAGCCGGGACCAGCTGCTTGGAAAGAACCACCAAACCAGGGATTCAAGCTTGAGGAGGCTAATTTGCATATTCCAGGTGCCTTCTGGGAAAGCGAAGAGTCTCCCTAAGCTAGAAGATCGTTGGGTACAGCCGGGACCAGCTGCTTGGAAAGAATCACCAAACCAGGGATTCAAGCTTGAGGAGGCTAATTTGCATATTCCATGTGCCTTCTGGGAAAGCGAAGAGTCTCCCTAAGCTAGAAGATCGTTGGGTACAGCCGGGACCAGCTGCTTGGAAAGAATCACCAAACCAGGGATTCAAGCTTGAGGAGGCTAATTTGCATATTCCAGGTGCCTTCTGGGAAAGCGAAGAGTCTCCCTAAGCTAGAAGATCGTTGGGTACAGCCGGGACCAGCTGCTTGGAAAGAATCACCAAACCAGGGATTCAAGCTTGAGGAGGCTAATTTGCATATTCCAGGTGCCTTCTGGGAAAGCGAAGAGTCTCCCTAAGCTAGAAGATCGTTGGGTACAGCCGGGACCAGCTGCTTGGAAAGAATCACCAAACCAGGGATTCAAGCTTGAGATGGCTAATTTGCATATTCCAGGTGCCTTCTGGGAAAGCGAAGAGTCTCCCAAAGCTAGAAGATCGTTGGGTACAGCCGGGACCAGCTGCTTGGAAAGAATCACCAAACCAGGGATTCAAGCTTGAGATGGCTATATTGCATATTCCAGGTGCCTTCTGGGAAAGCGAAGAGTCTTCCTAAGCTAGAAGATCGTTGGGTACAGCCGGGACCAGCTGCTTGGAAAGAATCACCAAACCAGGGATTCAAGCTGAGGAGGCTAATTTGCATATTCCAGGTGCCTTCTGGGAAAAGCGAAGAGTCTCCCTAAGCTAGAAGATCGTTGGGTACAGCCGGGACCAGCTGCTTGGAAAGAATCACCAAACCAGGGATTCAAGCTTGAGGAGGCTAATTTGCATATTCCAGGTGCCTTCTGGGAAAGCGAAGAGTCTCCCTAAGCTAGAAGATCGTTGGGTACAGCCGGGACCAGCTGTTTGGAAAGAATCACCAAACCAGGGATTCAAGCTTGAGGAGGCTAATTTGCATATTCCAGGTGCCTTCTGGGAAAGCGAAGAGTCTCCCTAAGCTAGAAGATCGTTGGGTACAGCCGGGACCAGCTGCTTGGAAAGAATCACCAAACCAGGGATTCAAGCTTGAGGAGGCTAATTTGCATATTCCAGGTGCCTTCTGGGAAAGCGAAGAGTCTCCCTAAGCTAGAAGATCGTTGGGTACAGCCGGGACCAGCTGCTTGGAAAGAATCACCAAACCAGGGATTCAAGCTTAAAGAGGCTAATTTGTATATTCCAGGTGCCTTCTGGGAAAGCGAATAGTCTCCCTAAGCTAGAAGATCGTTGGGTACAGCCGGGACCAGCTGCTTGGAAAGAATCACCAAACCAAGGATTCAAGCTTGAGGAGGCTAATTTGCATATTCCAGGTGCCTTCTGGGAAAGCGAAGAGTCTCCCTAAGCTAGAAGATCGTTGGGTACAGCCGGGACCAGCTGCTTGGAAAGAATCACCAAACCAGGGATTCAAGCTTGAGGAGGCTAATTTGCATATTCCAGGTGCCTTCTGGGAAAGCGAAGAGTCTCCCTAAGCTAGAAGATCGTTGGGTACAGCCGGGACCAGCTGCTTGGAAAGAATCACCAAACCAGGGATTCAAGCTTGAGATGGCTAATTTGCATATTCCAGGTGCCTTCTGGGAAAGCGAAGAGTCTCCCAAAGCTAGAAGATCGTTGGGTACAGCCGGGACCAGCTGCTTGGAAAGAATCACCAAACCAGGGATTCAAGCTGAGGAGGCTAATTTGCATATTCCAGGTGCCTTCTGGGAAAAGCGAAGAGTCTCCCTAAGCTAGAAGATCGTTGGGTACAGCCGGGACCAGCTGCTTGGAAAGAATCACCAAACCAGGGATTCAAGCTTGAGAAGGCTAATTTGCATATTCCAGGTGCCTTCTGGGAAAGCGAAGAGTCTCCCTAAGCTAGAAGATCGTTGGGTACAGCCGGGACCAGCTGCTTGGAAAGAATCACCAAACCAGGGATTCAAGCTGAGGAGGTTAATTTGCATATTCCAGGTGCCTTCTGGGAAAAGCGAAGAGTCTCCCTAAGCTAGAAGATCGTTGGGTACAGCCGGGACCAGCTGCTTGGAAAGAATCACCAAACCAGGGATTCAAGCTTGAGGAGGCTAATTTGCATATTCCAGGTGCCTTCTGGGAAAGCGAAGAGTCTCCCTAAGCTAGAAGATCGTTGGGTACAGCCGGGACCAGCTGCTTGGAAAGAATCACCAAACCAGGGATTCAAGCTTGAGATGGCTAATTTGCATATTCCAGGTGCCTTCTGGGAAAGCGAAGAGTCTCCCTAAGCTAAAAGATCGTTGGGTACAGCCGGGACCAGCTGCTTGGAAAGAATCACCAAACCAGGGATTCAAGCTTGAGGAGGCTAATTTGCATATTCCAGGTGCCTTCTGGGAAAGCGAAGAGTCTCCCTAAGCTAGAAGATCGTTGGGTACAGCCGGGACCAGCTGCTTGGAAAGAATCACCAAACCAGGGATTCAAGCTTGAGATGGCTAATTTGCATATTCCAGGTGCCTTCTGGGAAAGCGAAGAGTCTCCCTAAGCTAGAAGATCGTTGGGTACAGCCGGGACCAGCTGCTTGGAAAGAATCACCAAACCAGGGATTCAGCTGAGGAGGCTAATTTGCATATTCCAGGTGCCTTCTGGGAAAAGCGAAGAGTCTCCCTAAGCTAGAAGATCGTTGGGTACAGCCGGGACCAGCTGCTTGGAAAGAATCACCAAACCAGGGATTCAAGCTTGAGGAGGCTAATTTGCATATTCCAGGTGCCTTCTGGGAAAGCGAAGAGTCTCCCTAAGCTAGAAGATCGTTGGGTACAGCCGGGACCAGCTGCTTGGAAAGAATCACCAAACCAGGGATTCAAGCTTGAGGAGGCTAATTTGCATATTCCTGGTGCCTTCTGGGAAAGCGAAGAGTCTCCCTAAGCTAGAAGATCGTTGGGTACAGCCGGGACCAGCTGCTTGGAAAGAATCACCAAACCAGGGATTCAAGCTTGAGATGGCTAATTTGCATATTCCAGGTGCCTTCTGGGAAAGTGAAGAGTCTCCCTAAGCTAGAAGATCGTTGGGTACAGCCGGGACCAGCTGCTTGGAAAGAATCACCAAACCAGGGATTCAAGCTTGAGGAGGCTAATTTGCATATTCCTGGTGCCTTCTGGGAAAGCGAAGAGTCTCCCTAAGCTAGAAGATCGTTGGGTACAGCCGGGACCAGCTGCTTGGAAAGAATCACCAAACCAGGGATTCAAGCTTGAGATGGCTAATTTGCATATTCCAGGTGCCTTCTGGGAAAGTGAAGAGTCTCCCTAAGCTAGAAGATCGTTGGGTACAGCCAGGACCAGCTGCTTGGAAAGAATCACCAAACCAGGGATTCAAGCTGAGGAGGCTAATTTGCATATTCCAGGTGCCTTCTGGGAAAAGCGAAGAGTCTCCCTAAGCTAGAAGATCGTTGGGTACAGCCGGGACCAGCTGCTTGGAAAGAATCACCAAACCAGGGATTCAAGCTTGAGGAGGCTAATTTGCATATTCCAGGTGCCTTCTGGGAAAGCGAAGAGTCTCCCTAAGCTAGAAGATCGTTGGGTACAGCCGGGACCAGCTGCTTGGAAAGAATCACCAAACCAGGGATTCAAGCTTGAGATGGCTAATTTGCATATTCCAGGTACCTTCTGGGAAAGCGAAGAGTCTCCCTAAGCTAGAAGATCGTTGGGTACAGCCGGGACCAGCTGCTTGGAAAGAATCACCAAACCAGGGATTCAAGCTTGAGGAGGCTAATTTGCATATTCCAGGTGCCTTCTGGGAAAGCGAAGAGTCTCCCTAAGCTAGAAGATCGTTGGGTACAGCCGGGACCAGCTGCTTGGAAAGAAGCACCAAACCAGGGATTCAAGCTTGAGATGGCTAATTTGCATATTCCAGGTGCCTTCTGGGAAAGCGAAGAGTCTCCCTAAGCTAGAAGATCGTTGGGTACAGCCGGGACCAGCTGCTTGGAAAGAATCACCAAACCAGGGATTCAAGCTGAGGAGGCTAATTTGCATATTCCAGGTGCCTTCTGGGAATAGCGAAGAGTCTCCCTAAGCTTGAAGATTGTTGGGTACAGCCGGGACCAGCTGCTTGGAAAGAATCACCAAACCAGGGATTCAAGCTTGAGGAGGCTAATTTGCATATTCCAGGTGCCTTCTGGGAAAGCGAAGAGTCTCCCTAAGCTAGAAGGTCGTTGGGTACAGCCGGGACCAGCTGCTTGGAAAGAATCACCAAACCAGGGATTCAAGCTTGAGATGGCTAATTTGCATATTCCAGGTGCCTTCTGGGAAAGCGAAGAGTCTCCCTAAGCTAGAAGATCGTTGGGTACAGCCGGGACCAGCTGCTTGGAAAGAATCACCAAACCAGGGATTCAAGCTTGAGGAGGCTAATTTGCATATTCCAGGTGCCTTCTGGGAAAGCGAAGAGTCTCCCTAAGCTAGAAGATCGTTGGGTACAGCCGGGACCAGCTACTTGGAAAGAATCACCAAACCAGGGATTCAAGCTTGAGATGGCTAATTTGCATATTCTAGGTGCCTTCTGGGAAAGCGAAGAGTCTCCCTAAGCTAGAAGATCGTTGGGTACAGCCGGGACCAGCTGCTTGGAATGAATCACCAAACCAGGGATTCAAGCTGAGGAGGCTAATTTGCATATTCCAGTTGCCTTCTGGGAAAAGCGAAGAGTCTCCCTAAGCTAGAAGATCGTTGGGTACAGCCGGGACCAGCTGCTTGGAAAGAATCACCAAACCAGGGATTCAAGCTTGAGGAGGCTAATTTGCATATTCCAGGTGCCTTCTGGGAAAGCGAAGAGTCTCCCTAAGCTAGAAGATCGTTGGGTACAGCCGGGACCAGCTGCTTGGAAAGAATCACCAAACCAGGGATTCAAGCTGAGGAGGCTAATTTGCATATTCCAGGTGCCTTCTGGGAAAGCGAAGAGTCTCCCTAAGCTAGAAGATCGTTGGGTACAGCCGGGACCAGCTGCTTGGAAAGAATCACCAAACCAGGGATTCAAGCTTGAGATGGCTAATTTGCATATTCCAGGTGCCTTCTGGGAAAGCGAAGAGTCTCCCTAAGCTAGAAGATCGTTGGGTACAGCCGGGACCAGCTGCTTGGAAAGAATCACCCAAACCAGGGATTCAAGCTTGAGATGGCTAATTTGCATATTCCAGGTGCCTTCTGGGAAAGCGAAGAGTCTCCCTAAGCTAGAAGATCGTTGGGTACAGCCGGGACCAGCTGCTTGGAAAGAATCACCAAACCAGGGATTCAAGCTTGAGGAGGCTAATTTGCATATTCCAGGTGCCTTCTGGGAAAGCGAAGAGTCTCCCTAACCTAGAAGATCGTTGGGTACAGCCGGGACCAGCTGCTTGGAAAGAATCACCAAACCAGGGATTCAAGCTTTAGATGGCTAATTTGCATATTCCAGGTGCCTTCTGGGAAAGCGAAGAGTCTCCCTAAGCTAGAAGATCGTTGGGTACAGCCGGGACCAGCTGCTTGGAAAGAATCACCAAACCAGGGATTCAAGCTTGAGGAGGCTAATTTGCATATTCCAGGTGCCTTCTGGGAAAGCAAAGAGTCTCCCGAAGCTAGAAGATCGTTGGGTACAGCCGGGACCAGCTGCTTGGAAAGAATCACCAAACCAGGGATTCAAGCTTGAGATGGCTAATTTGCATATTCCAGGTGCCTTCTGGGAAAGCGAAGAGTCTCCCTAAGCTAGAAGATCGTTGGGTACAGCCGGGACCAGCTGCTTGGAAAGAATCACCAAACCAGGGATTCAAGCTGAGGAGGCTAATTTGCATATTCCAGGTGCCTTCTGGGAAAAGCGAAGAGTCTCCCTAAGCTAGAAGATCGTTGGGTACAGCCGGGACCAGCTGCTTGGAAAGAATCACCAAACCAGGGATTCAAGCTTGAGGAGGCTAATTTGCATATTCCAGGTGCCTTCTGGGAAAGCGAAGAGTCTCCCTAAGCTAGAAGATCGTTGGGTACAGCCGGGACCAGCTGCTTGGAAAGAATCACCAAACCGGGGATTCAAGCTGAGGAGGCTAATTTGCATATTCCAGGTGCCTTCTGGGAAAAGCGAAGAGTCTCCCTAAGTTAGAAGATCGTTGGGTACAGCCGGGACCAGCTGCTTGGAAAGAATCACCAAACCAGGGATTCAAGCTTGAGGAGGCTAATTTGCATATTCCAGGTGCCTTCTGGGAAAGCGAAGAGTCTCCCTAAGCTAGAAGATCGTTGGGTACAGCCGGGACCAGCTGCTTGGAAAGAATCACCAAACCAGTGATTCAAGCTTGAGGAGGCTAATTTGCATATTCCAGGTGCCTTCTGGGAAAGCGAAGAGTCTCCCTAAGCTAGAAGATCGTTGGATACAGCCGGGACCAGCTGCTTGGAAAGAATCACCAAACCAGGGATTCAAGCTTGAGGAGGCTAATTTGCATATTCCAGGTGCCTTCTGGGAAAGCGAAGAGTCTCCCTAAGCTAGAAGATCGTTGGGTACAGCCGGGACCAGCTGCTTGGAAAGAATCACCAAACCAGGGATTCAAGCTTGAGATGGCTAATTTGCATATTCCAGGTGCCTTCTGGGAAAGCGAAGAGTCTTCCTAAGCTAGAAGATCGTTGGGTACAGCTGGGACCAGCTGCTTGGAAAGAATCACCAAACCAGGGAATCAAGCTGAGGAGGCTAATTTGCATATTCCAGGTGCCTTCTGGGAAAAGCGAAGAGTCTCCCTAAGCTAGAAGATCGTTGGGTACAGCCGGGACCAGCTGCTTGGAAAGAATCACCAAACCAGGGATTCAAGCTTGAGGAGGCTAATTTGCATATTCCAGGTGCCTTCTGGGAAAGCGAAGAGTCTCCCTAAGCTAGAAGATCGTTGGGTACAGCCGGGACCAGCTGCTTGGAAAGAATAACCAAACCAGGGATTCAAGCTTGAGATGGCTAATTTGCATATTCCAGGTGCCTTCTGGGAAAGCGAATTTTTGCCTGTAGGACATTATTGCAAGAGAGCTTGGCTGAGTAGATTACACAAGAAGGAAAACACACAGCAAGTCAGCAGGATCTAGGAGCAACATGGCAGATGTGACAACCTACATGGTGAGCTGCAGCATGTGCTACATGTTCACAGATCGACCAGAAGAAGAATTAAATTTCACCTGTCAGAAGTGTAGACTAGTGGCCCTTTTAGAAGAAAAGGTGCGGGGTCTGGAAGAAAGAATAGCAACTTTGAAACTCATCAAAGAGAATGAAGACTTTCTAGACAGAACAGAAGCATCTCTACTGGTCACAGAAGGTGAAAAAAGTGTCAGAGAACCTCCAAAAGCAGATGAGTGGAAGCATGTGACCAAAAGAAGCAAGAAGACCATAGAGAAATCACCAACCACACAACTGAAGAACCGATATCAAATCTTTGTAGAGGATGAAGATGGCACCCCTAAGGATGAAGCAATACCAGCAAGCAAAAAAGAAAAGGGCACAAAGCAACAAGTGACAGCAAAAAGTACAGCCAAGAAGCAACGAAGAGTGGTGGTGCTGGGAGACTCACTACTGAGAGGCACAGAAGCAGCCATCTGCAGACCGGACATAACTGCAAGAGAAGTATGCTGCCTTCCAGGTGCGATGATCAAGGATGTGACCGATAGGATACCAAAGCTCTTCAGCTCCAAGGACGTCCACCCATTTCTTCTGATACATGTTGGCACCAATGACACGGCAAGGAAGGACCTACCGACAATCTGCAAAGACTTTGAAGAGTTGGGGAAGAAAGTAAAGGAACTGGATGCACAGGTAGTTTTTTCTTCTATCCTTCCAGTAGACGGGCATGGCACCAGGAGATGGAACAGGATCCTTGATGCAAACAACTGGCTAAGACAATGGTGCAGACAACAAGGATTCGGATTCCTGGACCACGGTGTGAATTACTTGTACGATGGACTCCTCGCCAGAGACGGACTACACCTCAACAAACCTGGGAAACACACATTCGCCAGAAGACTCGCTACACTCATCAGGAGGGCGTTAAACTAGAAGAAGAGGGGACGGGAAGAAAAACATTTGACTTGAACAAAGAAGATCCAGGAAAACAAACTCAGAAGGGAGGTAAGAACATTTCTAAATCAATCCACAGCGAGGAGATTGGAACAAAACAAAATCCTCTAAACTGCATGCTTGCAAACGCCAGAAGCCTGACAAACAAGATGGAAGAACTAGAAGCAGAAATATCTACAGGTAACTTTGACATAGTGGGAATAACCGAGACATGGTTAGATGAAAGCTATGACTGGGCAGTTAACTTACAGGGTTACAGTCTGTTTAGAAAGGATCGTAAAAATCGGAGAGGAGGAGGGGTTTGTCTCTATGTAAAGTCTTGTCTAAAGTCCACTTTAAGGGAGGATATTAGCGAAGGAAATGAGGATGTCGAGTCCATATGGGTCGAAATTCATGGAGGGAAAAATGGTAACAAAATTCTCATTGGGGTCTGTTACAAACCCCCAAATATAACAGAAACCATGGAAAGTCTACTTCTAAAGCAGATAGATGAAGCTGCAACCCATAATGAGGTCCTGGTTATGGGGGACTTTAACTACCCGGATATTAACTGGGAAACAGAAACCTGTGAAACCCATAAAGGCAACAGGTTTCTGCTAATAACCAAGAAAAATTATCTTTCACAATTGGTGCAGAATCCAACCAGAGGAGCAGCACTTTTAGACCTAATACTATCTAATAGACCTGACAGAATAACAAATCTGCAGGTGGTCGGGCATCTAGGAAATAGCGACCACAATATTGTGCAGTTTCACCTGTCTTTCACTAGGGGGACTTGTCAGGGAGTCACAAAAACACTGACCTTTAGGAAGGCAAAGTTTGACCAGCTTAGAGATGCCCTTAATCTGGTAGACTGGGACAATATCCTCAGAAATAAGAATACAGATAATAAATGGGAAATGTTTAAGAACATCCTAAATAGGCAGTGTAAGCGGTTTATACCTTGTGGGAATAAAAGGACTAGAAATAGGAAAAACCCAATGTGGCTAAACAAAGAAGTAAGACAGGCAATTTTACAGTAAAAAGAAAGCATTTGCACTACTAAAGCAGGATGGCACCATTGAAGCTCTAAAAAACTATAGGGAGAAAAATACTTTATCTAAAAAACTAATTAAAGCTGCCAAAAAGGAAACAGAGAAGCACATTGCTAAGGAGAGTAAAACTAATCCCAAACTGTTCTTCAACTATATCAATAGTAAAAGAATAAAAGCTGAAAATGTAGGCCCCTTAAAAAATAGTGAGGAAAGAATGGTTGTAGATGACGAGGAAAAAGCTAACATATTAAACACCTTCTTCTCCACGGTATTCACGGTGGAAAATGAAATGCTAGGTGAAATCCCAAGAAACAATGAAAACCCTATATTAAGGGTCACCAATCTAACCCAAGAAGAGGTGCGAAATCGGCTAAATAAGATTAAAATAGATAAATCTCCGGGTCCGGATGGCATACACCCACGAGTACTAAGAGAACTAAGTAATGTAATAGATAAACCATTATTTCTTATTTTTAGGGACTCTATAGCGACAGGGTCTGTTCCGCAGGATTGGCGCATAGCAAATGTGGTGCCAATATTCAAAAAGGGCTCTAAAAGTGAACCTGGAAATTATAGGCCAGTAAGTCTAACCTCTATTGTTGGTAAAATATTTGAAGGGTTTCTGAGGGATGTTATTCTGGATTATCTCAATGAGAATAACTGTTTAACTCCATATCAGCATGGGTTTATGAGAAATCGCTCCTGTCAAACCAATCTAATCAGTTTTTATGAAGAGGTAAGCTATAGGCTGGACCACGGTGAGTCATTGGACGTGGTATATCTCGATTTTTCCAAAGCGTTTGATACCGTGCCGCACAAGAGGTTGGTACACAAAATGAGAATGCTTGGTCTGGGGGAAAATGTGTGTAAATGGGTTAGTAACTGGCTTAGTGATAGAAAGCAGAGGGTGGTTATAAATGGTATAGTCTCTAACTGGGTCGCTGTGACCAGTGGGGACCGCAGGGGTCAGTATTGGGACCTGTTCTCTTCAACATATTCATTAATGATCTGGTAGAAGGTTTACACAGTAAAATATCGATATTTGCAGATGATACAAAACTATGTAAAGCAGTTAATACAAGAGAAGATAGTATTCTGCTACAGATGGATCTGGATAAGTTGGAAACTTGGGCTGAAAGGTGGCAGATGAGGTTTAACAATGATAAATGTAAGGTTATACACATGGGAAGAAGGAATCAATGTCACCATTACACACTGAATGGGAAACCACTGGGTAAATCTGACAGTGAGAAGGACTTGGGGATCCTAGTTAATGATAAACTTACCTGGAGCAGCCAGTGCCAGGCAGCAGCTGCCAAGGCAAACAGGATCATGGGGTGCATTAAAAGAGGTCTGGATACACATGATGAGAGCATTATACTGCCTCTGTACAAATCCCTAGTTAGACCTCACATGGAGTACTGTGTCCAGTTTTGGGCACCGGTGCTCAGGAAGGATATAATGGAACTAGAGAGAGTACAAAGGAGGGCAACAAAATTAATAAAGGGGATGGGAGAACTACAATACCCAGATAGATTAGCGAAATTAGGATTATTTAGTCTAGAAAAAAGACGACTGAGGGGCGATCTAATAACCATGTATAAGTATATAAGGGGACAATACAAATATCTCGCTGAGGATCTGTTTATACCAAGGAAGGTGACGGGCACAAGGGGGCATTCTTTGCGTCTGGAGGAGAGAAGGTTTTTCCACCAACATAGAAGAGGATTCTTTACTGTTAGGGCAGTGAGAATCTGGAATTGCTTGCCTGAGGAGGTGGTGATGGCGAACTCAGTCGGGGGGTTCAAGAGAGGCCTGGATGTCTTCCTGGAGCAGAACAATATTGTATCATACAATTATTAGGTTCTGTAGAAGGACGTAGATCTGGGGATTTATTATGATGGAATATAGGCTGAACTGGATGGACAAATGTCTTTTTTCGGCCTTACTAACTATGTTACTATGTTACTATGTTACTAATACTTCTTACTCTTCTGGCATGTTGCTAGTCTGCATATATTTGCTCTTTACAAAAAAAAAGAACACATAAAATTCCAAACTCTCTGTATATACCCAGGGAATGGGCAGACTGTGCCTCTGTGACTCAGCAGACTCAAGGGGCAATTCATCAAAGTTTTTTTGACAGATGAAAAAGGCTGGTGAAAAAAAAACTTTAAAAAGACGCAATTTTTTTATGCAACGTAAGGTTGTACAAAAAATGTAACTTCGTCTGTGGTGATGTCACGCCGTGGTGGCAAGGTGACCCCTACCCGTCAAACTCATGACGCCTCAAACAAATCTTACTCCAGCAGAGACTGAATTAAGATTTGTGTCAAGGTGCACACAGCGGCAAACTCCACTACGTGCCCCGCTTCATTTATTAAGAGACATGCACTTTATAATAAATCTGGAGCATCTGCTCCAACATATCCCCTCATCAGGACTGGCAATAGAATAGCCACTCTTTTAACCCTTCACGCTCTGCATTCAGCATTGCAGACCTTACCAGTAGTAATAGGCAAACCCCTAGATGTAGATATTTGCCACTCTGTCGTCTGTATAACAGTGCAGCATACACTGGCTCTGATCTATGGTAACATTATCACTGGGGGTCAGAAAGGTGCGGTTTCCACTCTCTCAGATGACAGCATGAGTGAGCAGCTGTGAACAGAGGTAAAAAATTTACCTCCAGTCCCAGGCGTCGGCTGATGGGAGTACTACTTGGCTTGGCTGGTTGTCAAAAATAGAGGACCCCAGGCCGTTTTTTAAATTGTTTAATTAATATAAAAAAAATGGCCTGGGGACCCAGCTATTCTTGATAACCAGCAAAGATAAAGCTGACAGCTGAGGATTACAGCCCACATCTGCCAGTTTTGCCATGCTGGTTATCAAAAATAGAGCCATTTATTTTTAAACTTATTCATAGTGCATACGCCGGCTGAAGAATACTCCGGTATGGGGTCCAAAGCCAAGTAGTACTTCCATCAGCCAACACCTGTGACCAATGGTAAACGTTTTACCGCTGCTCACAGTTGCTGGCTCACGCTGTCATCTGACAGCGTGGGAACCGCGGCGCTCTGACGTGAGGTAATAATCTTACCACCGATCAGAGCCGCCGGTGTTTCTCATGCTGTCATGTAGATGATCGGGGTGCCGAATTCGAACAGTAACACTGACTTCCTGGAGAAGTCTGTGTCCGTGGTCCATTCCCAAATAGTAGGTATTCAGTACAGACCCTGAATTTTACTGTTCCGGTTCGCCCATCTCTACTCACTAGCGCTAATGACTAGCACCCGGTATGGGCATATTCAGACTAATTGTGTCTCTTGCATATAATGTACTCCTTCATACATCACAAATCCTTCACATCACACATTCAGCATTTCGATAGATTTGTCCAACAATCATGTAAGTAGTGCCTCTGCTGTTACTAGTGCATAAAATCCTGTGGATTTTCGGATTTAGGATGTGGGTTTCAGCAATTTTTTTTGTGATTCCATATTATGAAAATTGCCTATAGGAGTAAATAATATGATATATAAAGAGGGGGTGCTTCATGATTTTTGCTATGAGACCCCTTCTCTTTCAGGTATGGCACAGAATGTATAGTTCTCTTTTATATCTGAAAAGTTTAATTACCGGGATTGGCAGCCTTTAGACCTGAAAGGAACATTGTGCTTGTGTAGGGGCTGCACAGAACAGCAGCTCTCCGTCCATTAGAAATAGTTCAGTGAAATTAGAAAGGAAGAAAAAAATGTCAGTGCAGAAAATAAGCATTTGTGCATAAATTGTGTTTATGAAGACTTGCGGTCAACAATTTCCTGCACTTAGATTGCCTCGGTTATTACAGCTTGAAAGAGCAATGTTACCTGTTTTCCCTGTGAAGCGGGTTGCCAAAGCAACATGGCTTTCAAAAATAGCAGTACATTGTGAGTGAGATAATGGCCCATAGTGACATCAACTCATAAATGACAGCTTGTACTTTGTGATAAGGCTGCAAAAAAAAGCATCAAAGACGTTCACCACTTCGGTTATGTATGTATCGCAAGTGGACAAGTAAATAATAATTCTGGAGCGGATGTTCCGCCTGATGAAAATATTGCATCCTGTCCTATCTGACTCTACTCAGACATCTTATAATGAACCATACCCGATATAGAAACATCATGGACCTTACTGTTATATTGGCATATGGACTCTCAAGAAGTCATCCTAGGTCATAATGGGCTATATTGTCTTCATAAGCATGGCTGATCGTGTGCAAATCAGTCAGTTTCAGGGTTTTATCTCAAGCATAAAGTTTCCAACTTTCTGGCAAAGATGTCCAGAAAAAAAGAGTATGAGTTGAAAATACACCCTAACTCTAACCGTAACAATTCTAAATCTTCCATACCTCTATAACACTCTTCTTTGCCCCATCCATCTAAGAACTTTTCCAAAAGAATTGGTTTCAGAAGGACCAAACTTTAGTGAGTCTGGAACAGAAGGACCAAACTTTAGTGAGTCTGGTAGTTCTTGCCTTTTTTCTGGGAACCACCTCAACATTTCAGAACAGTTGACCAGTATAGGCTATGATGCATAACAAATGTTTGAATCCTCAGACAAAATATTTGAGACCCCAAAATGAGATAAAACCACAAAGCACACTCCAAAAATTAATTCAGACGCAGGGAAGACTCCAAATTTAAACCCCAGACTAGACTGTAAAATTAAATAAAAAGGGTAGTCCAGACCAATGGCATTGATGAACAATCCTCAGCGTATCCATGACGTTGTCTGGCTCAATTCATGAAACAGCCTGTGTTCTGGTACCTTCCTCATAATGTTGAGCCTGTGCTGGTGTAAAGGTAGAGAAGATGGCTTACACCCCCTATTAAGACGCCTGTTGTTACATTGTGTGTGTGAATTGTATTTAGGTCTTCGTGAAAGAATATGGGGTCGGCAAGGCTGGGGCACGTCCGTAAGGTAGTAGCTAGTGAGAGCTCCCTTACACAGTTCACATAAGTGCAGCTAGGATGCAGTGGGCCCAATGTAACACATTGACCCATGTGTCCCTGTACCAGGAAGATGCAGGCCCCCAGCATAATGGGGTCAAGCGCCTACAAATTGTTCCAAAACATATCCTGAAGGTATCCGTAACGGAATCACAATGGCGTGCACACACCCGGGGACCCCAATGAAAGGTGTTTTGGGAGGCGGAAATAGTTGAGGGCCAAATTCCCAAATTAGACTTGGAAGCACAGCAAAACTTCTTGTGTCTGCATGTATGGATGTGCCATCTTGGAATCGCTGGATGGCCTCTGTAACATGAAAAGGCTCAATGCATCGCATCTGCTACTAGTAGGGTCAAGGATTGTAGCAAAACGCATAATCAGAGAAGAATCAGTAAGAAAGGATAAGGATACCGCAATTTTGGGGGGATGTCTTGATGTTCCTCTCGGGTTCTCCTGTTGTCTCTTACATTTGTATTAAAGTGACATTGATCCCCCATCACTTCTGTTTCAGATTGACATCTCATTGACTTAGGGTTTTACTGTGATATAAAATTGTGCCCAGAAATGTTTGAGGCAGTGTAAATTAATGTCAAGAAAATCTATGTGACTTAAAAAAGAAGAAGAAAACTAAAAAAACAACCTAAATTATGGCCTTGTGACAGATCCTCTTACAGCAAAAGGTCCCTAATGATACACGTCACAATTTGTATGATAAGCTTGCATGTAGCAGCAGTTGGATTTGGATTTACTGACATATTGTATGATGAAAGACATAAGTCTATATGACAATGGATAGACTGGCAGCTGAAACTACTACTAAAAAATTTGTACTAAAACTGTAATTACCTGAAGTCGACAATGACTCATCAATTATAAAAAAAACAGTTTCTCATGTTCTTCACAAAAAGTTCCAAAATATTCAAATAGAATAATTCATTTTGAAATATTAGAAATAATAATTGTAAAGCAATGTCAAGAAAAAAACTATAAGTCAGCTTCAATATAATACAGAGATGATCAACGTGATGAGGTGGCCTTCTCAGTGCCCATTGACTCTAGACATCTGGGTGGGCTAAAAAACACCTGTTACTTGATGTTACCGTCATTATTGCACTACTCCAGTGTTTTTTTTTTATTGCAGCACTAAAGTGTTAGCATTAATCTAAGTTCCCTGGTCTTAGTATTATAGTCTGAGCCGCCATCTTCTTCTGTCATTGCCATTGCTTTGGTCAGTTTTCTGCAGGTTGTGACCTGCCGGATCACTCCAGTGTTTGCTGGGTGTGCCGGAAGTCACTACTCAATGGAAGTCCATGAGAACCAGAAAGGGGCCAGAAAGTGGATCTCATAAGCTTGCATTGAGAACTTATGACCGTTGCCTATAACTTCTGGTCAGTCAGAAGTTGCAGTAACAAGGTGGCATCGGGAACAACTGAAAATAGCAGTGGGTGACTATAATACAAGGATCAGGGAACTTAGATTAGTGCCACCTCTCCAGTGCTCAAACAAAAAAAATCACTGGAATGGTGCTTTAAGTTAATATGCAAAAATGATATAACAGTGGAGAACGTTAACTCTCCACACTTAACATAACTGTAAAGTCTGTCCAAACTCCTCAACTCAAAAAGGATACCACAGAAGGACTTGACACTGGGCACTTCATCTAGAACTTAGAAGAACTATCTTTGACCCTTAAACTCCTATGGACAGATCTGGACTTAAGGTACCTTCACACATAACGATTTTGTTAACGATATCGTTGCAACGTCACGCTTTTGGTGACGTAGCAACGATCCCGCTAATGATCTCGTTATGTGTGACAGCGACCAACGATCAGGCCCCTGCTGGGAGATCGTTGGTCGCTGGGAATGATCAGGACCTTTTTTTGGTCGCTGATCACCCGCTGTCATCGCTGGATCGGCGTGTGTGACGCCGATCCAGCGATGTGTTCACTGGTAACCAGGGTAAATATCGGGTTACTAAGCGCAGGGCCGCACTTAGTAACCCGATATTTACCCTGGTTACCATTGTAAAAGTTAAAAAAAATGGCGGGGGACGTGACAGACATCGGAATGTGAGTATGTAGTGTTTTTTTTTTTTACTTTTACAATGGTAACCAGGGTAAATATCGGGTTACTAAGCGCGGCCCTGCACTTAGTAACCCGAAGTTTATCCCGGTTACCTGGGGACTTCGGCATCGTAGAAGACAGTTTCAACGATGCCGAAGTCGTTCCCCTGATCGTTGGTCGCTGGAGAGAGCTGTCTGTGTGACAGCTCCCCAGCGACCACACAACGACTTACCAACGATCACGGCCAGGTCGTATCGCTGCTCGTGATCGTTGGTAAGTCGTTTAGTGTAACGGTACCTTTTCTGTACAGCTGGGCACCTTTGTTGCATCCAAGGAGTAGCTGCTCCCTGGTGAAGTGATCCAGAGATAAGGATTGTCAAACAAAGCCAGGTCAGCATCAGGAGGGACAGATTTATGGGCAGAATTAATAGACAAGCTATAGTTAGGAAAACAGATGGGGTTAGAATCTAAATGATTTGTTAAAGCCAAGTCAGACTAGCCGGGTCAAAGTCGGGATGTAAAATAGAATAAATGTGATCAGGTCATGAGACTGGTAAGAATTAGGATTGAACATCAGGAATAGCAATAAGGAATGACAAGAAAACCAAACAATAACTGGTGGTGCTGCTCCATTGGTCAAAGCAGGGAGCTGATTACTGTTCCTGGGCAGTTGTCGAGCACACATACCCATTAGCCTATATCGATAACACCACATCTAACAGTCACATTAGTATTCCTGGTTGGACAATGCTTGTCCCACCAAAAGCTCATCGGCCATAATGTCTCCTTATCTTAAGAATCAACCACCGAGTAAATAGCAGGACCAGGAATGGATATGATAACAACAAAACATATCATTATTGGGTGTTGAGTTACTCTTTTGTGCTTGGATATTTTTGTTATGCTAAGAATGGTAATGACAAGAGCAGCCTGGTGGGTCAGTGGTTATCTTTTGCAACGCAGGGGTCTTGGGTTTAAATCCCAACAAGAACAAGGATTTTGTATCTTCTCCCTGTGTTTGCGTGGGTTTCCTCCACCTACTCCTGTTTCCTCCCACACTCCAAAGACATACAGGGAAGGTAGATTGTGAGCCCCGATAGGGGCAGTGATGATAATAATGTTTCAAAAGGGACGTATAGTAGAAAACCAAGGATCTTCTGTGTTTCATTGTTGGAAAACTAAGGCAACGTAACAGCATTTACTAGAAGTTGGCCCATGCATACAATATGAGCCTCGTTAGTAGATGTGTCGCTGAGCGCCTTTGAAGTTCCCTTCACCGCAGTTTCAGGATCAAACTGTAAATCTGTTTCCTTCGCTCACTCACTCACAGGGAAATTGGCTTTTACAAAAATCTCCTTAAGTTTAGCAGTTTTCTGTTGAGCCAGCAATCAGCTTAAGATGCACAGCACGGAAATGTAAAGTAGCAGTCCGTGTGTTTCCACAGATAGCGCTCAGTGGTGAAGATTTACTCCTCTATGAAGAACGTCATTCTAACTCTGGCATTGTAAGTAGCGAGGTACACATACAATATATCTTCATTTAAAATCAATATTTCCCCCCAACCAAATATTTGTCCTTGTATCAATTACTCTACTAGGCTACGTTCAGTTTTAATTTCCATAAACATTTGATAACAACCAATAGAGCGTAAGATGGAGGCCGCAGGTGAGACTTTCCTCGCCAACATGGCAGCCATTGTTGCTAGTCGCCCAACTTCTCATCTCTCCTCCTGCTCTTCTGGTGTTGACTTGTGACCACAAACATCCTCCTCTGACTGGGACCTCCACTACGGCTACGATGGCAAGAGCAGAAAAAAGAAAGCTCTTGGTCTTCAAAAGGATAGGCATGCACCCTAGTCTCTTTTTGTAACAAACGCCTAGCTGAGGCGGAGTGTAAAAGCCCCCCTAAAACAATTTTCCATTCTTGAGAAATTGGACATTTTGGAGTGAGAGTTTGTTTAAAGGTTTTTTTCACATCGCCTACCTTTTATTGGAAAAATGGTAGACAATAGGTAGAATATGAGATAATTTAGAGGTCTAACAGTGGCAATCCCCAGCAATCCTGGGCGGTGCTCGTCTGATATCCCATAAACAATGAATAGATTGGAGGTCTGGCATGTGCTCCTCTTCTCCATTAGGATGGGGCTCTCAATTTTCAGGATCCAAATCCGAGTTTTGAGGATTTCTTGGGTCCCAGATGTCAGACCCTCATTAGTCACGACGTATACCCTATTATTTGGTTAGGAAATAATCTCATTTGAGGGACAACCTCTTTGAACCTTCCCGTATAAAGCCACTCCTCACAGTTTTCTCACAGTTTGGTCAAAGTTTTGTTTTCTGATGAGAAAAAAAAGCTTCTCTCAGTCTATGAAAACGTACAACACTTTTGAGTGCTGTCTGATTTTTTTTCACAGACCCATAGACTTTCATTGCTGATTTTATTCATTCACGTGGCTCAGCATCGGACATTTCTCCACGATTTTGGACTACAACAAAAAAATCACTGACATGTGAGTACAAGTGCCATCCAGGAAAAACACAGATAGTCCTGCCGCGTGTAAAAAAAGTGATTTGTGAATGAGCCTTAGGGCATGTGTCCACGTTCAGGAAGCGCTGCGTGTTTGACGCTGCATAGAGACGCAGCGTCAAACACGCAGCGTCCAGATGTTACAGCATAGTGGAGGGGATTTAATGAAACTCCGTCTCCAATATGCGTGGTAACACGCATCCGGCGGCCCTGCGATTCCGGACATGCGGCGCGTCTTTTAAGATAGCAACATGTTCGTATACCTTGCGGCGACGCTGCACCACCGCAAGGTATAACACAGGGCCCTATGTGTGGGGTGCAATGATTCCGGATGTGTGCAATGAACACGTCCGGCATCATCGCATCCCCAGAAGGGGGCGGAGCTTAGCGCGGAGCTAGTTCACCACTCCGTCAAAACCGCCGGCCATCCTGAAGGTGGACATGTACCCTTAAAGATTCTTCTTCTCGGACTCCAGCAGCCGTCTCACTCTTTATAGTAGAGGCAAATTTTGAGGCTTTTTTTCCAACATTGTGCAAGGCTCCTATATTGAGATGATGCTTAGACCTGGTCCACCAGTCGCGACAAAAATCTGTAACCGGCTGGAAGTGGTGTCAGCGTAGCAGTGTGACTCACATGTGGCATCGCGCCAGGCTGGCAAATCAAAAGAAGAGATGTGGATGATGGCACGTAGAAGGTGGCTCATGAGGCCACCATCCGGTAACCATAGATTACTGCCACGGCCACTTGGAGTTGCTTTGTTCTATCAATTTGATTACCTGTTCTACCTTTTAGTCTCCATCTCCCCACATACCATTAAAGTGCAGCACTTTAATGATATCTTCCTAACCTTTTCTCTTTCCACTTACCGGAGGAAGAAAAACACAGAGATAAAAAAAGAAAATCTGCAGCTGCACACCCCTCCTACCCTCCCCACCTCCCTGTCCTATATTTATATTATTAATACCGATTGTTTTTAATTTACACGACATTTTGCAGTCGGGAAATATGACACTCATGTATTACTGATATATACATAATAAATGGGATGCTTTAAGATTTCTAAGAAACGTACGAGACCCGAGTATTTTTCTCATTTCTGTCTTATTCAATGAGCGATAATTGGACTCGTTAATGAAGGTGCACTTATATAATAATCCCACTTGTCTTAAGCTCTATGGCTATTATGTTCCCACATATTGTAAATATTCAGCTTTCTGATCCATGAAAAGAAATGAACAAATCCTCCTCTTCATACCACCCGTACTTAACCCAAATAAATGGCGTATGTGAAATCCTATCTCTTTACCGAGATTGACTCGGAGCCATCTGCCGCAGCATATGTTGTTCACAGAGCTGTATATTGATAATACGATGAAATTAGGTTCATGGCGTATAAGTTTCATTAACACAACACAATATTTGGATTTCATGCTTTTCTTGATCGCATCATGCACAGGATAACCATGCAGCATTCGCGGGGAAGAAAGGAAGGCGTGCATATTTATCCTGACACCAGGGACCGAAATATGAGAAATAATTAAGGTTACGTAGGGTTAAAAGATTCCATTGTGATGGAACTCATGACTGCTAATCATCAACCGCACTTCTTTTTTATGATTGTTTTCGTACTGGTAAATTAGATGCACAGTGTCTGTAGGGGACCGACTGGAGTCTTTTGGGGCAAAACATAGGGCGTGAGAATTAAAGAGATTGTCCAAACTTGATTGATGCTGTGACCCCATAATCCCCCCCTCCAAAAAAGGGCTTTGAAATGTCCATTGGATAGTAGGACTGCAGAGGTAGGCATCAACTATTTTGTCAGTGCCATAGACAATGAATGGAGCAGTGGTGCAACTCTAAATGGACATTCATGGTCTTGGGATAAATGGTGGACACAGCAGCAGGACCCAAGGCCTCATTTGTTTTTCACGGATGAATGTTATCCACGATGTTCATGGATAGAACTCCTACCTATAAGTGTGAATGGGGTCATTGACTTGTCCGTTGCATGTAGAATCGCAGTCGTGTCTGATTTTGACCCAAGTGCTGAATCAAAATAGGCAGCACTAGTCTACAGGTCCATGAAAAAACTGGACAGCACTTGGTTGCCATTCGAGTACGGTCTGGTTTTTAAGAACTGTTAGATTTGAAAAGGTGGAAAAACTTTTATTTTTCACTTATGGAAAAAACTGATGAAACTTGGACCAACCTCTGACAGAAATCACCAACGAAACTCGGTCAGTTTTTCTCGTACGTGAAAAAAAATTGATGTGAGAATGCGACCTGACGTCTAGCCTGTGGATTAAAGATGGTTGTTCACTACTGGAAAGTCCCTTTATAAATGCTATGCTTTAACAGATTGCAAAAAAAATTATACAGTGGCTTGCAAAAGTATTCACCCATTTGGCATTTTTCATGTTTTTCTACCTCACAATCTGGAGTTTCAGTATTTTTTGAGGGATTGCCAAGAGTTCAGGTAAAGAACATGCCTATAAATGTGAACATTTGGTTTTCTATTTATTGTGAACCAAACAAACAAATAGGACAAAATAACTGAAAACTTTAGTGTGCAAAACTATTCACCCCCCTAAAGTCAGTACTTTGTAGAGCCTCCTTTTGCTCAATTACAGCTGCACGTCACTTTGCATAAGTCTCTATGACCTTTTGACATCTTTCCAGTGGGATTTTTGCCAATTCCTCAAGGCAAAACTGCTCCAGCTCCATCAAGTTAGATGTTTCCTCTGGTGAACAGCGATCTTCATGTCTGAGCAAACATTCTCAATTGAATTAGGTCTAGGATTTAACTAGGCCACTCCAAAACATTAACATGTTTCCCCTTAAACCACTCGAGTGTTGCTTTAGCAGTTTGCTTTGGTTCATTGTGTTTTTGTAAGGTGAACCTCTGTCCCAGTCTAAAATTACTGACAAACTGAAACAGGTTTTACCCAAGACTATCGATGTTTTTAACACCATCCATTATCCCCTAAACTCAGACCATTTTCCCTGTCTCTGCTGCTGAAAAATTCCCCCACAGCATGATCCTGCCACCACCATGTTTCACTGTGGGGATGATGTTCTTAGGATGATGAGCTATGCTGTTTTAATGCCAGACATAATGTTTAACTTGGTGATCAAAGTGTTCAATTTTGATCTCATCTGACCACAGCACCTTCCTCCATACATTTGGGGAGTCTCCCACATGTTTTTTGGCAAACTCAAAACAAGCCTTACAACTTGTGTGTATGTACAGGCTTTTTTCTGCCCACTCTTCTGTAAAGGCCACCTCTGTGGAGTGTACAGCTTATTGTCATCATATGGACAGATAATCCAGTCTCTGCTTGGGAACTCTGCTGCTCCTTCAGGGTTACCATTGGCCTCCGTGCTGCCTCTCTGATTAATGCCTTCCTTGCCCAGGCTACTCCCACGCTTTCCCGCCCCCTTAAAAAAATTGGATATGGGATAATTTTATGATCTCAGATGGTCCAACAGCTGCCATCCCCAGCAATCCCAAGATGGATGCTCAGCAACCCCATATTGAATGGAGCAGATGGTGGACACGCTCGGCCTCCGCTCCATTCATTGTTTATGGGACTATCGCAGAAAGCCGAGAACTGTATGTGAATATTTCCGGCAGTAGCATACACAATGAATGCAATAGAGGTCGAGCTCCTCTGCTGTGTAGACATGGGAAATTTTTTTTCTGAAAAACCCTTAAAGGAAATTAAAAAAAATATTAATGCTAATAAAGTTGGTACTTTTTTTTTTACAGCATGTTGCTGAGTGGGATAAATTTTTTTTCACTTGTTATCCTTATGCAATTGTTTTTTTTTTAGCTCAGTAGCTATTAATCTTTTACAGGAGCATTTACAGTTACCTATACTACAGGATGGGCAATGTAGTCGTAGAACTCAGATGCCGCTCTGCTGGTCCGCATGGCCTCCCATTTTTTTCTTGTACCCATCTGATTTCGGAGTGAAATTGCTACATGTTTTTATTCTTTTCTTCACACTAAATACTGCTGAGAAAAAAAAACGTAGATCTGCACCGCCTCATTGAATAACATTGGTGCAGTTCCTTGTTTTTATCAGGTTGCACTCGTCTCATTTATACAGTCATGGGAGCCAACCCTTACTGTTATGTGCTGAGCACGTCGTCCGCAACTTACTATTACAAGAAGGGCTGGGGTTCGGGTAGATGTCTCCTGTAACTTGGAGAAGGAGAATAGAGAGAGTGAGCAAATAGATAAGTAATTTGTAAGAGCAACTCCTGTGCTAAATAGTAGGAGTGGTGTGGTTTAAGGTTGTAAGCCCCCAATGTATCCTGAAAGAAAAGAAAAAGAGGTTAGATTATACTCACCTGGGGGGCGGTCCGGTCCGATGGGCGTTGCGGTCCGGTTCGGGGTCTCCCATCTTCATAGGATGACGTCCTCTTCTTGTTTTCACGCTGCGGCTCCAGCGCAGGCGTACTTTGTCTGTCCTGTTGAGGGCAGAGCAAAGTACTGCAGTGCGCAGGCGGTAGGCCTCTCTGACCTTTCCCGGCGCCTGTGCACTGCAGTACTTTGCTCTGCCCTCAACAGGACAGGCAAAGTACGCCTGCGCTGGAGCCGCAGCGTGAAAACAAGAAGAGGACGTCATCATAAGAAGATGGGAGGCCCCGGACCGGACCGCGATGCCCATCTGACCGGACCGCAGCGGGACTGCCCCTGGGTGAGTATAATCTATCCTCTTTTTGTCATCTTTCAGGATACATCGGGGGCTTATCTACAGCATTACAGAATGCTGTAGATAAGCCCATTATGCAGGTTGGCTTAGCTCATCTTCATTTTTGGGGGTGCCGGGTTCCCTTTAAGTTTCTCCCCAACCGGCTGCCCAAGAAAGCATCTCTTTTAGCCCTGGACATGCCAAAATGTCCATATCTTATTGACAGTCTTGACTCCAGTGGTGGAGGTATCCATCCTACCTCTAGGAGCAGTACTGTGACCCTTATTGGGGGCCATATATACTGTAGGACCAGCGACAACTCATGGCCCTCTCCATTGTAGACTTTGAAATTTGTGAAGTTAGCTTCTCCTTTAGGCATCAAAAGAGGGTGCAGATATATTGTGTGCAGGGGCTTCATTAGCACCTTAGTCCTGGAGCCTACTGAGGTCAAGACAATTGGGGGCCCAGATGGAGATTTTACATTGTGGCTCATGAGATTCAAGGTTCTTCACTGGCCACAAACACGAGCGGCCACTTCTCAACCACTGCATGGCTTTAAGAAGGGCTTAACGGAGAAGGCCCTCTATGTCCTCAAATTGACAGAGGCCTCAAGGTTTGATTGTCATTGCTTGTGTTTAGTAAGAACATGGAAATCTTATGACAAAAATAATCCAGATATTAGAATCGTTGATGTCCTCCACCACAGCCTGAGCTACAAAACAGTACTCCAGCCCCCAATCTATTAGCTGGGTACAGCTAATCTAATGGAGTATATAATCCAAAGTAGAATACAAAGAAAACATTAATTACTAGTTATATAAATACAAGGCAATGCATAATAGAAAATGTATCAGTAACAGAGCTGTTCAGAGCAGAGATCGGGTGCTATAGAAATAATGTGGTGTCTCCCCACAGATATAGAGTGATCAGAGAGAGCCTAGTAATAGGATTAATCTCTATGTAATGTGACAGTGCTACAAATTCTCAATTACACCAATGTAGATGCAAGAAACCGTATGAATGAAAACCAAATATAATACATATAGACAAGTCACAGGTCTCATAAATAACATTGATAATGGTAACATGAATCCAACATTTCATAGCTGTTAACCATATTCCTATCTGTATAGCCAAACACGCAGCCCCAACGCGCGTTTCGCTTTCTCAAGGGGCCATAGTGAAATAAGGTGTCCCCAATGCCTCTTTTAAATCCTTATACCGGGTGTCAATGATTCCAACTGATCACAGAAAATGTGGCCGATCGCGAGCACCGGAATCTGCATCATCTCCAAGTGTCATCATGTTGGGCCGGTTCACGGGGTACTCCCCGATGATGTCAATGACCCGCACAAGTTATGCCAGCCGCCGTAAGTGATGCTCTGGTCAACAACTGCGTCAGAGACATGCGCACCAGTCAACGTCTGGCTTAAGGTACTGAATGGAAATCACGCCCTATCATAATGTGATCCTGCCATCTTGTGTGTGGGCATAAAATGAGGACAGATAATCCCAGCAGCAGCGATGCTCTTATTAAGACATTTAGGACTAATATTTAGGTTATCACTTTTAACAGGCCGGAGAGTCAAGTCAATGAATGGATTATACAGCATGCATTATTGGTGTGAACGTACCTGAATGTATAACACAAAACATAATTAATGCAATAATATTACACAAATTACGTAATTTAAAGTGCTTGTTCATAAACTGGAAACAATAACAGAGATCCATATGATAGCGCATGTATAGTATACTAATCCATAGACTAGAAGCAGATACATAAAATAAGCGCACAAGCAGTAAAGAATAATAATACAAGAAAACAATACAAAGAAATAAGGTGAAACAAATGACTGTAGAATACATTGTAGGAGCCATCGGCCATTAGTGAGCCCCAGTGACTGTTAAAGCCAACTGATAAAGTCCAGACTTGCTAGAGACCAGTTTTATTATGTGATGCAATAATCTGAAGGGGATGCTTTATAAACGAACTCATTGATACATCACGTCAAATGACAAAAAACAAAAAGGAGACACAAACAATGAAAAAATAATAAAACCAGAGACAGCACTCTTATTATAAGTAGGAAACAAAACATACCGTGGGTACGGAAATTATTCAGACCCCTTTAAATTTTTCACTCTTTGTTTCATTGCAGCCATTTGGTAAATTCAAAAAAGTTCATTTATTTCTGATTAATGTTCACTCTGCACCCCATCTTGACTGACAAAAACCCAGAAATGTAGAAATTTTAGCAAATTTATTAAAAAAGAAAAGCTAAAATATCACATGGTCATAAGTCTTCAGCCCCTTTGCTCAGTATTGAGTAGAAGCCCCTTTTCAGCTAGTGCAGCCATGAGCCTTCTTGGAATGAAGCCACATGTTTTTCACCCCTTGATTTGGGGATCCTGTGTCATTCTTCCTTGCAGATCCTCTCCAGTTCCGTCAGGTTGGATGGTGAACGTTGGTGGAAGCCATTTTCAGGTCTCTCTAGAGATGCTCAGTTGGGTTTAGGTCAGGGCTCTGGCTGGGCCGGTCAGGAATGGTCACAGAGTTGTTCTGAAGCTGCTCCTTTGTTATTTCAGCTGTGTGCTTAGGGTCATTGTCTTGTTGGAAGGTGAACCTTTGGCCAAGTCTGAGGTCCAGAGCACTCTGGAAGAGGTTTTCATCCAGGATATCTCTGTACTTGGCCGCATTCATGTTTCCTTTAATGACAACCAATCGTCCTGTCCCTGCAGCTGAAAAACTCCCCCATAGCATGATGCTGCCACCACCATGTTTCACTGATGGGATTGTATTGGGCAGGTGATGAGCAGTGCCTGGTTTTCTCCACACATACCGCTTGGAATTGTCACCAAAAAGATCGATCTTTATCTCATCAGACCAGAGAATCGTATTTCTTATAGTCTGGGAGTCCTTCATGAGTTTTTTAGGAAACTCTACGTGGGCTTTCATATGTCTTGCACCCAGGAGAGCCATTCGTCAGACTACTCTGCCATAAAGGCCTGACTGGTGAAGGGCTGCAGTGATAGTTGACTTTGTGGAACTTTCTCCCATCTCCCTACTGCATCTATGGAGCTCAGCCACAGTGATCTTGGGGTTCTTCTTTACTTCTCTCACCAAGGCTCTTCTCCCACGATTGCTCAGCTTGGCTGGATGGCCAGATCTAGGAAGACTTCTGGTTGTCACAAACTTCTTCCATTTAAGGATTATGGAGGCCACTGTGCTCTTAGGAACCTTGAGTACGGCAGAAATTCTGTTGTAACCTTGTGCCAGATCTGTGCCTTGCCACAATTCTGTCTCTGAGCTCCTCGGCCGGTTCCTTTGGCCTCATGATTCTCATTTGGTCTGACATGCACTGTGAGCTGTGAGGTCTTATATAGACAGGTGTGCGCCTTTCCAAATCAAGTCCTATCAGTCTAATTACACACAGCTGGCCTCCAATGAAGGAGTAGAACCATCTCAAGGAGGAGCACAAGGAAATGGACAGCGTGTGACTGAAATATGAGTGTCTGGGCAAAGGGTCTGAATACTTATGACCATGTGATATTTAACTATTTGCAAAAATTTCTACATTTCTGTTTTTTTCTGGCAAGATGAGGTGCAGAGTGAACATTAATGAGAAAAAATAAACATTTTTGAATTTACCAAATGGTTGCAATGAAGCAAAGAGTGAAAAATTTAAAGGGGTCTGAATACTTTCTGTACAAACTGTAGTAGTTCATTTAAATTCACCAGTAGCATCGTGTCCAGGATCAAGATTGATCAATATTAGATAGATAGATAGATAGATAGATAGATAGATAATAGAGAAAAGATAGATAATAGATCATAGATATATAATAGATTATACATAGATAACAGATAGATAGATTGATTATGTATAGATAATAGATATATAATAGATTATAGACAGATAATAGATATATGATAGATAGATAGATAGATAGATAGATAGATAGATAGATAGATAGATAGATAGATAACTAGATAGATTATAGATAGGTAACAGATAATAGCTATATAGATAATAGATAATAGATAGATGATAGATACATTATATATAGATAGATAATAGATAGCGAGAGACGTGGGATAACTTTAATTTAATTCTATCTGACATTTTCTCTCAAACTTGTTAACTTTTTTATTGATCCAGGTGCAGTGATGGAGAATTTCCGACCAGTTTCTCTGCCATGCTGTTGTTCTTATTATTTTGTCTTTGCCCCTTAGTGCACCTTGTGCTATGAATAAATGATGATGATGATAGCCACCTGTTCTCCCAAACCTCAGCGCCTGCATCTCTGACAGTGCCTGCTCCGTGTCATCTCGCCTTATAAATCATGCACTTTGCAAACACACATAACAGTCAGCTCATTGAATTACTCCGTCCTTCCATTTGTGATTCCGTCTGTTCCTATTACTGCTAGAGTGAATTATTAATCGTCATATTTATTATCTTGCAAATTAGCTGCCAAATGAGCTCAATATAGAGTTATACTCAGTCCTGGGCTGTTTCCAGATAAAGATGTAGATATATAGTGAACCCTATAAAGATATAGGGTTCATTATATATCTATCTATTTATTATCTATCTATTGTCAATCTATTTATCTATCTAATATCTATCTATATATCTATTATCTATCTATCTATTATCTATCTATTATCTATCTAATATCTATCTATTATCTATCTATTGTCAATCTATTTATCTATCTATCTAATATCTATCTAATATCTATCTATCTATCTATTATCTTTATCTATACATGGTCTATCTATTTATCTATCTATCTATTATTTATCTATCTATCTATCATCTATCTATTGTCTATTTATCTATCTATCTATCTATCTATCTATCTATCTGTCTGTCTATTATCTATCTATTTATCTATTATCTATCTATCTATTATCTGTTTATTATCTATCTATCTATCTATTATCAATTATCTATCCATCTATCCATTTATTTATCTATTATCTATCTGTCTATTATCTATCTATCTATCTATCTATCTATCTATCTATCTATCTATCTATTATCTATCTATTATATGTCTATTTATTATCTATCTATCTATTATCTGTTTATCTATTATCTATCTATCTATTATCTGTGTATCCATCAATCATCGCGGCTATTATAACTGTATTATTATACTGTGACTTTCTGGAGTGTCCGATGGCGTTTTCAATGAACACTATTCCCCTGGAAAGTTCGTGCTCTCATCTCTGTTTATGGCTGCTGGGACTTTTTGTTCTATACACCATTTACCGCATTATATTGCCTTGGGATGCACCTGTAGCACGGGATTCCTTATTTTTCTATGTGATATCAGCGGCCATTGCCAGCAGCCATATAATCTCAGTAATCCAACATCTTTACAGAAAGAACAGGAATGGGGATTTGCGCGGTTCAGAGATAGAATCTCTCCTAAGACATTTTCCATCTGCTTATCTGTGTAATAGAATATTCTTCTGTTTACAGCCGGGTATCATGGTCGTTAGCAGATAAGGTGGCGGTGCACAGAAATATGGCGTTTTATTAATAGTATGTATTAAAACAATTTTCAGTCCCGGTTATCAGGGCACAAAAATGCAATAAATTCATCTAAATGGGCTGTGGCCGCCATTAAAGGGGTCACGCGCGAAAATAAATTCCACCTGACGCCTTCATTTACCGCTGTAATATGAGGAGCTGAAAATTTAAGGAGGCCCCTACGGACTGTGAAAAATCGAAAACACGGCTCATCCATGGGTATAGTTGCATGGGGATCGTTTATTGGGTGGAGAAAGTCATGTGATGACACCGATTCATCAAAGTGAGTGGACGAAAAAAATCATCATAAATGAAGTCACAAAAATGGGGAAAATTATGACCAAAAATTTACTACAGTTTCTAAATGGAGTAAAAATTGGAAACAAATTCCAAGTGTGATGAAATGGTGAAAAAAAATAAAAAAATCTATTCCGCTGTGTTTTTTCCCAGGTCAGTACGATTACGGCGACACATAACATCTATAGTTTTTTTTTTATTCATTTAAATCATTAAAATACGTGAAAAAATAAATTGATTTGTTTCACAATTTTCGGAGACATAACTTTTTTATCTTTTTTTTTTTTTGTGCGTCAAACTGTAGTTTTTATTGATGCCATTTTGCAGTACATAAAATGTTCGGGACACTTTTTATTTTATTTTGTGGAGTTGATGGAATGTCTTAAAAATGCAATTCTGAAGTTTTTTTTTTTTTTTTTTGCTCTACATTGTTTACCGTACAGGAAAAATGATTTCACGTTTTGATAAGTTCCATTTTTATAAATTACGGAAATGCGAAATATATTTACTTAATTATTTTCAGTTCTTTAGTTTTAAGAGGGAGTTTACATTTTTATAGATTTTTTTTCCTATATCTATTTTTTTTCTTTTAGTGCCCTTAGAGGGCATTGCGATGGTATAATTTCTTGTTTTATATACTGCAACAATAGCATTTTTATTTATAGAGAAAATTCTGTGCTACTATGACTTTGACTGGGTTTCACGAGATTACCAAGATGGCGGCCTTGGGAGTCTTCAGCTCATGAACGCACGTCATACACCGGCCTCCACTACATACCGCTACGGCACAGTATGTAGTCAAAACCTACCAAAATTAACATTGTTTGTTATATTTTATTACTACTTTTACTATTTAACTATGTTGGTTGCAACATAAAGATAAATACATTGCGTATTTATCAATCCCACCAAAAAATTCCAATGGAGTCTTCCCATCTCAAAGATTATACTGGTAAAATTGAAAAAAAAAAATCAATGTGCTGCAACACTGGGCAAAAATGGGAGATAAACAGTGAAAAAGCCCCAGAAGATGGAGCAGTCCACCTTACGACAGCCGCCGAGTGTGTAGTCTGACCCAAGGTTTCGCCTATAAATAATGGCTTCTTCCTTGGCTTTTTCACTTCTTACCCAGTCTAATGGATCTACACTATATTCTGTTTTATTTTTACAAATATAGTGTAGATCAGCCTGCAGATTGGTTAAGCATTAAAAAGGTATTTACTATACTCACAAAAGTAATTACATTTGTGGCAGACGAAAAATGTGTAACCTGACCAAGGGTTTCGCCCTACGAATAAAAGCTTCTTCTGGGGCTTGAGTTTATCGGTTTAGATACCTTCTCAAATGAACTTATCCACTTTACTTCATCTGAACCGAGCTGTGATTTTTGGCTGGACTGATTACTCGGAAACTAAGAACTCTGTACACATTATCTATTATCTCTATTAATTCTCTCCGATTTCTGCCCATTGTTGTAGCTTAGTGTGTTTTTTTTTGCAGTTTTATCATTTACAAAATAGTTTGTTTCCCCCACATTTTCGCACTTTTTAGTTTCATGTCAACTTGACTGTACGTGGCCCTTTTTTCAGGGGGGGTGGATTTATATTTTTTATTGAGTTTGTTGGGGGGATTCAAATGACTTTAATTACTTTTTTATTCTTGTTTTTTTAGGTGGAATGAACACATTATTTCTTTTTGGCTTTTATCATTTATGGTGAGTGTTTTTTTCTTCTTGTTTTATTATTATTATTATAATTATTATTGTTATTATTATTATTAATAATAATAATAACAATAATAATAATAATAGTGATAATATATTGGCTAAAGGGAAAATATGTCCAACTTTATACTTAGGATAAGAGATGAGTGAATCAGTTTGCGGCAAATTCAGTTCATCAAAAATATTGAAAACCACAGATAACTCTCGTACACGATAATCGGATGTCTGAATGAGTCCTTACTTTGTCAAACCGCTTAGGTGCCACAGTTAGTATTGACTGAGGCATCTAAGGGATTAAATAGCCAAAACTATAAATGGGTCTATTTTAGTAGATTCCTTTTTGAGTCCAATTTTTATAAAAATGTCTAGACTCTAGACAAAATCAACGTTGCAGTTTAAGGCTGGTTTCACACTTGCATTTCAAAACGCATGCGTTTAAAAAAAAAACGCATGGTAAAAAAAACGCATGTAAACACGTGCAAACGCTGCGTTTTTTTGATGCATGCGTTTTTGCATGTGGTGAAAAAAATGCGGCGTTTTGACGCGTTTACATGCGTTTTTTCATGCGTTTGCATTTTTTAAACGCATGCAGATAAATGTGTGACAGCTGCCAATCATCAAAATAAAGCAAAAAAACCCACTATAAACAGAAAGAGCTAGGGTTAGGGTTAGGGGTAGGGTTAGGGGTAGGGATCCTAACCCTACCCCTAACCCTACCCCTAACCCTAACGGGATCCTAACCCTAACCCTACCCCTACCCCTAACCCTACCCCTAACCCTAACCCTACCCCTAACCCTACCCCTAACCATACCCTTAAAGGGATTAGGGTTAGGGTTAGGGGTAGAGTTAGGGGTAGGGTTAGGGTTAGGGGTAGGGTTAGGGGTAGGGTTAGGGTTAGAGTTAGGGGTAGGATCCCTTTATCAATTTTATGGTGTGGGGTGGTTTATCAGTGTGTTTTTTTTTTTTTTTTTAAACGCATGCGTTTTAAACCCATGCAAACACATGTGGTTAAAAACGCATGCGTTTACATAGACAGCAATGCATTTTTTTGCCTTAAAAAAATGCATGCGTTTTTTTTGCGGCAAAAAAAACGCCGCTAAAAATACTACATGTTGCATTTCTGCAACACAACGCATGCAGAAAAAAACACATGCGTTGCAAAAACGCATCAAAATGCATACAAAAAAACGCATGCGTTTTTAATGTTAAATATAGGGAAAAAAACGCATGCGTTTTTTGCATTTTTTACCGCAAAAACGCAAAAAAAAACGCAAATGTGAAATTACCCTAACCATTCTCCTCAAAAATATGTCTCCAAACCTTACAAATATTGTAGATAACCGAAGCTTCGGACTTACTTTGAACAAAAGGTACATTGTTTTCCCTCCATTGCACTCCATAAGTTTTTCCTTATTATTTTTAGAAAAAAAATAATTTTGACCTGTAGTAATCCGATAATCACAGAAGAAAAATACCGGGAAATAAGGTTAAAAGTACCGTAGATGCCAATTGGGTCAATAAAAACAGCAATTTATTGGAAAAATAATCTGTAATCAGCATTTGTACTAATAATTGTTGTTTTTAGATTGAAGTCCTTTTTTTTCTAATTTGTCTATTTATGGGGTCAGAGTTTTGTTTTCCTAATGACATTCCTATAGACAAAGCCATAGTTCTAGAATATAGTATATGTGCCTGTGACTTTGTGCTCTCCTTGATGGACACAGCAGCCAGTTACAGAAGCGCGGCACCTCATACTGATAAATACCAGAAGGATGAAACAGTTGCCTCTGATATAGATGGAAAATTTCGAGCTTGGCATTTGCTTCTGTTCTGTGAATCAATCTCAGCAGTAACCGACAGTCATCTTCTTAAAAAGTTCATTGTAAATGGAAAGAAACAAAAAAAAAGAGTCGCAATGTGAGGTCTCCATTCTGTGATCACTCAAACCCACATAGCATTGTGAGCTCGCCATGAAACAAAAAGAAGAAAGTTACAAACAGAATTTCTTGAATATTTGGAAAAATTGTTATTTCTGTTCTACTGTAGATTTTACTGGGGTTATTTCATTTAAAATTGTGCTAGCGATCATTTGGGTCTAGCTTGACAAACGGCTGGTTTCATGGGGAGGAGTTGCAGATGGTCAACAATGGTCATTATTGGGAATATATAGCATTACTTGCTGCCTTCAGAAGAATTGCCAACTTGCCAACTCTCTCGGAACAGCGGATAGGCAAAAAGGAAAGACTACCTGACCTGAGCTACCAAAAGAGTCAACAAATTTCCATCCAGTCCTCCGAAATATCAGGGAAAGCAACACTTCCATGAGATTATTTGGTGGAGGCATGGAATAAAGCTTTTAGAGTTGGTGCAAATCAATTTGCAGGACCCAATTCGCCAGCCACGTCAGTAATCGGTGGTCAATAGACAGGAGGCCTAAGAACCGCCTCTTCTCTGATGGCATCTGCAGCTCTTTTCCTGATTAGTTAGCCAGACGTGATGATGTCGTATCAGGACCGCTATTCAAAAAATGAGCCACTAACAGGAAAGAGGTGTTTTTTACTGCTTTTGCGGTTATAGATCACTGATGAGGCTGACTGACTGGGTCCTGCTAATAGATTGGTATCAACTCTAACGTACATTCAATGCAACTTCCAGATCCCCTCCAAATAATCTTATGCAACAGGAAAGGTTTTAAGCTTTGAAACCCAATATCTGCAGGTCGCAAAGGAATTAGCGAGTTCTCCAGTTTTGTCATCAGTGCTGCAGAGTTTCCAGCTGATGCGGACAATATGATCTGAGCGTATCGGAAATGAATGATAAGGGTTACTGAAAGTGGTGCAGGAACTGATGTAGGAGGTGGAGGTGGAGGAAACCCTGATAGAAGTAGGCATGGGTGCTCTGCCTGCAAACGTGCTGGCACAAAGCGGAGATGCCACAATGGGAGAAGTAATGGCAGCTGGGGACCGAGTACAGAGAGACCAAATTTGTTTTTTATTTCAAATCAACAACATTTCACACAAACCAAGTTCAACAGTATATGAAACAATAGTACATCTTTGAACAACCAAACGTCTACACTTGTAGCAGGCCAATTAATTATTTTATTTCAAACCAAAAAAATTTCATACAAAGCAAGTTCTAGAGTATATTTGAAAATAGGCAATTTTGGAACAACCGAATTTCTACACCTGCTGGACAATTTTTGGTATTATTTCAAGCCAACGAAATTTGACACAAATCAGGTTCTATGGTAAATGACATACAAAGCCATTCACAACCTGACTCCTCCATACATCTGTGACATGGTCTCCCGGTACCTACCTACACGCAACCTTCGATCGTCTCATGATCTCCTCCTCTACTCCTCTCTCATCTCTTCCTCCCACAACCACCTCCAAGACTTCTCCCGTGCTTCCCCTGTACTCTGGAACTTTCTACCGCAACACATCAGGCTCTCGCCTAGCACGGAAACCTTCAAAAGGAACCTGAAGACCCACCTCTTCTGACAAGCCTACAACCTGCAGTGATCCCCAGTCTACTGAACCGCCGCATGACCAGCTCTACCCTCTCCTAGTGTATCTTCACCCATCCCCTGTAGACTGTGAGCCCTTGCGGGCAGAGTCCTCTCTCCTCCTGTACTTGTGTGTCTTGTTTTACTCATGTTTATTGTACTTGTCTATATTTGCCCCATTCGCATGTAAAGCACCATGGAATAAATAGCGCTATAGAAATGTATAATAATAATAATAATAAAAAATATGACAATAGTCAATTTTCTAACAAAAAATATTTTGTGAACTGAACAAGGCCAACTGGTTTTCAAAAATGTTTACCCACCGTAATTTTACACAAAGCACTCTAAACTATATGGATAACTAATTGAATCCAGGAAAAAAAATTGGAATTTTTTGGAGTTTTAGATAACACCACAATGTAACAATCACCTCGTTAAACTGTTTGGCTGACTAACTGATTAAAAAAAATGTTTAACATAAATATTTTGAAAGTGTAGTTTATCTACTCCCACACTCATAAATTCTTTGCAGAAAGTGCAAAGCCATTTAAAAATTATAAGGAGGGTAATATAGTAATCCTTTTCAGGTGTCCGCTACTTTTTCTCCTTCCTCGGGAGGTTGGTTGGATTGTCTCCACCTACTTTCTGGAGCCCAATTCCCAGGTGCCTGAGCTGTAAGTAATCTGTCTTCAGGTAGTGACGGAGCCCTCAACATGTAGAAATGGTGTTACCTGCACCATTGCCTGTTCCCGTAGAGAAGTTGGGTAACCCCAAGGACAGTACGATCTTTTGGGTCGTAGTAGCCCCATCTCAAGCTGCTTCGAAGAGTCTCTTACAGGCCCTTTTATTTCTCATGAAGAGTTCATCCTGCTCTCTACCTTCTAAGATTACACCCACCACATAACAGCAATGTTGACCTTCCATTTTGAGGAACATGACCTTGATTCCAGCATCAGCGCTTGCAGTCTTCGAGGCAAGTGTTCCGTCTCTACTACTTGCTGGTTGAACGAGATGTGATGATGAGTCCCATACTCTTCAATGGACCCCCATCTCTGTCAGCATCTTGCGACTACAGGGCCCATTAGCATTTTTTCCAGCCTGGTCCTCGCTTGTCTCCTTCTCTTTTTCGACCAGCCTAGGCCTCACAATCCGCTCACTAGTTGCTGGATCCTGGCTCTCCCATCTGCAGTCCTCAAGAACACCAACAGGGAAGGCTGCGACCTGGGTTCGAGCTTTGTTGATTCTGAGAACGTGGACGTTCAGAACCACAGGCTACTGCTACCTGCACTGTTGCCCCAGCTTGGTCTGGCTCTGATATTCCTCCGATCTCTCCATCTTAGATCTTGTGGGATTCTGCCATCTTTGTCATCTTGTTGCCCACTAAGCACATTACATTGTATGGATTACTAATTAATTCCAGAAAATTTTTTGAACACTATTTTGGAGTGTTATATACCACTAATTTGTACCTCAGAGCATGTATTACTTTATGGATGAATAATTGAATCCAAACAATGTTTGATCGCTTTTTTGGAGTGTTATATATCACTGATTTGTATCCCAGAGCACGTAATACTTTGTAAATGAGTAATTGAATGCAGAATCATTTTTAAAGCCTTTTAGAGTGTTATACACTACTGAATTGTACCCCAGAGCACATAATACGATGAGTAAATGAATGGCGAAAAAACTTTCAACGCTTTTTTTGGAGTGTTATATACCACCGAAATGTGACATAAACCATGTAATACTGTATGGAGTACTATAATATCAAAAAAATTTGAAATGCTTTTCTGGAGTATTATATTTAGTTAAAATGTACCCCTTAGCACGTAATACCACCGAAATGTAGCAGAAAGCATGAAATACTGTATATATGAGTAATATAATACCGAAAAAAATGGGAAAGCTTTCTTGGAGTGTTATATAGTAAAGAAATGTGCCTCAGAGCACATAATACACTATGGATGAATAAATGAATACTGTCAAATCTTTAAACCATGTTAAGAAGTGTTATATACCACTGAAATGTACCCCATAGCACATAATACTCTATGCATGAGTAATTGAATACAGAAACATTTTTTAACGCTTTTCTGGAGTCTATATTCTGCCAAAATGTAACAGAAAGCACCTAATAATAAAATAATAATAATAATCTTTACCTAATACTATATGGATGAATAATTGAATACAGACACATTTTTAAATACTTTTTGGAGTTAATATACCATCAAAATTTGTACCGAAAGCACCATATACTATATGGAAGACTAATTGAATACAGAAAAAAAATGTACTTTTTTGAGGTCTTATATACCACTGAAACATCACAGAAATCACATAATACTGTATGGATGACAAATTGAGTCCAAACAGATCTTTAAACGTTTTTTTTGAGTCTTATATACCACAGAATTTTTACAGAAAGCACCTAATACTGTATGCATGACTAAATGAATCTTTCGCCTACACGGTATGCCGGACAAAATTGTCAGTGGGGTCCTTAGTTTGCGTCTCGATTCTGGAGAGAGCTTTGTCGTCTACTCAGTATTGAGTTGAATCTCTCTTCGGCATATCATCCCAAGACGAATGGGTTGGTTGAGAGGGCCAAAAAGACTCTGGTCACATATTTATGACATTTTGTTTCTGCCAGGCAGGATGACTGGGCATCCTTGTTACCGTGGGCAGAGTTTGCACTTAACAACGCTGTAGCCGACGCCACCGGTCAGACTCCTTTCCTCCTTAATTACGGCCAGCATCCGCAGGTTCCTGTGCCTATGCCCATGTCTTCTGCTGACTCCAGGGTGGTAGACTGGGCAGTGGAGGCACGGGACATTTGGGACCGCACTCAGGATGCCATCCGGGCCTCCAAGGAGAGAATGAGGTCCTCCGCCAATGCACATCGGCACCCTGCTCCGTCCTTTGCTCCTGGCGACTTAGTGTGGCCCTCCACCCGTAACATCAGGCTGCGTGTTGATTCCGCTAAGTTTGCACCTTACTACTTGGGTCCCTTCAAGGTCCTCAAACAGGTTAACCCTGTGGTCTACCGTTTGGCCCTTCGTCCAAGCCTAGGTATCACCGACAACTTTCATATGTCCCTCCTTAATCCCGTATACATGTCCCGGTTTTCTGAGTCATCTGCCGGGACATCGGGTTCGTCTACGGACGATTACGAGGTGAACGCTATTTTGGGGTGCAAGGTGGTACGTGTCAAAAATTTTTATTTGGTGGACTGGAAGGGTTATGGTCCTGAGGACAGGTCCTGGGAGCCTGCTGAACACATTCAGGCTCCGCAGCTCATTGCTGCCTTTGAGCGTAGTGATGCCCAAGGAGGGGCACCCTAGGAGGGGGGATATTGTTAGGGGTCGCGTTCCCACCTCTGCACAGGGGGAATCTCGGGCCATCTCCACTGCAGTCTCCCATTCTTCTCCTGCCGCAGTGGAGCATGCTCAGCAGAGACGTCAGTCCCAGCGTCTCGCTCAGTCTGACTCTGTACAAAGGGTTACTGCTTCTTTTCCTGCTTCTGCCATTGAAGCCAGTGCTGGGCAGCGACGAGCAGACGCTTCTAAGACTAAGTCCTGCTTTTCTCGTTCTGAGCATGCCCAGAGTAAGATCTCTCAGTGGATATCAAGGGTCACATGTTCAGATACTGCAGCTAAATACATTGGTCCTCCAGGAAGGTCCTGTAGGTGCTCAGGCTCTGTAGCAGCCTCTCATTGGTCCTTCTAGGAAGGTCCTGTACTTGCTGCAGCTATTTAAGGCTCTCATGACCGCACGGCCATGCGCTAGTATCTTTCTAAGTTATGTGCTTTGCGCCAGTGTGGTCATGTAAGATTGTGTTCAGGGACCCGGCTGAAATAAGCCCCTAAAATGCTGGCACCTCCGGGGAGGAGATTGTGTGTTTGTATGTATTCAGGGACCTGGCTGAAATAAGCCCCTAGAATGCTGGCACCTCCGGCGAGGAGTTTTGTGTGCATGCATGACCACTGACTGCTCTCTGTTAGGCAGTTAGTCCGTGCCTCTGTGAAGTCTAACAGGGCGCAATGCTTTGCTTTCACAGCTACTCTGTGAAATAACAGAGCTAGTCCATACTGCCATATAGTGCCGCCATTTGCTAGCAGCAGGTTCTCCTGCACGGTGGACCCCGGGCTGCGAACGCATCAATAACAATAAAACATCTATATTTACTCGGTGCGTTCCGCTAGCCCTAACAATATGTATGTGAAACATGGACGATAAAGAAACAAGACAGAAGAACCAACACCTTTGAAATTTGATGCTGGAAAAGGATCTTATCAACAACATGAATGACAAGAGGAACAAACAAATCAATTTTGGAGCAAATTAAGCCAGACATGTCACTCAATGCAAAGATTATCAAGCTATGACTTGTCTACTGTGGAAACATCATACAAGGAGATCAATAACTGGAGAAGGTTATAATTTTCATAATAATAGAAGAAACAAGGCTAAGAGGAAGACTATCAACCCAATGACTTAATAGTATCAAGATAATATTGGAGAAGACCCTGGTGGATCTATCCAGGCTTGCACAAGATGGATCTTCCTACAGAGTTTTCATCCATCAAGTTGCCATGGCTCAAAATTGAGCCCAAAGCTGTTAAAATTAAAAAAAAAAAAAAAAAAAAAAAAAAACTAAAAAACTGGAGACAGACTTTAGCACTTTCTTGACTTTTGTGTTACTTCCATTGCTCCTTTTCTATCCTGTTCTTATTTATAGTATATTACTTCTCGTTTCCCTCCACTACTTTTCCCTCCTTCCATCCAGAGTTCTCAATAACCCTCATCTTGCAGCCACGATCTCTCTCTCTTTTTTACTTAATTTTTGTTTAATTTAGGAACCCACTCCCTGTTGCCCAAGGCAATTGCCTATTTTTCCTATCCTTTAATCTGACCGTGCTCTTATTCATCAGCTAAAAGAAAAGTTACTATGCTCCTTGTACAATTTAGAACAATGTTATCATGAAATTGCCAAAACCTTGAGTCATCAACCTTGGAGTGACAAGGATGCCATAAACTACAGAAAATCTACTCTTCTTTTATTGCAAAGACTATAAGCACATAAGGCCAGGGAGTAATTACCTTCACTTTATTAAAATAACCGAATCAGAAATAATTAACTTCTAACAAATGCTTTACTTTTTATTTAACCTCAACCTCAATTAAGCTGCCACTCGGCATTTTCTTCCAAATAGGGGACGAGGTTGTAACCCGTTGAGCAACCCCTCGGGCTTAGCTCTGCGGTAATCACAGAAAAATCCTATAGTATGGATCACAATAGCTGCGCATGCTTTATCTATCGGAGAACAATCCACTAACGAAAAGAAAAATGCAAACGCATGGAACTTTAATGGAAAAATAGAAGAAATATAAAAAATGATCAGGCCAGTTATAGTAGACCTAGATAGGACTTTACCACTGTTGCTGTTTCTTCTTCTTGCCACCTGCGACTTTCTGTTTTAAAGTTATTTTTTCCTACTTTTCACCAAAATTCTTCGGTAATTTCCAAACTTTGGAGCTAAATGATTTCATGAAGGGCAGAACAGCTCCCATCTGGATTGTAAAGAGGATTGGTCTGAAGCTTAAAAGCAAATTTGAAAGAAGCTTTGGTCTTCACCCTTAAATTTTAACCCCTTCACAACATATGCCATACAAGTGTGGCGCAGCGGGTTGTGCATTCCCGCAAAAAGCTCACCCGCAGAGTCAGCTCAAACATCAGCAGGTGTCAGTTATTTATCATAGCTGACGCCCTGTAGTAGTGCCCATGAATGGTACTAGCACCGATCGTGGGCATTTAACCCCTCTGATGCCACTTTCAATAGAGACAGCGGCAACGATTGACTTACTGAGGGAGCTCCAATGGGCACAACGAGATTGCGATCGTGTCATCCACCTGTAAGGACTGGGACTGCGTACCTGTTTTTGTCTCTTCTTGCCCTTAGTTCTCTTGGATTCTGCCCTTGCCGAAAATGCAGTGGCTGGCTTCATGGGGGCCATCTTGTTTCCTGTCTGATACTCCTTTTTTCCTGTCTGCTGCATATATAAAGGAACTCTGCACTCTATACCTTGCTTGTGTATCTTGTACCTCACTTGCTGCCAAGCTCAAGGACTTGCAACCTGCTTATTTCTTCTATTCCTCGGGATACCCCGTTTGCTTCTGGATCTACATACCACTGGAAAGACTCTATTAGTCTATACTTGCTCTTCACCCACCTCCGCTATGGTCTGCCCCCTACTAGAAGCCAGCCCGGGCTCTGACCTCTCTTTTCTGCATTGTTGGACTTGTACTCGCATCCTCGGTCCTCGGTCTGTACTACTAACATCTACATATTCTTGAGACTGTTTATTACTTGCTTATCTGTAAAGCCGCAGTTTACATCAGTCATCTGAAGTCACCTTTCTACTTGAACTGTGATATACTGTGTTTGTCGTCATTCTGACCCACGTCATCGGTCTCCATGATGGAACGTTAGCATAATCTTATTACACCACCTCCTCATCCTCCATCACCGCACAGTTGTCCTCTTGACTTGGTGACTTAACAATAACCTGACATATCGGCAACCGTGTCTCATCATCATCTTCCTCCTTAGATGAAATTTGCCATTCCCAACCCTCATCTTCTTGTGATTTTGGCTGCTTTATGCTTTGTGCATCACTAAACATCATGTACTCTAGTCCTTCTTGGAACATGCAGGGAGAGAGGCTACATTCAAGAAAATATGATGTAAAGCTCTCCTTGGAGCGTCCTACTGTGGGATCACTAGGCTCATGGGACTTAACATGGTGGAAAGAAAAAAGATTAGGGTGATGATTAAGTGATCCAGAGTCTTGGCTGGTTACACTGGACCGTGTAGAAGACAGAGTGGTGCTGTCAAGCATAGTGGAAGCAATAGCTGTCCCACCGGCCACCTGTTCGCTAAGTTCTGGCTTCAAGTGGTGTACTGTGTCTCCCTGCAAAGTGGGACTGGAACCCATGTGTCGACGAAGGGCATGTTTTTTGTGTTCCAGTAACCTGAGTAGTCGTACCTGCCCCACGTCCTTGGCGTTTGTATGTACCATCATCCACTTCGCCATCCCTTACTGCACTCCTTACACATTTTCTAATTGCTAAGTGTCTTGAAACAAAGTTTATTTTTAATTAAAAAAAATTGGTCACCTGCATCAGTCAAAGCAATTTTTTTGGAGTTTAATACCACCGTAATGTAGTAAAAGCACATAAAAGTGTATGGATGACAAATTCAATCAATTGCCGTCTCACCAAGCTGCACGCCTATTATCCTGTAGCCCTCAAAGTGTCTGCAAACTTGGTCAAGAACTACAGGAAACGTCTGACCTCTGTAATTGCAAACAAAGGTTTCTGCACCAAATATTAAGTTCTGTTTTTCTATTGCATCAAATCCTTTTTCTTGCAATACAATGCAAATTAATTATGTAAAAATCATACAATGACATTTTCTGGATTTTTTTAAGATTCTGTCTCTCACAGTTAAAATGTACCTACGATAAAAATTACAGACCTCTCCATTCTTTGTAGGTGGGAAAACTTACAAACTTGGCAGTGTATCAAATACTTATTTTCTTACACTTCTTATATGTCCTTTTGAGCACTTTGAGGGCTTCTGTTTTTAAAATGTTGTAACTTTTGGATATTTCCTGTCACATTGGCCTCTCAAAGTCGCTTCAAATTGAATGTGGTCCCTAAAAAAACTATGTTTGTAAATAATAATAATAATAATCTTTATTTATATAGCGCCAACATATTCCGCAGCGCTTTACAGTTTTACAGCTTCAAACACAACAGTCATAAGTAACAACGTTAACAATACAATAATTAAAGCAACACAAGACGACCCTGCTCGTGAGAGCTTACAATCTACAATGAGGTGGGGAAATACAAAGTACAGGTGTGTATTTACAATGATGTATTTACAATGATGGTCCAGCCATCTTCAGGGAGTGGGGGATAGATGGAGATAGTGAATGGGCTACACACAAACAAAATGACTGATTAGGGAACATGATAGGCCGCTCTGAACAAATGTGTTTTGAGGGAGCGCCTAAAACTATGCAAATTGTGGATGGTCCTAATTTCTTGGGGTAGAGCATTCCAGAGGATTGGCGCAGCACGGGAGAAGTCTTGGAGTCGGGAGTGGGAGGTACGGATTAGTGCAGAGGTTAGTCGAAAGTCATTTGCAGAGCGAAGAGGTCGGTTAGGCCGATAGACAGAAATGAGGGAGGAGATGTAAGGGGGTGCTGCACTGTGGAGAGCTTTGTGGGTGAGAACAAGTACTTTGAATTGCAATCTATAATGAATGGGCAGCCAGTGTAACGACTGGCGAAGAGCGGATGCATCTGAGTAACGATTAGCCAGATGGACGACCCTGGCTGCTGCATTAAGGATGGACTGGAGAGGGGAAAGTCGAATGAGGGGGAGGCCAATTAAAAGAGCGTTGCAGTAGTCCAGGCGAGAGTGGATCAGGGCGACAGTGAGGGTTTTTGTTGTTTCTATTGTGAGAAATGGGCGGATTCTAGAGATGTTCTTTAGGTGTAAGCGGCACGAGCGGGCAAAAGATTGTATATGGCATGTGAAGGAGAGATCGGAGTCAAACATAACACCCAGACAGCGTGCCTGCTGCCGGGGTGTTATTATGGTGCCACCCACGGAGAGGGAAACATCAGGTTTAGGGAGGTTAGTAGATGGTGGGAGCAAAAGAAGTTCAGTTTTGGAGAGGTTGAGTTTCAGATAGAGAGCGGACATGATGTCATAGACTGCGGACAGTTAGTGGCGTTCTGTAGTACAGCAGGAGTAAAGCCAGGGGAAGACGTTTATAGTTGTGTGTCGTCGGCATAAAGATGGTACTGAAAGCCAAATCTGCTGATGGTCTGTCCAATTGGGGCTGTGTAGAGGGAGAAGAGAAGGGGGCCAAGGACTGAGCCCTGAGGTACACCGACAGTGAGAGGAAGATGAGATGAAGTGGAGCCAGAGAACAGAACACTGAAGGAGCGGTCAGAAAGATAGGAGGAGAACCAGGAGAGAGCAGTGTCCTTAATGCCAAGTGACTGGAGCCTAGAGAGTAAGAGAGGGTGGTCAACAGCGTCGAAAGCTGCAGAAAGATTGAGAAAAATGAGCAGAGAGTGGTCACCGTTACATTTTGCTGACAGGAGGTCGTTGGTCACTTTGATGAGTAGAGTTTCTGTCGAGTGTTGGGGCGGAAGCCGGACTGTGAAGGGTCTAGGAGGGAGTGAATGGAGAGGTAACGGGTAAGGAGGGAGTAGACTAGGTGCTCCAAGAGTTTAGAGATGAAGGGGAGATTGGAGACCGGTCTGTAGTTGTTTGTGCAGGATGGGTCGAGTGTGGGTTTCTTTAGTGACGGAGTAATAATAGAATATTTGAAGGAGGACGGGAAAATGCCAGAGGAGAGTGAGAGATTAAAGATTGTAGTTAGGTGAGTAGTGACGACTGGAGAGAGAGACTGGAGGAGATGAGAGGGAATGGGGTCGGTAGAGCATGTGGTCGGATGAGAAGAAGAGAGGAGCCTGGAGACTTCTTCTTCTGTGATGGGATCAAATGCGGAGAGTGAGCCAGGGGAGATGCAGGGAGGGATGGGAGTCACTGAACTTGGTGATTGGGAGCGGATTTCCTGACGGATATTGTCTATTTTCTCTATAAAGTGGGAGGGCAGGTCATCAGCACAAATGTCTGTGATAGGGGCTTGAGCTTTTGGCTAGAGGAGGGAATGAAAGGTGTCAAAAAGTTTCTTGGGGTTGTTGGATAGTGAGGAGATCAGAGTGGTGAAGTAGGTCTGTTTGGCAATGTGAAGGGCAAAGTTATAGGTTTTTAACATAAATTTGAAGTGTATGAAGTCTTCTGGTGTGCGATTTTTCCTCCATAAGCGTTCAGCACTCCTAGAGCATCGCTGTAAATAGAAAAATAATAAAGCAAAAATAATTTGTTGTAGAAATGAATAATTGCTGATAGTCTTAACCCTTCTGTAAACATCTGAGGTTGTGAGTTATAAAAATCACCTAGGCAGGTTAATGATGTAACTATTTTAATTCCATACATCCATGGTGGCACAACAAATCCAGGTAGAAGGCCAAAATACAATGCCGTCAGTCCACAAGTTCCCAATCTGACATCGCTAGTTCCACCGGCCCCATGCCAGGCGATACCCACTTTCTCCCAACTTTTTGTTGGCCCACAGCTTTTGGTATCTCCAGCCGGTAGAGTGTGCAGTCACAGTCATGACTGTAGCTCATGGATACACATCCAGCCAACAATCAATCTTCAAAACTCCATACACCATCCATACCAGCTTCGATCCTGTCCCTTCAAAATTTCTCCAACAACTGTTTCAAACCCTGTATCTTTTCCTTCCTCCCCTTAAACATTTCTCTTTAGCTCACAGAACAATGCCTTTTCCATCACCTGGGGCTGTATGTGAGATCCCCTGTGGTGACTGCTCCACTGGGTCTACTACCTGCATCCAGACAAAGGGCCTAGGCTGGTAGAACAATGGAGTGATAGAATGATTGCTTTACATTTACCCTTAGCAGTCTCTTGTCTGGCCTTAAGTTTACATAAGATCTAGCCTGCTCCTCTTCCTCTGCTTAAGGTTCCTTCACACTCAGCAACTTTACAAAGAGAACGACAACGATCCATGATGTTGCAGCGTCCTGGATAGCGATCTCGTTGTGTTTGACACGCAGTAGCGATCTGGATCCTGCTGTGATATCGCTGGTTGGAGCTAGAAGTCCTGAACTTTATTTGGTCGTCAGGTCGGCGTGTATCGTCGTGTTTGACATCAAAAGCAACAATGCCAGCAACGTTTTATATGGAGCTAAGAACCAGCTACAACGATAAGTGAGTCGCCGTTACGTCACTGGATCGCTCCTGCATTGTTCTGGAGTTGCTGTGTTTGACGTCTCTACAGCGACCTAAACAGCGACGCTCCAGCGATCGGCTCGTTGTCTATATCGCTGCAGCGTCGATGAGTGTGACGGTACCTTTACTATCACTGAATGCAAACATTGATTCCTGAGGATGAAATAATGAGCAAGAAAATCACTTATAAAACACAGCAAGAAAATATCTAATAAAACACAACAAAACCGGTGCTCTGTGCTAGAAAAAGTATCTGCTCTATGTCCATTAGTCCTATAGTCTTTAGTAGTGGCCATATCCTCATACTCCTCCCCCACTTTTTCAGCATGGACATGAATGTAAGGCCGGCGTCACACTGGCGTTTAAAACGGCCGAGTGCAATGCGATAAAAAATCGCATTGCACTCGGACCAATATTAAGTTATGGGGCCGCTCCCAGCAGCCGACTTTTTGTCGGCCGTTTTCCTCGGTCCGAGACAATCGCAGCATGCTGCGATTGTCTCGGACCGAGGAAAACTCGCGGCTCACTCGCACCCATATAAGCGTATTGGTGCGAGTGAGACAGCGCACATCACTCGGATAACATCCGAGTGATGTGCGCTATAAGCGGACCCCAGCAATGGAGGAGATGGAGAAATTAATTTCTCCGCCTCCTCCACAGCTGTGCTCTGATCCTCCCTGTGCGAGAGAATCGGAGCACAGACGGATGACACTCGGCTCCTGCTCTGCTGCGAGCAGGAGCCGAGGGTCATTAGCATATCGCATCCGATGCTCTCGCATCGGATGCAATACGCTAGTGTGACGCCGGCCTAAGAAGTTTCACCTTCATGAGAATGACATTTTTTATCATCCAGTTTCCTCAATGCAAATTCCATGTCGCCCTTGCGAATAAACGCCACAGTCCCCATTCCACCCTGGTTGACATTGGTATAGCATACATCCCCAAGCTTGTCTCATCCACCAAGATAGTGTGTATGTGGACAGTGAAGATTTGAAATCCCAGATCATGAAACCTGTTATCTGTGTGTGTGACAGTCTGAAAAAAATAAGCAAAAAAAGTTGCACTCTGTAATGCTAAAGAATGTAAATGTGAAATATATGTAATTGGAATAGCATTACTGCTATAGATAAAAATAAAAAATGGGGACACTTAGCATAAAATTTGGTCAATTAATGCATGCGTAGCAGCCAATGACAAGGCGACCTCCGGTTTTGCTGGAAACATACGTGGTTAGTGTGAACACCTCTCTAGGTTCCTAGGGCTGCTGGGCATACACGAATTGGCCAAATTATGTGCTAAGTGTCTCTATTTTTTCTTATTATCTAGAGCTGTAATACTTTTCATATTTCCTATATTTCAGATTTACATGCTTTATAGTACAACTTTAGTTTGATTGTTATGTATAGAGATGGCGACTCTTAGTTCTCACCTGTTCACATGAGTTTCCTGATTTGGAAGGACCAGTCAGTCTTTTGTTATTTGTATATTAGCTCTCTGACCGAGCACTCTATCCTCCATTCTGTGGTGGTTTTAATTGCAGCAGGAATCTACCTATCCATAATTTTGGGCTTTAGCCTTAGACAGGTGTTCACACTAGATAAGTTCCCAGCAAAACCAGAGATCACCTTGTCGTTTGCTGATTTGGAAGTGTCTGTCTAGTGTAAGCCAAGAACTAGATCTCATCTTAGTAAAACTCTTTGTTACTGCTCCTAAAATAGATTGTGTCATGTCCATAGTTCTGTGCAACCCTAAACTCACGTTCAGTGCTTTCGAAGATGCCAGCATGGAAGGATCTGCCTGTAAGTTATATATAGTCAGTAGAGATGAGTGAATAAATTCTGCTCAAATTTAACAAAAATCCAACTGTAAAAGGACATCAAACGGATAAAAACAAATCCTTACCCTCACCTTACCACTTTCCAGCCCCTCGGCTTCACCCATATGATCCTAGCTGCATCTTCACACGCCCTCCGCTCGAGCTGAAATCCCTGCCCTCTCATGATAAGCTGCCGGCTTTGATGAGGACCCAAGAGGGTTATGTGCAAACGCTTAAAAAATCATGGGATCACGAAGTCATGGAATGTGTCGCGACCCTTCGAGTGCAATCCCAGAAACCTCTTGGGCCCAATCAAAGCCGGGAAATCCTTGCCAAGAATGAGTAGCCCAAAGATTTCCGTGTGAGCGGTAGTCATCTCAAGACGAGTCGAGGATGGACAGGTGACGTGGAGGAGCGGAGGGACTGGAGAGGTGAGCGATGGGGTGAAGTTAAGGATTTCTTTTCTTACGTTTATTATGCTCTGGGGTCATAAGAGGGACGTTGAATTTCCCAGGAAAAAAAATGTGTGAATAAGATAACTCAAATTTTGCCTGATCTGATCATCTCTGCACGTCAGCAAAGCCATCGGGGAGCAGAGAACCCTTAAATCATCCTGTGTTATTCACGCAAAAGCTGCGGAGTGTGGAAGTGCCGCGCAGCAGAGACTTATTAGAATCTGTTTCCAGTCCTGAGATAAGATGTTGCCGGTGTTCCTGCCTAGAGACTTATATTTGACTTAGCCCTAAATTTGCATGTTAGATCTTAAACACTATGGATGAGGTGTCTATATTCTGGTTACATCAGCCAGTGCTTGAACCATGCAAAGTCCCAATAAAAGCTTCATTCGCATTGTGTCTCTACACTGTACATCATTTTCACTCAATTTTGATGACTTCCGTCAACACTTATATTTGAAGCCATAAGACAAGTTAAAAAAACAACCTTAAATCTAAGTATTTGCATTAATGTAATTTGGCATGTAACAACATTCGTCACCTTATAATTGGTGCCGTGCTTAACATCCATTAAACAATGTTTGAAAATGTTTCCCTTTCAAGCTTCCATTAACATTCACAGAATGTATTTCAAGCTGAAACCTGTAAAGTACCGATCTATTTCCAGGAAAAATAAATTACCAATTTCATAAAAGTTATATTATACTTTGGGTAGCATTGAAGATAATTGCTACTTGATTTGGATTTTTTTCCATTTTTTTCTAGATCAGGGACAAAAGACAAAATATATAATTAAAGGGGTTTTCCCATGAACATAGTTGATTTTAACTAACATTTTAATTAATAGATCTTGAAATAATAATAATTTCCACAATTGGATGTGTTTAAATAAAATGTTCCTGTGCTGAGATAATCTTATAAATGTGCCCCATACAGGAATATGGTGTGATCATACCACAGCTCGTGGGCAGGGGAGATCATCAGGACCATGGAACATAGATATCAAGGCAGATGGAGCACAAACATGATAGTAGATACAGCAAGTGTCTCCAGCAAGATAACCCTGATCCTGACTATTCCAGAGCATCCAAAAAGAGAACATTCCTCCATAATAAATAAAATTTACACAACTATTGCTCTCTATTGGTTAAATGAGTTGTTTTTTTAAAACCAAAAATGATGTGTCGATCTAATATTTAAATATATTTGACTTTTTCTATTAGGTAAATTTAATTTCCCTCCATTAGATAAACAAATCGATTTTTTGGTTTTCTAATATTTTTTTTCGAGACCTCTGCAACTTATTATTATCAATGGTATATCTTTGTAGGTTGTTATGATAGACTTGTTTTTGCATGAAACAAATATATTACTTGCTATCGCATCTTCAAAATTTCTTATTACCCATGATATTGGACTTTAAAACCTTTAATTAAACCTTTCTCATTTGTGAAATTTTTTTTCAGATATTGCATATTTTTTACTTCGTATCTGGAATCAGCACCTTTCATTTGGGTAAAATAGGCAAAAATAGTTTGGTTAGCAGAAATATTTTTTTTCAAATGTAAATCAGTGATCATGCTCACCGTTCCTCTGTTTCCACACGGCGTCCTATTCTATGGCACAGGAGCCAGTGGCTGATGTTGAGGTGCACGGCATGATGCATTAAGTCACTGCCTTGTGCCCCCTGTCTTGGGCACACCGACATCAGTTGCTGGCCAATCAGCGGAGTGTAATGTAGTGGATCCACTAGGCCTCACACATTTCAGCTGAATGTGCATCCTCGGTAGAGATAGGAGATCCAAAACGGTAAAGATTGAGGTCCGTATCGTACACCTAGTGTCTGTGCATGGACCTTGAACATGGACTTCTCCTGGAAATCCATGTTTGGCAGCCCGAACAAAGCTTGTTGATAGATTGCAGCTGGAAACACAAATAACCTTAAAGTGTTTCTCAAAGTTTCCCAAGAGGTTTCTGGGCCTCACAGCTGCCAGGAACCTCAGTGGCTGTGAACTCTGGTAACCTTTAAGGTTACCTGAGTTCACAGCCACCAGGTCTCATGGTAACTCGAGTGCAGAACTGATTGCCAGAGGGTTGAGTGCCGGACTCACGGTCGTTCATCAATCTGGCAATGGCATTGCACAGTATGAGAACCAGCTGCTATGAATTCAGGTAAGGTTACCTCAGTTCACAGCAGCCTGTCCTCTTAAGAAGCAGGTGCTGTGAAATAACCTTATTGACATAATCTCATTTCCCAGCAGTCGAGCATCGCGGAGCGCAGAGTGACATCTTGCAGTTGCTGCAGCTCCAGTGAAATTAAACAAATTAAAAAAAAACACCATCCCCCAATTTTGAGAACCAGCCAAGCCAAAGCAGACAGATGTGGGCTGCATCCATCAGCTGTCAGTTTTACTTTGGCTGGTTATAAAAAATAGAGGGGCCCCAAGTGTTTTTTTTAATTGTTTAAGTTATTACTCAAAAAGACAGTGTGGTGTCCCCCTATCCTTGATAAGTAGCCAAACTAAAGTAGACAGCTGGGAGCTGGTATTCTCAGACTGGGAAGAGGCCATGGATATTGGCCCTCCCTATCTTATAAGTAGCAGCCCACAGCTTCCCCAGAAAAAAATGCATCTATTAGATGCACCAATTCGGGCACTTTGCCAGGCTCTTCCCACTTGCTTTGGTTTGGTGGCAAGTGGGGTAAGTGTTTTATTTGAAAAACAATCCTCCCCAAACTATTTTTACCTATTTATAAGTTTTGCCCCCCAAAAAGAAAAAAGTATCCCTCACCTACCTGCAGATAATCCATATGTCTCTCGAAGAGCCCAACTCAGCTACATCATGACATACATACATACATACAGTGACATACTGAACTGAGCATGAGAACACAGATTCAGTATCAAAAGGTGACGTCCAAAGGGAAAGTGGAGTTCATAGCCAATGTTGTCAGTGAACATAAAAAAGCTGACATCAATCCCTAAACTATTACCCCACTTACCACCTCACCAGGTCAAGTGGGAAGAGCCCAGAAAAGCGCCAAAATTGATGCATCTAATGGATGTGCCTTTTCTTTGACGGCTGCGGGCTGCTATTTTTAGGCTGGGGAGGGACAATATCCATGGCTGCTTTCCAGTCTGAAATACCAGTCTCCAGCATCTGCTTTAGCTTGGCTGACTATCAAAAATAACTAATAGAAAAATAAACACTCTATTTTTTAAAACCAGCCAAGATAATGCGCCTAACTGAGAGATGCAGCTTTCAGCTTTACCTGTGCTGCTTATCAAAAATAGAAGTTTCCCAAACCATTCCTTTTATTTTATTTATTTATTCAATAAAGATATGTACAGTAAGATGCACACGCACTGCACTAATTATCTCACTGACATATTTATTACTATGGACAGGCGCCGGCTGGTGAATGGTCTCCTCAGCCTGGCTTGTTCTCGCTGCTATCAGCGAGACCAGGTGTAGGATGATGAGAGTAGTACTATCTTCAGCCAACATCAGTGACCGATAGTAATCTTTTCACCGTGGGTCACAGCTGCTGGCTCACACGCTGTCATAAGGATGAATACCACAGTGCTCTGACCAGCGGTAACGTGAAAGGTTACCGCCGACCAGAGGCGGTGTTTCTCAAGCTGTCACACAGATGACAGCATGGGAAATGTTGGATGTTCGGGACCCTCATTCATTTGAATGGGGTCCGGGTTCAAGTTCGGATACAATTCTGGTACTTGAACCAAACTCTTTCAAAGTTCAGCCGAACCCAATGAACCTGAACACCCCTGGGTCCCTCCATCACTAGTGCTCGGATGTACATCCAGCTGAAATAGTCACTGGTGTCAGCAGGCCCCCCTCTACCACTGGGCCCCGTGCAGCTGCCCACCCCTGGTTATAGATGTGTCACCCTACACTACCATGTACTATCTTTGATTTCATAGAGAAAATCTTACTGATACAGTCCCTTTAATCTTTTTCTACCTCTTCAATATAATCTACAGTCCCTAATCTTTGACCAATTCACCTGAAACCTCCCTACATATAATCTCCAATCCATGGCGTGCTTTCTCAATATATCTCTGGTCTAATCTCCCCAAAAATGGTCACATGCAATCTCGAGTCCATAACATGTTCACCCCATACATCTATGATCTAAACTACTTATACTTCCTTTCGACAACCTGTCCTCTCCATACCTATCTAATCTAATCTCTCGATATTTCCCAATACTTTCTCTAGTCTACAACCACTCCATACAACTTTGGACTAATTTCCTAATACTGCCCGACACATAATGTATCATAATTACCATGCTTCCTTCTTTGCTTTCCTCATCTGCAACCAAACACAGCAATATTTTTTATATTTCTCTTGGTCATCCCATATATTCTGGAATTCAATACCCCAAATGTTCTTCTCATGTCGTTTTAGGAACCTTGAAAAGCAACTTCACAGGCCATTTCTTCTGCCATCATTTATTGTCTCATTCGGCCTTTCTTGGGGATTGTAAGCCCTTGTAGGTTGAGTTCTCTCTCCCTTTGCTCCGGCCTGTCACGATTATTGTTCCTCTTTTCATTATTTTATCTCGTGCTTTGCATTATATTGCAGTCGTTATGTTGTACACTGAAACTCCCTTTCCACCTTCTTCACATCTACAGCTCCCGGAAATTTCGGGCTCATGGAAATATACAATAATGATTGATAACAGCTCAATATGATGCCAACTAGATGATTCACATGATTTCTATATCACTATAGTAGATCTGGGAGAAGATTCGAGTTATCAGTCTCTAGACCGTTGCGTAATGATAACGTTTCCTCTGATCTTATTCGTAGCATCAAGGTCACAACAAACAAGTCATTACAACCATACTGTGATTTCCCATCTGCAAACCATGTCTGTGAAGGAACGTATCAGCCTCTTAAGTCCTCCTGAATAGTGTTGATTTGTAAGGTTATCAGGGCATAACGGCATCCAAACACTGAACCTCGAATAACCAAGCGAAGCCTTGTCAAATAACCGAGAAGGAAGCCAAACAGTAAATCTCGCATTTCATGTGAACACCTCAGAAATAATTGGTGGAATGCTTTTCCTTAGAGTGACCTCCATTTCCATATTTTAGAATTTCAATCCGAAGCTTAGAATACTAATTTATTCACTATGGGAGAGGCCGTTCCTCGGGATGACTTCAGTCTATACTTACAGTAAAAAGAAATCAAAGAGAACAATGTGTGTACAAATGAACAAACATATAATCTCTACATAACTGTGAAAGATTTAAACAGAGCAAAAAGGAGTCAAATACAATCACGTTTCCACATTACATTTTTACACGTTATAACCAGAACTATGCAGTACCAAGTGCACCTTATAGCATTCACTGGTGGGGTGCTACTTTTGTCCCTTTGACAGCATTGAATCTCTCAGAAATGCAAATGAGGAGATGTTGCAGCTGCATCCCCCTCCTCCCCTCCACCCTGCCTTTTCCCTACTGTTTTACCCTAAACAACAGGTTGGAAAATATCAAAGATGGAGTATTCATTGCTCCATGCAATTCGAAAGTGATAGAACAGAAACTGTGATGGAAATTACATATTGTAATATCGGACCAGATGCCTATTTAATAAGAAAGAAAACACTCAATATCAGCTATGGTGACAGACACAGTGTTTCTTCATGCACGGGCTCTGGACACCTTACCAGCTCAGCTTTAGCAACACAGACCTTGGCAGTCAGCTATAACAGTGACAAACAAATAGCGTCACATATTATCCCCGGACAGTCAAGGTGCCCTCAGAAGTAATATAAAGTATTAATGTCACCTTTTGAACCTCCGACAGTAATTGTGCCCCCGTAAAGTAACAGTGATCTTCATAGTTTCCAGGACCAGTAACAGAAGTCACACATAGTGGTCTGCACTGTAAAAGTACCATAACTCATTAAATGTGATCACACATAGTAAAAAATAAGTACCCCTAAATATTGTATCTCATACGTAATGGTGTCAAATAGACAGTGTCATGATATGTACTTTTGCCCTGTCCTGTATTTGAATAGTATGCCATTTGATGTATGTAACTGTTCTCTGGTTTCTATTAGCTGTAATTTATGTATTTTCTTGTGCTGGGAGTTCACCTGTAACAATATGTCTCCTTCCCCCAATACTTGCAGACCTAAGCTACAATGTAATTAAGCTTTGTCAACATCACTAGTGGAGGAATAGCCATTCTTCCTCACAGCAGGTGGCTAGTCAAATGTACATACTAGGCAGACTACGTGGAGCCCACCAGTCTAGAATCTTCTGGTGGACCCAACCATTGAATAGAAGGTGTGGCCCCTACCCCCCTTCATGGGCGGATCCCAGGAGCTCAGACAATCCATTCTTATTTTGAGATCAGATGTGAGTTGATCCTTGAAGGAGAAGGAGTGGGGATTCTTAGCTGAGGCCAGACCCCACACCCATCTGGGACTGCGGAAGCGAACGGGGCGAGACTTGAGCTGAGGACATATCTCGCCATTCGTGAGATTGTTTTGGGATCCCTTGGACTCGTGTGGACTATTGCTTTGTTAGCTGGCACAAGGATTATCGGGAGGTGCCCCCGAACCTGTTCCGTTGGACTAATTGTGGAGTCTGTAGATCTACCTGCATGTATTGTTCCAGCGTTCTTGATAATAAATCTGTGGAATAATCCCTTGGCCTGTTGTCCCTTCTTGCTCTGCCGTACACCCCGTCACAAACTGGTTGGCAGCAGAGGGACCAGAGCAGAAGGAATGGAGGACAAAGGCCCATCAACATCGGGAACCAGCACCGCAGAGTACAAGAACTGGACTTTAGGGAGCCTACAATCAAAGGCCCGTGAAGTAGGAGTCCGTTTTAAGGGACTCTCCAAGGAGCAGCTTATTGAGGCTTTGGAAGGAGTTCGCCTGCAAGATGACGCTGAGGAAGGATCCTCACAGCAAAAGGAGGAAAGACTGCAGCCGGAGGTAAATACCCAAAAAAGTCAGTGGGTTGTGTGGTACGAGGAGGAGTTGGCATTGCTGGAAGAAGAGGCCACCATAGACTATAAGAAAGAGGCCATTCACCGAGCTCAGGAGAGGGAGAGGGAGGCCATTCACAGAACCGAGGAGAGGGAGAGGGAGGCCATTCACAGAGCCGAGGAGAGGGAGGCCATTCACAGAGCCGAGGAGAGGGAGGCCATTCACAGAGCCGAGGACAGAGCTCAGGAGATGGCATTGCTGGAGAGGCAGATCGCTTTGGAAGCAGCTAGAAGCTCCAGACAGACTCTAACCCCAGCACCCACCATGAGGGAACTTCCCAGAGTGTCCCGCAAAGACTTCAAGCCCTTTAATGAGGCTGCAGGCGACATTGAGGGCTTCTTCCAGGACTTTGAGCATCAGTGTCGATTAATGGAAGTCCCGGAAAGGGACCGAGTCCGACATCTGGTGGGGCTCTTAGAGGGTGGAGCTGCCGCAGCCTATAGAGCTATGGACCCTCAGGGGAACTGTGAGTATGCGGAGATTAAACGGACTATTCTAGAACATTATGCTGTTACCCCAGACACTTACAGGACTCAGTTCCGTACTTTAGCCTGTGATGAGGAAGTGTCTTTCAAGATGTATGCCCACAGACTCAAACAAATATGTCATTGCTGGCTGGAGGCAGAGGAGGCCTTAACCTGGGAGACCTTCCTCCAGGTTATCCTAAAAGAGCAGTTTTACTTCAAGTGCCCTGCTGAGATCCGGGAATGGGTGCGTGAGAGGAGACCAGCCACTGTGGAGGAAGCTGCAGCTCTAGCTGATGAGGCTCTCACCATCAAGCCTCAGTGGAGGGTTCTGTTGGATGATGGAGAGAGGCCTACCAGCTCCACAACACCGATGGCCCCCTGTTCTTCTGTCCCCATTGTTCCCCATTCCTCTAAGCCACCACCTCATGCTGATACCCGTGTAAATGTGCCCCCAGTTGCTTCTACTGTGTTTTCTGGAATACGAGGAGGAGAGGAAGTAGCAGAGCGCAGGTGTTATGGTTGTGGGCATCCAGGGCATCTGCAGGCCTCATGCCCAGCCAGCCCATGGAGGAGTCGTCCTCAAAACCCTACAGCACCTTCAGGTGGGGGCCGGCCTCCAGGTCCCCTTACCCCTCGCCCAAGAGGATGCCTTGGATGGAGTGAGACCCAGCACAGATGCTATCGATGTGGGCAGCCGGGGCATCTGCAAGCCTCCTGCCCAGCTGTTCAAATGAGAATTGATCCTGTACCCAGTCATATTATTAATTATGTACAGCCAAGTGCCATGGAGGACGATGTGTAACCACTATGTGAGGACTGGCCTAGTGCCTCACCCACCCATGTTGCACCACTAGGAGTTTATGGTGTGCGACCTGCAGCTATGACGACTTCTGCTCATCGAGGTAAACACTTGCAGGAGGTCGTACTGGATGGACAGAAACTTATTGGATTTTGTGACTCAGGGGCTTTCCTCACACTGGCTGATCCCCGAGTGGTTCGGCCTGAGGCAATCCATAGAGGACCTGGGATTGTCATTGAACTGGCTGTTGGACAATGGAGGACTATTCCCACAGCCACTGTGGATCTGAACTTTGGTTTTGGGGTCAGGCGATGTGTGGTTGGGGTGATGGGTGGTCTGCCTGCAGATGTTCTCCTGGGCAAAGATGTGGGAGAGCTACGATGCCAATTCGTGGCTGCATGAAGCCACATGTAAGTTACGCTCTGCCTGTGTGTACTTAACCAGCGACCTGTAGAGGTCCCTAGTACGTACACAAATTGGGAGGGGAAGGGATTGTCATGATATGTACTTTTGCCCTGTCCTGTATTTGAATAATATGCCATTTGATGTATGTAACTGTTCTCTGGTTTCTATTAGCTGTAATTTATGTATTTTCTTGTGCTGGGAGTTCACCTGTAACAATATGTCTCCTTCCCCCAATACTTGCAGCCCTAAGCTATAATGTAATTAAGCTTTGTCAACACCACTAGTGGAGGAATAGCCATTCTTCCTCACAGCAGGTGGCTAGTCAAATGTACATACTACATAGACTAAGTGGAGCCCACCAGTCTAGAATCTTCTGGTGGACCCAACCATTGAATAGAAGGTGTGGCCCCTACCCCCCTTCATGGGCGGATCCCAGGAGCTCAGACAATCCATTCTTATTTTGAGATCAGATGTGAGTTGATCCTTGAAGGAGAAGGAGTGGGGATTCTTAGCTGAGGCAAGACCCCACGTCCAGCTGTGACTGTGGAAGCGAACGGGGTGAGACTCGAGCTGAGGACATATCTCGTCGTTCGTGAGATTGTTTTTGGATCCCTTGGACTCGTGTGGACTATTGCTTTGTTAGCTGGCACAAGGATTATCGGGAGGTGCCCTCGAACCTGTTCCGTTGGACTAATTGTGGACTCTGTAGATCTACCTGCATGTGTTGTTCCAGCGTTCTTGATAATAAATCTGTGGAATCATCCCTTGGCCTGTTGTCCCTTTTTGCTCTGCCGTACACCCCGTCACAGACAGAGCTCCTGAAAACAATAGTGCCTCCAAAATAAAACCTCACACTGTGCTCTACACATCAGATGTGCCCCAGATACAGTAATAATAGGGCACCAAACAATGAAGGCGAACTCAGTATTTTCTCCATACACTAATAGTGTCACCTTTCTATGCCATACTGTAATAGTGCCCTTACAGTAATGGTGACAAAGGGATAATTCCCACCTTTGTGCTCCTGTAATAGTGTGCAGGGTTGAGTATGTCACCACGGAACAGACAGACCAACTTTTGAGGGGGATTTATTAACAGGAGTAAGATTCTCCTCGCAGGGAGTAAACAGGGGGTTAATAGAGATAAAGCAAACAGTAAACAGTACACAACAAGTTAACTGAAGCTATGAAACAGGTAAGCAGAATAGAAATGGAAAAAACGAGTGTTCATGTAACTTATCAGTCCAGGGAGATCCAATGTGGGTACAGTCACCAGCAGCACTTGAAGATTCTGAAGTCTTTCCTGTCTTCTGAGAACTGGAAACTCTGGGGTTAAACCTGTGCAGTCTTTTCTCTTCAAAATGAAACTGAAATCAGGAAGTAGCACAGTCTCGGTCACTGCTGCAGAAGTCTGGCAGTTTCTCTGTAGTAAGGATGTCACACACACTGGGCAGTTACTTATCACACTCAGGGATCTTTGCTTGTCACTGTGGTCACCAGGGCTGCACCCAAGTCACTGTCTATGCGCCGTCAGGGGAAGTGTCTTCTCTGATTCAGGAGGCTTCCGAGTCTACACCCTCACATCCAGCCTTCACTCTGGTGGGTATCTCAGCCTCAGTGCCCTCACGGGGAGCACTAACTTTAGGGGAGCACGGCACTGCAGCCTGCCCTATCTTTGGCGCGCTGCCCTCTCTCTGCTCTCCCGCTCTTTTCTGACCACATCCCTCTCTCTTCCCAGCAGTCACCTGGTCCAGAGGTCTTCCCCCCAACAACCCAGCTGTCTGACTAAGTGGTTCCAGGCAAGGAGCAGGGAAAGCAACCTTCTTACATTCCCCCTCTCTTAAAGCTCGCCATTCCACGGGCGAGGTCTCTTCGTGCTTCTCTTTGTTCTTTTGAGGGGAGTCAGATACTGGCAATCCTCGCATCTCCTTCTGCCTTTCTTCTTGCAAATACTCCCAAACTCAATGGTCTAGGAGCTGTTCATCAGTCAGGTTGAGATATGCTTTCTCTGCTTCATCAACAACTGCTGTCCTCTTCTTCTTTTTCTTCTTCTTCTTAGCCATGCCGGTAGCAGATGTTTGCGTAGGGGCTTCTTGCTCGGATTTCTCAGTCTGGGGGCTTAGTACAAGCAATTCTTCTCCATAGCTCTCCCTCTCTTTGACAGGATCATTCTCATCGAAACTTGAGTCAGATGAATTAATACCATGCAGGCCGGACTCTTTGTCATCTGCGCCGGGCTCTGCGGGCATCACTTCCCAGGGCTTCTCAGCCACATGCCCTGTCTCATACAGCTGTTCCATTTCCCCTGTCCAATCAGGAACTAGTGAGCTGACAGCCAGCACATTCTTCACCTAAGGGGACGACATCAGTGGTTCCACCTTCTCATCGGCTAGGACCTTGAAAACGAGTGTCGCAGGAACACTTGGCACTTTCTCTCCTTCGGGAACTTATGCTGGGCAAGGTAGTAAAGCACTTCGTTGGTCTTCTCAAGTGAACGTCCCTTTCTTTTCTCCGGGCTGAGTCTCACCAACAAAACCTTCAGACGCAGGCTGGCGATCCACCAGGCTCGCCTTTACGTGTCTGGACAGCGCAGTCATTCTACCAGAGATGCTTGACACTTTCTCCACCTCTCCTTGGCGGCCGACATTGTCGTACTGTCCTGCCTTAGGTGGAACTCTTCTCTTCCTGCCATACCATTCTCTCCAGGGGCGACGTTCCCTCCAGATAGCAGGACCCTCAGAGGGGTGAGCGGATCTCTGCCACCGCTCTTCTCGGGTAGGGCAATTTCTAGACATGTGTCCCACCTTTCTGCACGACCAGCACTCACGTCTGCGTCTGTCTGGAGGGCGCTTCAGTCTGGATCGTCGACCTCGGCGGGAGACATCTCTTATCTGCGGTTGCTCTTCACCCCAGGATACGGAGTTACACTCTGGGGCCACCACCGAAGCCTTCTTCATGCTGCGCACCTCTCCTCTATCTCTTTCTGGCGGCTTCCACATGTTACCTCGGGGTATGCCGCTGGTCTCCAAAACGGCAGTAAGGGCCTTCCCCAGACTCTCAATCTCCTCCCAGATTCTTCTTATCTTCAGCTCGGAATCTCGGGTTCACATCGCCTCCTCTTTATTTTGACTGGGTGCTCCGCAGTTGTAGCATGCAGGCAGTCTTCTTCGCCGAGCAGCACTAGTCTCACTTTGGGGGGGCGGTCTCTCGTTCTCGCACCGGAGGGCTGAACTCTGCAGCAGGGATCTTCTTATATTTAGCCATTTCCTCATGGACTCGCTTAACCTCCTTCTTCAAGTCTTCTACCCATTGAGGGGCTGTTACCTCCCTGCTCCATACCTGTACCACTGGCACTACCACCCCTTGCTCTTGCTCGCGCGTGCGTGCCTCACTCCCGACCTCAGAGAAAGTCATATCTAGCTTTATGCGCATGCGCTCTCGCAGGGCCTGTTTCATCAACACATCTTGCAAGCCTGTCACCAATTGGTCCCGCAGCACAACATCAATTGACCCCACACCTACACCGTCCTTCCATATAATGGCAGTATGAAGCTCCTGCAGTGCATTCATATATTGCGTCACGGTCTCCCCCTCTCTTTGTACCCGGCGGAACAGTCGCATGCGCAGCTCGCCTACGTCAGTGGGGTCCCCATGCGTCTCCTCAAGTATACATAATACTTTGTCCAGGGTATCTCTCGCCTGGGGGGGTCTGAGCATAACAGAGTCCCGTGCATCCCCCTCTAGGGCCATCACCGCTATTTCCGCCTGCAGAGCCGGTGTCATAGGATGCATCCGCATCATCCCTCGGATGTGCTCCGTCCAACTCCACAACACTCACTCCCCGAGAATTTTGGCAGGTTAACTAACATGGCTCCCAGGGAGATGCTAGACCTGGGGCCTCCCTCAACTGCTTGGTCTGCCCCTTCCGCGCTACCGTATGACATCCTGCCGACTACGCCAAGTGTAGTCCTGGTTATGGGGGACTTTAACTACCCGGATATTAACTGGGAAACAGAAACCTGTGAAACCCATAAAGGCAACAGGTTTCTGCTAATAACCAAGAAAAATTATCTTTCACAAGTAGGCCCCTTAAAAAATAGTGAGGAAAGAATGGTTGTAGATGACGAGGAAAAAGCTAACATATTAAACACCTTCTTCTCCACGGTATTCACGGCGGAAAATGAAATGCTAGGTGAAATCCCAAGAAACAATGAAAACCCTATATTAAGGGTCACCAATCTAACCCAAGAAGAGGTGCGAAACCGGCTAAATAAGATTAAAATAGATAAATCTCCGGGTCCGGATGGCATACACCCACGAGTACTAAGAGAACTAAGTAATGTAATAGATAAACCATTATTTCTTATTTTTAGGGACTCTATAGCGACAGGGTCTGTTCCGCAGGACTGGCGCATAGCAAATGTGGTGCCAATATTCAAAAAGGGCTCTAAAAGTGAACCTGGAAATTATAGGCCAGTAAGTCTAACCTCTATTGTTGGTAAAATATTTGAAGGGTTTCTGAGGGATGTTATTCTGGATTATCTCAATGAGAATAACTGTTTAACTCCATATCAGCATGGGTTTATGAGAAATCGCTCCTGTCAAACCAATCTAATCAGTTTTTATGAAGAGGTAAGCTATAGACTGGACCACGGTGAGTCATTGGACGTGGTATATCTCGATTTTTCCAAAGCGTTTGATACCGTGCCGCACAAGAGGTTGGTACACAAAATGAGAATGCTTGGTCTGGGGGAAAATGTGTGTAAATGGGTTAGTAACTGGCTTAGTGATAGAAAGCAGAGGGTGGTTATAAATGGTATAGTCTCTAACTGGGTCGCTGTGACCAGTGGGGTACCGCAGGGGTCAGTATTGGGACCTGTTCTCTTCAACATATTCATTAATGATCTGATAGAAGGTTTACACAGTAAAATATCGATATTTGCAGATGATACAAAACTATGTAAAGCAGTTAATACAAGAGAAGATAGTATTCTGCTACAGATGGATCTGGATAAGTTGGAAACTTGGGCTGAAAGGTGGCAGATGAGGTTTAACAATGATAAATGTAAGGTTATACACATGGGAAGAGGGAATCAATATCACCATTACACACTGAACGGGAAACCACTGGGTAAATCTGACAGGGAGAAGGACTTGGGGATCCTAGTTAATGATAAACTTACCTGGAGCAGCCAGTGCCAGGCAGCAGCTGCCAAGGCAAACAGGATCATGGGGTGCATTAAAAGAGGTCTGGATACACATGATGAGAGCATTATACTGCCTCTGTACAAATCCCTAGTTAGACCGCACATGGAGTACTGTGTCCAGTTTTGGGCACCGGTGCTCAGGAAGGATATAATGGAACTAGAGAGAGTACAAAGGAGGGCAACAAAATTAATAAAGGGGATGGGAGAACTACAATACCCAGATAGATTAGCGAAATTAGGATTATTTAGTCTAGAAAAAAGACGACTGAGGGGCGATCTAATAACCATGTATAAGTATTTAAGGGGACAATACAAATATCTCGCTGAGGATCTGTTTATACCAAGGAAGGTGACGGGCACAAGGGGGCATTCTTTGCGTCTGGAGGAGAGAAGGTTTTTCCACCAACATAGAAGAGGATTCTTTACTGTTAGGGCAGTGAGAATCTGGAATTGCTTGCCTGAGGAGGTGGTGATGGCGAACTCAGTCGAGGGGTTCAAGAGAGGCCTGGATGTCTTCCTGGAGCAGAACAATATTGTATCATACAATTATTAGGTTCTGTAGAAGGACGTAGATCTGGGGATTTATTATGATGGAATATAGGCTGAACTGGATGGACAAATGTCTATTTTCGGCCTTACTAACTATGTTACTATGTTACTATGTTACAATTGGTGCAGAATCCAACCAGAGGAGCAGCACTTTTAGACCTAATACTATCTAATAGACCTGACAGAATAACAAATCTGCAGGTGGTTGGGCATTTAGGAAATAGCGACCACAATATTGTGCAGTTTCACCTGTCTTTCACTAGGGGGACTTGTCAGGGAGTCACAAAAACATTGAACTTTAGGAAGGCAAAGTTTGACCAGCTTAGAGATGCCCTTAATCTGGTAGACTGGGACAATATCCTCAGAAATGAGAATACAGATAATAAATGGGAAATGTTTAAGAACATCCTAAATAGGCAGTGTAAGCGGTTTATACCTTGTGGGAATAAAAGGACTAGAAATAGGAAAAACCCAATGTGGCTAAACAAAGAAGTAAGACAGGCAATTAACAGTAAAAAGAAAGCATTTGCACTACTAAAGCAGGATGGCACCATTGAAGCTCTAAAAAACTATAGGGAGAAAAATACTTTATCTAAAAAACTAATTAAAGCTGCCAAAAAGGAAACAGAGAAGCACATTGCTAAGGAGAGTAAAACTAATCCCAAACTGTTCTTCAACTATATCAATAGTAAAAGAATAAAAACTGAAAATGTAGGCCCCTTAAAAAATAGTGAGGAAAGAATGGTTGTAGATGACGAGGAAAAAGCTAACATATTAAACACCTTCTTCTCCACGGTATTCACGGTGGAAAATGAAATGCTAGGTGAAATCCCAAGAAACAATGAAATCCCTATATTAAGGGTCACCAATCTAACCCAAGAAGAGGTGCGAAACCGGCTAAATAAGATTAAAATAGATAAATCTCCGGGTCCGGATGGCATACACCCACGAGTACTAAGAGAACTAAGTAATGTAATAGATAAACCATTATTTCTTATTTTTAGTGACTCTATAGCGACAGGGTCTGTTCCGCAGGACTGGCGCATAGCAAATGTGGTGACAATATTCAAAAAGGGCTCTAAAAGTGAACCTGGAAATTATAGGCCAGTAAGTCTAACCTCTATTGTTGGTAAAATATTTGAAGGGTTTCTGAGGGATGTTATTCTGGATTATCTCAATGAGAATAACTGTTTAACTCCATATCAGCATGGGTTTATGAGAAATCGCTCCTGTCAAACCAATCTAATCAGTTTTTATGAAGAGGTAAGCTATAGGCTAGACCACGGTGAGTCATTGGACGTGGTATATCTCGATTTTTCCAAAGCGTTTGATACTGTGCCGCACAAGAGGTTGGTACACAAAATGAGAATGCTTGGTCTGGGGGAAATTGTGTGTAAATGGGTTAGTAACTGGCTTAGTGATAGAAAGCAGAGGGTGGTTATAAATGGTATAGTCTCTAACTGGGTCGCTGTGACCAGTGGGGTACCGCAGGGGTCAGTATTGGGACCTGTTCTCTTCAACATATTCATTAATGATCTGGTAGAAGGTTTACACAGTAAAATATCGATATTTGCAGATGATACAAAACTATGTAAAGCAGTTAATACAAGAGAAGATAGTATTCTGCTACAGATGGATCTGGATAAGTTGGAAACTTGGGCTGAAAGGTGGCAGATGAGGTTTAACAATGATAAATGTAAGGTTATACACATGGGAAGAGGGAATCAATATCACCATTACACACTGAACGGGAAACCACTGGGTAAATCTGACAGGGAGAAGGACTTGGGGATCCTAGTTAATGATAAACTTACCTGGAGCAGCCAGTGCCAGGCAGCAGCTGCCAAGGCAAACAGGATCATGGGGTGCATTAAAAGAGGTCTGGATACACATGATGAGAGCATTATACTGCCTCTGTACAAATCCCTAGTTAGACCGCACATGGAGTACTGTGTCCAGTTTTGGGCACCGGTGCTTAGGAAGGATATAATGGAACTAGAGAGAGTACAAAGGAGGGCAACAAAATTAATAAAGGGGATGGGAGAACTACAATACCCAGATAGATTAGCGAAATTAGGATTATTTAGTCTAGAAAAAAGACGACTGAGGGGCGATCTAATAACCATGTATAAGTATATAAGGGGACAATACAAATATCTCGCTGAGGATCTGTTTATACCAAGGAAGGTGACGGGCACAAGGGGGCATTCTTTGCGTCTGGAGGAGAGAAGGTTTTTCCACCAACATAGAAGAGGATTCTTTACTGTTAGGGCAGTGAGAATCTGGAATTGCTTGCCTGAGGAGGTGGTGATGGCGAACTCAGTCGAGTGGTTCAAGAGAGGCCTGGATGTCTTCCTGGAGCAGAACAATATTGTATCATACAATTATTAGGTTCTGTAGAAGGACGTAGATCTGGGTATTTATTATGATGGAATATAGGCTGAACTGGATGGACAAATGTCTTTTTTCGGCCTTACTAACTATGTTACTATGTTACTATGTTACTATGTAATAGAACTACACCAAAAGATGTTCCATATGACAAATGGGCACTTCAAATCACAATATATATCAACCTTCCATATTATGTCATATAAGATGGAAACACGAAGAGATCCCACAAATAATGAAAATAAAATATAACTTTTATTGCACAATAATGTAAAACCACAATAAAAAAGCAACAATACCGTTTAGTGGACACCGAACAGAAAAACCCATAGGCCAATGTAAACAGGTAATCTAATAGCAGCAGCCATAAATCATAATTTAAGATCTGACATAAATACCATCCTATAGTAATAATAATGTACCAGGATATTACTCTATACCGCCAACTCCTTTAGTGCATAATAAATATCAAAGTCTACAATTTCAATCAGCCGCGGAAGAGGCAATATAGGCAATCCTTTAACCTAATATATAATATTAGAAATGGTCACCAGATACTTATAATTATGTGTACCTGCCAGAGAAATGTATAAAATGTGCTCACCGCATCTCATACATGTGCATCGGTTCGGCGTCCACTCACCCCTGAGTACTCCTGGTACATTATTATTACTATAGGATGGTATTTATGTCAGATCTTAGATTATGATTTATGGCTGCTGCTATTACATTACCTGTTTACATTGGCCTATGGGTTTTTCTGTTCGGTGTCCACTAAACTGTATTGTTGCTTTTTTATTGTGGTTTTACATTATTGTGCAATAAAAGTTATATATTATTTTCATTATTTGTGGGATGTCTTCGTGTTTCCATCTTATATGACATAATATGGAAGGTTGATATATAAAGTGTAATAGAGTGCAGGGTTGAGTATGTCACCACGGAACAGACAGACCAACTGTTGAGGGGGATTTATTAACAGGAGTAAGATTCTCCTCGCAGGGAGTAAACAGGGGGTTAATAGAGATAAAGCAAGCAGTATAACAGTGCACAACAAGTTAACTGAAGCTATGAAACAGGTAAGCAGAATTGAAATGGAAAAAACGAGTGTTCTTGTAACTTATCAGTCCAGGGAGATACTGACTGGAGGGTCCTTATTCCAATGTGGGTACAGTCACCAGCAGCACTTGAAGATTCTGAAGTCTTTCCTGACTTCTGAGAACTGGAAACTCTGGGGTTAAACCTGTGCAGTCTTTTCTCTTCAAAGTGAAACTGAAATCAGGAAGTAGCACAGTCTCGGTCACTGCTGCAGGAGTCTCTGTATGTAAGCCTGACAGTTTCTCTGTAGTAAGGATGTTACACACACACTGGGCAGTTACTTATCACGCTCAGGGATCTTTGCTTGTCACTGCGGTCACCAGGGCTGCACCCAAGTCACTGTCTCTGCGCTGTCAGGTGAAGAGTCTTCTCTGATTCAGGTGGCTTCCGAGTCCACACCCTCACATCCAGCCTTCACTCTGGTGGGTATCTCAGCTTCAGTGCCCTCACGGGGAGCACTAACTTTAGGGGAGCACGGCGCTGCAGCCTGCCCTATCTTTGGCGCGCTGCCCTCTCTCTGCTCTCCCGCTCTTTTCTGACCACACCCCTCTCTCTTCTCATCAGTCACCTGGTCCCCTATGTCCAGGGCAGAAAGTCTTCCCCCTAACAACCTAGATGTCTGACTAAGTGGTTCCAGGCAAGGAGCAGGGAAAGCAACCTCCTTACACGCCTACACAACATTAATGCCTATTTTGAGGCATCACGTAGTAATGGTGCCCACCATTGCAGCTCCCACAAAGAATATGTATCTTCTTAATTACCCCAGAAATAAATTATACAATGGTAATAATGACTCCTTCCTGCTTCAGCAAAGTAGTTAAGATCCTGCTTCAGGAGTACTGTTCATGGTAACCTGACACTTCTTAATAGGGCTTTCATGACCAGACCATTCTATCAATTGCCCTGGTCTTCATCATTTAAACCCTATCAGAGCTGGGACATCTTGTTTGGGGCCAGGCTGCTGGCTGCTGGAGCGAGCTGGCACAGTGTAATAAGGCTAGGTTCACACTACGTTAGTGCAGTCCGTTCAACATATCCGTTAAACGGACTGCACTAACGCAAGTGCCGGCACTTGCACAGCGCTAGCGCAGATGGAGCTTCTGCTAGCTCCATCTGCGCTTGCGGCGAGCTAGCAGTGACAGACCCGAAAACGCTGCAGGCGGCGTCTCGGGTCCGTCACTCAATGACGGCACATCGCTAGCGCACGCCCATTGTGGGCGTGCGCTAGCGATGCGCTCGCCATTGCTTGTAATGGCGGCGTTAACGGACTACGTTACACCGCGTTATGCCGCGGTGTAACGTAGTCCGTTAAATGGGTTCACACAACGCAGTGTGAACCCAGCCTAAGAAGTTTGGGTCAAAACCAAGAGGTCACAAACAGGAACAGAATCATATGGCTGAAGGATGGTCAAGATATGAGATGAGGTCTGATACAGGAATGCAAACAGACAAAACAAGGACTGAAACACAGGACTGAACCAGGGCAAGAATAACTATAACTGGCAGCTAGGGTTGAGCGAAACGGGTCGTTCATTTTCAAAAGTCGCCGACTTTTGGCAAAGTCGGGTTTCATGAAACCCGATCCGACCCCTGTGCGGGGTCGGCCATGCGGTACGCGACTTTCGCGCCAAAGTCGCGTTTCAATGACGCGAAAAGCGCCATTTCTCAGCCAATGAAGGTAAACGCAGAGTGTGGGCAGCGTGATGACATAGGTCCTGGTCCCCACCATCTTAGAGAAGGGCATTGCAGTGATTGGCTTGCTGTCCGTGGCGTCACAGGGGCTATAAAGGGGCGTTCCCGCCGACCGCCATCTTATTGCTGCTGATCTGAGCTTAGGGAGAGGTTGCTGCCGCTTCGTCAGAAGCAGGGATAGCGTTAGGCAGGGTCCATTAACCACCAAACCGCTTGTGCTGTAGCGATTTCCACTGCCCAACACCACCTTCGGTGTGCAGGGACAGTGGAAGCTACATTTTTTTTTTTTTTTCCCCTCAGCGCTGTAGCTCATTGGGCTGCCCTAGAAGGCTCCCTGATAGCTGCATTGCTGTGTGTACGCCGCTGTGCAAACCAACTGCTTTTTTCAAAGCACAAATCCTCTTGTTCCTTCCTTTCTGCACAGCTATCTTTTTTGTTTGTACACACTTTTTATTTAATTTGTGCATCAGTCCACTCCTTATTGCTGCCTGCCATACCTGGCTGAGATTACTGCAGGGAGATAGTAATTGAAGGACACTCCCTGTTTTTTTTTTTTTTTTTTGTGGGAGATTAAGATTGACATTTCTGCTAGAGTAACATAGTAACATAGTAACATAGTTAGTAAGGCCGAAAAAAGACATTTGTCCATCCAGTTCAGCCTATATTCCATCATAATAAGTACCCAGATCTACGTCCTTCTACAGAACCTAATAATTGTATGATACAATATTGTTCTGCTCCAGGAAGACATCCAGGCCTCTCTTGAACCCCTCGACTGAGTTCGCCATCACCACCTCCTCAGGCAAGCAATTCCAGATTCTCACTGCCCTAACAGTAAAGAATCCTCTTCTATGTTGGTGGAAAAACCTTCTCTCCTCCAGACGCAAAGAATGCCCCCTTGTGCCCGTCACCTTCCTTGGTATAAACAGATCCTCAGCGAGATATTTGTATTGTCCCCTTATATACTTATACATGGTTATTAGATCGCCCCTCAGTCGTCTTTTTTCTAGACTAAATAATCCTAATTTCGCTAATCTATCTGGGTATTGTAGTTCTCCCATCCCCTTTATTAATTTTGTTGCCCTCCTTTGTACTCTCTCTAGTTCCATTATATCCTTCCTGAGCACCGGTGCCCAAAACTGGACACAGTACTCCATGTGCGGTCTAACTAGGGATTTGTACAGAGGCAGTATAATGCTCTCATCATGTGTATCCAGACCTCTTTTAATGCACCCCATGATCCTGTTTGCCTTGGCAGCTGCTGCCTGGCACTGGCTGCTCCAGGTAAGTTTATCATTAACTAGGATCCCCAAGTCCTTCTCCCTGTCAGATTTACCCAGTGGTTTCCCGTTCAGTGTGTAATGGTGATATTGATTCCCTCTTCCCATGTGTATAACCTTACATTTATCATTGTTAAACCTCATCTGCCACCTTTCAGCCCAAGTTTCCAACTTATCCAGATCCATCTGTAGCAGAATACTATCTTCTCTTGTATTAACTGCTTTACATAGTTTTGTATCATCTGCAAATATCGATATTTTACTGTGTAAACCTTCTACCAGATCATTAATGAATATGTTGAAGAGAACAGGTCCCAATACTGACCCCTGCGGTACCCCACTGGTCACAGCGACCCAGTTAGAGACTATACCATTTATAACCACCCTCTGCTTTCTATCACTAAGCCAGTTACTAACCCATTTACACACATTTTCCCCCAGACCAAGCATTCTCATTTTGTGTACCAACCTCTTGTGCGGCACGGTATCAAACGCTTTGGAAAAATCGAGATATACCACGTCCAATGACTCACCGTGGTCCAGTCTATAGCTTACCTCTTCATAAAAACTGATTAGATTGGTTTGACAGGAGCGATTTCTCATAAACCCATGCTGATATGGAGTTAAACAGTTATTCTCATTGAGATAATCCAGAATAACATCCCTCAGAAACCCTTCAAATATTTTACCAACAATAGAGGTTAGACTTACTGGCCTATAATTTCCAGGTTCACTTTTAGAGCCCTTTTTGAATATTGGCACCACATTTGCTATGCGCCAGTCCTGCGGAACAGACCCTGTCGCTATAGAGTCACTAAAAATAAGAAATAATGGTTTATCTATTACATTACTTAGTTCTCTTAGTACTCGTGGGTGTATGCCATCCGGACCCGGAGATTTATCTATTTTAATCTTATTTAGCCGGTTTCGCACCTCTTCTTGGGTTAGATTGGTGACCCTTAATATAGGGTTTTCATTGTTTCTTGGGATTTCACCTAGCATTTCATTTTCCACCGTGAATACCGTGGAGAAGAAGGTGTTTAATATGTTAGCTTTTTCCTCGTCATCTACAACCATTCTTTCCTCACTATTTTTTAAGGGGCCTACATTTTCAGTTTTTATTCTTTTACTATTGATATAGTTGAAGAACAGTTTGGGATTAGTTTTACTCTCCTTAGCAATGTGCTTCTCTGTTTCCTTTTTGGCAGCTTTAATTAGTTTTTTAGATAAAGTATTTTTCTCCCTATAGTTTTTTAGAGCTTCAATGGTGCCATCCTGCTTTAGTAGTGCAAATGCTTTCTTTTTACTGTTAATTGCCTGTCTTACTTCTTTGTTTAGCCACATTGGGTTTTTCCTATTTCTAGTCCTTTTATTCCCACAAGGTATAAACCGCTTACACTGCCTATTTAGGATGTTCTTAAACATTTCCCATTTATTATCTGTATTCTCATTTCTGAGGATATTGTCCCAGTCTACCAGATTAAGGGCATCTCTAAGCTGTTCAAACTTTGCCTTCCTAAAGTTCAATGTTTTTGTGACTCCCTGACAAGTCCCCCTAGTGAAAGACAGGTGAAACTGTACAATATTGTGGTCGCTATTTCCTAAATGCCCAACCACCTGCAGATTTGTTATTCTGTCAGGTCTATTAGATAGTATTAGGTCTAAAAGTGCTGCTCCTCTGGTTGGATTCTGCACCAATTGTGAAAGATAATTTTTCTTGGTTATTAGCAGAAACCTGTTGCCTTTATGGGTTTCACAGGTTTCTGTTTCCCAGTTAATATCTGGGTAGTTAAAGTCCCCCATAACCAGGACCTCATATGGGTTGCAGCTTCATCTATCTGCTTTAGAAGTAGACTTTCCATGCTTTCTGTTATATTTGGGGGTTTGTAACAGACCCCAATGAGAATTTTGTTACCATTTTTCCCTCCATTAATTTCAACCCATATGGACTCGACATCCTCATTCCCTTCGCTAATATCCTCCCTTAAAGTGGACTTTAGACAAGACTTTACATAGAGACAAACCCCTCCTCCTCTCCGATTTTTACGATCCTTTCTAAACAGACTGTAACCCTGTAAGTTAACTGCCCAGTCATAGCTTTCATCTAACCATGTCTCGGTTATTCCCACTATGTCAAAGTTACCTGTAGATATTTCTGCTTCTAGTTCTTCCATCTTGTTTGTCAGGCTTCTGGCGTTTGCGAGCATGCAGTTTAGAGGATTTTGTTTTGTTCCAATCTCCTCACTGTGGATTGTTTTAGAAATGTTCTTACCTCCCTTCTGAGTATGTTTTCCTGGGTCGTCTTTGTTCGAGTCTAATGTTTTTCTTCCCGTCCCCTCTTCTTCTAGTTTAACGCCCTCCTGATGAGTGTAGCGAGTCTTCTGGCGAATGTGTGTTTCCCAGGTTTGTTGAGGTGTAGTCCGTCTCTGGCGAGGAGTCCATCATACCAGTAATTCACACCGTGGTCCAGGAATCCAAATCCTTGTTGTCTGCACCATCGTCTTAGCCAGTTGTTTGCATCAAGGATCCTGTTCCATCTCCTGGTGCCATGCCCGTCTACTGGAAGGATAGAAGAAAAAACTACCTGTGCATCCAGTTCCTTTACTTTCTTCCCCAACTCTTCAAAGTCCTTGCAGATTGTCAGTAGGTCCTTCCTTGCCATGTCATTGGTGCCAACATGTATCAGAAGAAATGGGTGGACGTCCTTGGAGCTGAAGAGCTTTGGTATCCTATCGGTCACATCCTTGATCATCGCACCTGGAAGGCAGCATACTTCTCTTGCAGTTATGTCCGGTCTGCAGATGGCTGCTTCGGTGCCTCTCAGTAGTGAGTCTCCCACCACCACCACTCTTCGTTGCTTCTTGGCTGTACTTTTTGCTGTCACTTGTTGCTGTGTGCCCTTTTCTTTTTTGCTTGCTGGTATTGCTTCATTCTTAGGTGTGCCATCTTCATCCTCTACAAAGATTTGATATCGGTTCTTCAGTTGTGTGGTTGGTGATTTCTCCATGGTCTTCTTGCTTCTTTTGGTCACATGCTTCCACTCATCTGCTTTTGGAGGTTCTCTGACACTTTTTTCACCTTCTGTGACCAGTAGAGATGCTTCTGTTCTGTCTAGAAAGTCTTCATTCTCTTTGATGAGTTTCAAAGTTGCTATTCTTTCTTCCAGACCCCGCACCTTTTCTTCTAAAAGGGCCACTAGTCTACACTTCTGACAGGTGAAATTGGATTCTTCTTCTGGTCGATCTGTGAACATGTAGCACATGCTGCAGCTCACCATGTAGGTTGTCACATCTGCCATGTTGCTCCTAGATCCTGCTGACTTGCTGTGTGTTTTCCTTCTTGTGTAATCTACTCAGCCAAGCTCTCTTGCAATAATGTCCTACAGGCAAAAATTTGGTGATGCTTTCGAAGCAGCTGGTCCCGGCTGTATCCAACGATCTTCTAGCTTAGGGAGACTTCGCTTCTCCCAGAAGGCACCTGGAATATGCAAATTAGCCTCCTGAAGCTTGAATCCCTGGTTTGGTGATGCTTTCGAAGCAGCTGGTCCCGGCTGTATCCAACGATCTTCTAGCTTAGGGAGACTTCGCTTCTCCCAGAAGGCACCTGGAATATGCAAATTAGCCTCCTGAAGCTTGAATCCCTGGTTTGGTGATGCTTTCGAAGCAGCTGGTCCCGGCTGTATCCAACGATCTTCTAGCTTAGGGAGACTTCGCTTCTCCCAGAAGGCACCTGGAATATGCAAATTAGCCTCCTGAAGCTTGAATCCCTGGTTTGGTGATGCTTTCGAAGCAGCTGGTCCCAGCTGTATCCAACGATCTTCTAGCTTAGGGAGACTTCGCTTCTCCCAGAAGGCACCTGGAATATGCAAATTAGCCTCCTGAAGCTTGAATCCCTGGTTTGGTGATGCTTTCGAAGCAGCTGGTCCCGGCTGTATCCAACGATCTTCTAGCTTAGGGAGACTTCGCTTCTCCCAGAAGGCACCTGGAATATGCAAATTAGCCTCCTGAAGCTTGAATCCCTGGTTTGGTGATGCTTTCGAAGCAGCTGGTCCCGGCTGTATCTAACGATCTTCTAGCTTAGGGAGACTTCGCTTCTCCCAGAAGGCACCTGGAATATGCAAATTAGCCTCCTGAAGCTTGAATCCCTGGTTTCTGGCCATCCCTGTCTGTGTCATCTCTCACTCAGTGGGCCATAGAAAGCCTATTTATTTCTTTGCTTGATTTTGGTTCTAAAATCTACCTGAAAAAATCACTACATCAATCAGTGGGAGAAAAATATTGGCCTCAGGGCTTGTGTGCCACTCCTGACTCCTGTGTGCATCATCACTCACTCAGTGGGCCATAGAAAGCCTATTTTTTTTTTTTTTGCTTTATTTGGGTTCTAAATTCTACCTGAAAAAATCAATAAATCAATCAGTGGGAGATTAATATTGGCCTTTGGGCTTGTGTGCCAGTCCTGAGCGTGCCATCTCTCTCACAAATAGTGGGCCATAGAAAGCCTATTTATTTTTTTTATTGGGTTTATAAATTTTCCCTGAAAAAAAAAAAAAAGTGGGAGATTAATATTGGCCTCTGGGCTTATGTGCCAGTCCTGAGCGTGCCATCTCTCTCTCTCAGATAGTGGGCCATAGAAAGCCTATTTATTATTTTTTTTATTGGGTTTATAAATTTTCCCTGGAACCAAAAAAAAAAAAGTGGGAGATTAATATAGGCCTCTGGGCTTGTGTGCCAGTCCTGAGCGTGCCATCTCTCTCACAAATAGTGGGCCATAGAAAGCCTATTTATTTTTTTGCTTGATTTGGGTTCTAAAATGTACCTGAAAAAATCACTACATCAATCAGTGGGAGAAAAACATTGGCCTCAGGGCTTGTGTGCCACTCCTGACTCCTGTGTGCATCATCACTCACTCAGTGGGCCATAGAAAGCCCATTTTTTTTTTTTTGCTTTATTTGGGTTCTAAATTCTATCTGAAAAAATCAATAACTCAATCAGTGGGAGATTAATATTGGCCTTTGGGCTTGTGTGCCAGTCCTAAGCGTGCCATCTCTCTCTCTCAGAAAGTGGGCCATAGAAAGCCTATTTATTATTTTTTTTTATTGGGTTTATAAATTTTCCCTGGGAAAAAAAAAAAAAAAGTGGGAGATTAATATTGGCCTCTGGGCTTGTGTGCCAGTCCTGAGCGTGCCATCTCTCTCACAAATAGTGGGCCATAGAAAGCCTATTTATTTTTTTTATTGGGTTTATAAATTTTCCCTGAAAAAAAAAAAAAAGTGGGAGATTAATATTGGCCTCTGGGCTTATGTGCCAGTCCTGAGCGTGCCATCTCTCTCTCTCAGATAGTGGGCCATAGAAAGCCTATTTATTATTTTTTTTATTGGGTTTATAAATTTTCCCTGGAACCAAAAAAAAAAAAGTGGGAGATTAATATTGGCCTCTGGGCTTGTGTGCCAGTCCTGAGCGTGCCATCTCTCTCACAAATAGTGGGCCATAGAAAGCCTATTTATTTTTTTGCTTGATTTGGGTTCTAAAATGTACCTGAAAAAATCACTACATCAATCAGTGGGAGAAAAATATTGGCCTCAGGGCTTGTGTGCCACTCCTGACTCCTGTGTGCATCATCACTCACTCAGTGGGCCATAGAAAGCCCATTTTTTTTTTTTGCTTTATTTGGGTTCTAAATTCTATCTGAAAAAATCAATAACTCAATCAGTGGGAGATTAATATTGGCCTTTGGGCTTGTGTGCCAGTCCTAAGCGTGCCATCTCTCTCTCTCAGAAAGTGGGCCATAGAAAGCCTATTTATTATTTTTTTTTATTGGGTTTATAAATTTTCCCTGGGAAAAAAAAAAAAAAAGTGGGAGATTAATATTGGCCTCTGGGCTTGTGTGCCAGTCCTGAGCGTGCCATCTCTCTCACAAATAGTGGGCCATAGAAAGCCTATTTATTTTTTTTATTGGGTTTATAAATTTTCCCTGAAAAAAAAAAAAAAGTGGGAGATTAATATTGGCCTCTGGGCTTATGTGCCAGTCCTGAGCGTGCCATCTCTCTCACAAATAGTGGGCCATAGAAAGCCTATTTATTTTTTTGCTTGATTTGGGTTCTAAAATGTACCTGAAAAAATCACTACATCAATCAGTGGGAGAAAAATATTGGCCTCAGGGCTTGTGTGCCACTCCTGACTCCTGTGTGCATCATCACTCACTCAGTGGGCCATAGAAAGCCCATTTTTTTTTTTTGCTTTATTTGGGTTCTAAATTCTATCTGAAAAAATCAATAACTCAATCAGTGGGAGATTAATATTGGCCTTTGGGCTTGTGTGCCAGTCCTAAGCGTGCCATCTCTCTCTCTCAGAAAGTGGGCCATAGAAAGCCTATTTATTTTTTTTTTTATTGGGTTTATAAATTTTCCCTGGAAAAAAAAAAAAAAAGTGGGAGATTAATATTGGCCTCTGGGCTTGTGTGCCAGTCCTGAGCGTGCCATCTCTCTCACAAATAGTGGGCCATAGAAAGCCTATTTATTTTTTTTGTTTTATAAATTCTCCCTTAAAAAAAAAAAGGGAGATTAATATTGGCCTTTGGGCTTGTGTGCCAGTCCTAAGCGTGCCATCTCTCTCTCTCTCTCAGATAGTGGGCCATAGAAAGCCTATTTATTATTTTTTTTATTGTGTTTATAAATTTTCCCTGGAACAAAAAAAAAAAAGTGGGAGATAAATATGGGCCTCTGGGCTTGTGTGCCACTCCTGACTCCTGTGTGCGTCATCTCTCACTCAGTGGGCCATAGAAAGCCTTTTTTTGTTTTATTTGTTTTCTAAATTCTCCCTGAAAAAATCATTTTATTTTATTTGGTTTCTAAATTCTTCCTGAAAAAATCATTTTATTCTATTATTTTTTTTTCCTAAAGTCTCCCTGAAAAAAACAAAAAAAAACAAATCAGTGGGAGATTAATATTGCCCTTTCTGCTTGTGTGCCAGTCTTGACTCCTGGGTGTGCCATCTCTCTCTCCAATTGTGGGCCATAGAAAGCCTATTATTTTTTTAGCTTGATTTGGGTTCCAAAATCTACCTGAAAAAATCACTACATCAATCAGTGGGAGATAAATATTGGCCTCTGGGCTTGTGTGCCACTCCTGACTCCTGTGTGCGTCATCTCTCACTCAGTGGGCCATAGAAAGCCTTTTTTTGTTTTATTTGTTTTCTAAATTCTCCCTGAAAAAATCATTTTATTTTATTTGGTTTCTAAATTCTTCCTGAAAAAATCATTTTATTCTATTATTTATTTTCCTAAAGTCTCCCTGAAAAAAAAAAAACAAACAAACCAGTGGGAGATTAATATAGCCCTTTCTGCTTGTGTGCCAGTCTTGACTCCTGGGTGTGCCATCTCTCTCTCTCTCTCCAATTGTGGGCCATAGAAAGCCTATTATTTTTTTAGCTTGATTTGGGTTCCAAAATCTACCTGAAAAAATCACTACATCAATCAGTGGGAGATAAATATTGGCCTCTGGGCTTGTGTGCCACTCCTGACTCCTGTGTGCGTCATCTCTCACTCAGTGGGCCATAGAAAGCCTTTTTTTGTTTTATTTGTTTTCTAAATTCTCCCTGAAAAAATCATTTTATTTTATTTGGTTTCTAAATTCTTCCTGAAAAAATCATTTTATTCTATTATTTATTTTCCTAAAGTCTCCCTGAAAAAAAAAAAAAAACAAATCAGTGGGAGATTAATATTACCCTTTCTGCTTGTGTGCCAGTCTTGACTCCTGGGTGTGCCATCTCTCTCTCTCTCTCCAATTGTGGGCCATAGAAAGCCTATTATTTTTTTAGCTTGATTTGGGTTCCAAAATCTACCTGAAAAAATCACTACATCAATCAGTGGGAGATAAATATTGGCCTCTGGGCTTGTGTGCCACTCCTGACTCCTGTGTGCGTCATCTCTCACTCAGTGGGCCATAGAAAGCCTTTTTTTGTTTTATTTGCTTTCTAAATTCTCCCTGAAAAAATCATTTTATTTTATTTGGTTTCTAAATTCCTCCTGAAAAAATAATTTTATTCTATTAGTTTTTTTTCCTAAAGTCTCCCTGAAAAAAAAAAAAAAATCAAATCAGTGGGAGATTAATATTTACATTTGTGCTTCAGTGACAGTCCTGCGTGTGTGGCATCTCTCTCATTTGTTGCCACCAACAACAGAGTGTGTAACATTGTGCCTGATTTTCGTTGTGGTCTCACTCACCTGTAAAGGGGTAGCTAAATCATACTGAAGTTAAAGCTCACCGTGTAATTTGTGTGACAGCAACAAATACCGTTAGTTTGTTTACGTTTTTAAAACAATGAGGAAGTATGGTGGAAGAGGTCGTGGCCGGGGGCGTTCATTGTCAGCTGGTAATGAGGGTAGTGGTAGTGGTGGAGCATCAGCTGGTCGTGGGAAAAAAAATATTGCACCTAAGTCTGGAGCTGTGGAGCCAGGTTCGTCGTCTGGCTACACAAGGCCTCGAACCCTCCCTTTTCTGGGAGTAGGAAAACCGCTTTTAAAGCCGGAGCAGCAAGAGCAAGTTTTGGCTTATCTTGCTTACTCAGCCTCTAGCTCTTTTGCCTCCTCTCGTGAAACTGGTAAATGTCAAAGCAGCGCGTCGTTAGTGGATGTTCACGGTCAGGGACAAGTCGCTTCCTTGTCCTCTTCAGCAAAAACAACAACAGAGAAGAATGCAGCAGGCGACACAACGGGTTACTCCATGGAGCTCTTTACACATACCGTCCCTGGCTTAGAAAGTGAAGCAGTTAACAGTCCATGCCCATTACAAGTTGAATCTGACATGGAGTGCACTGATGCACAGCCACAGCCAGACTACTATGCTGGTCCTTTGACTCAGACCACAACATTGCCCTCGCAGGGTAATGATCAAGAATCAGACCCTGATGAGACTATGTTGCCCCATCACGAACGCTATACCACCGACCGACACGGTGACACAGACGAAGTTGCACACGAGCTACAAGAAGAGGTAATAGATGACCCAGTTCTTGACCCCAATTGGCAGCCATTGGGGGAACAGGGTGCAGGCGGCAGCAGTTCTGAAGCGGAGGAGGAGGGGCCGCAGCAGGCATCAACATCGCAACAGGTTCCATCTGCCGGGCCCGTATCTTGCCCAAAACGCGTGGCAAAGCCAAAACCTGTTGGAGGACAGCGTGGCCATCCGGTTAAAGCTCAGTCTGCAATGCCTGAAAAGGTATCCGATGCTAGAAAGAGTGCAGTCTGGCATTTTTTTAAACAACATCCAATTGATCAGCGCAAAGTCATCTGTCAAAAATGTTCAACTACCTTAAGCAGAGGACAGAATCTGAAAAGTCTCAATACAAGTTGCATGCATAGACAGTTAACCACCATGCATTTGCAAGCCTGGACTAACTACCAAACGTCCCTTAAGGTTGTAGCACCCTCGGCCAATGAAGCTAGTCAGCAACGCAACATCCCTTCCGGCAGTGTAGGGCCACCATTTTCCGCACCACCTGCAGTATCTGTGCAGGTTTCTTTACCAGGCCAAAGCAGTCAGGGTCAGGGAATCACCAGTTTCGTAGTAGGAAACACTGCATCTAGGGCACCTGCGGCAACAATACCATCTCCCACCGTCTCTTAGTCTGCCATGTCCACCGGCACCCCCGCTAGTTCCACGATCTCCAGCCCTCCAGTCCAGCTCACCCTACATGAGACTATGGTTAGAAAAAGGAAGTACTTAGCCTCGCATCCGCGTACACAGGGTTTGAACGCCCACATAGCTAGACTAATCTCGTTAGAGATGATGCCCTACCGGTTAGTTGAAAGCGAAGCTTTCAAAGCCCTGATGGACTACGCTGTACCACGCTACGAGCTACCCAGTCGACACTTTTTTTCCAGAAAAGCCATCCCAGCCCTCCACCAGCATGTTAAAGAGCGCATCGTCCATGCACTCAGGCAATCTGTGAGCACAAAGGTGCACCTGACAACAGATGCATGGACCAGTAGGCATGGCCAGGGACGTTCCGTGTCCATCACGGCACACTGGGTGAATGTTGTGGATGCAGGGTCCACAGGGGACAGCAAGTTTGGGACAGTTCTGCCTAGCCCACGGTCTAGGAAACAGTTGGCTGTAGCCGTTCGCACCCCCTCCTCCTCCTCTTCATCCTCCTGCAGAAGCAAGAGCTCGTCCACAGACCGCATTCGCACAACCACTCCATCCGCAGCTGCCACTGTTGCACACCAGGTCTCCCATTATGGGGCAGCTACTGGCAAACGTCAGCAGGCTGTATTGGCTATGAAGTGTTTGGGCGACAACAGACACACCGCGGAAGTTCTGTCCGAGTTCTTGCAGAAAGAAACGCAGTCGTGGCTGGGCACTGTAGATCTTGAGGCAGGCAAGGTAGTGAGTGATAACGGAAGGAATTTAATGGCTGCCATCTCCCTTTCCCAACTGAAACACATTCCTTGCCTGGCTCACACCTTAAACCTGGTGGTGCAGTGCTTCCTGAAAAGTTATCCGTGGTTATCCGACCTGCTCCTCAAAGTGCGTGGACTTTGCTCACATATCCGCCGTTCGCCCGTACACTCCAGCCGTATGCAGACATATCAGCGTTCTTTGAACCTTCCCCAGCATCGCCTAATCATAGACGTTGCAACAAGGTGGAACTCAACACTGCACATGCTTCAGAGACTGTGCGAACAGAGGCGGGCTGTTATGTTTTTGTGGGAGGATACACATACACGGGCAGGCAGTAGGATGGCAGACATGGAGTTGTCAGGTGTGCAGTGGTCGAAGATTCAAGACATGTGTCAAGTCCTTCAGTGTTTTGAGGAATGCACACGGCTGGTTAGTGCAGACAACGCCATAATAAGCATGAGCATCCCCCTAATGCGTCTGCTGATGCAAAGTTTGACGCACATAAAGGATCAGGCGTCTGCAGCTGAGGAAGAGGAAAGCCTTGATGACAGTCAGCCATTGTCTGGCCAGGGCAGTGTACAGGACGAGTTAGCGGGCGAAGAGGAGGAGGAGGACGAGGAGGATGATGGGGATGATTATATTTTTAATGAGGAAGCTTTTCCGGGGCCACTGGAAATTGGTGGCGCGGCAAGGCCGGGTTCTGGTTTTTGGAGGGACACAAGTGACGTGGATTTGCCTGAAACTGCCCCTCAACCAAGCACAACCGCAGATTTGAGAACTGGAACTTTGGCCCACATGGCGGATTATGCCTTACGTATCCTCAAAAGGGACACACGCATAACTAATATGATGAACGATGACGATTACTGGTTGGCCTGCCTCCTTGATCCTCGCTATAAAGGCAAATTGCAAAATATAATGCCACATGAGAACTTGGAACTAATATTAGCAACCAAACAATCAACTCTTGTTGACCGTTTGCTTCTGGCATTCCCTGCACACAGCGCCCGTGATCGTTCTCACACGAGCTGCAGGGGCCAGCAGACCAGAGGAGTTAGAGGGGCAGAAATCAGAAGTGGCGTTGGCCAGAGGGGTTTTCTGACCAGGTTGTGGAGTGATTTTGCTATGACCGCAGACAGGACAGGTACTGCAGCATCAATTCAAAGTGACAGGAGACAACATTTGTCCAGTATGGTTACAAACTATTTTTCATCCCTTATCGATGTTCTCCCTCAACCGTCATTCCCATTTGATTACTGGGCATCAAAATTAGACACCTGGCCAGAATTGGCAGAATATGCATTGCAGGAGCTTGCTTGCCCGGCAGCTAGTGTCCTATCAGAAAGAGTATTCAGTGCTGCAGGTTCAATACTAACAGAAAAAAGGACTCGTCTGGCTACCCAAAATGTAGATGATCTAACCTTCATTAAAATGAACCACAACTGGATTTCGAAATCTTTTGCCCCACCTTGCCCGGCTGACACCTAGCTTTCCTATGAAAAGGTCTTGCCTGTGGACTATTCTGAATGCCTTTTCCAATCTCGTAATTTTCTGCACCTGATTGTCCAGCATACGACATGTTTACACCTCACTAAATGGCCAAACTCCCCACACGGGGCCGTGGTATCGACACTTGGCGACAGCACCCGTGAGAGTGCTGTTTGTCTGAAGAGGTGGGTGTGCCCGCTTTTGGTCGACGGCACTGCCACTGGGTCCCTCCTAGTACAATAAAGTGTCTCTGGCGGTGGTGGTGCGCACCCAACGTCAGACACACCGTTGTAATATGAGGGGCCCTGGGCCTGTACCGCCGGCCACAAGACAGTTCCCCCCCCCCAGCTCAAACAGTGCTCTACCACTTGCAAAATTATCTCACAGCTCCACCAATGTTTAGTCTATGCGCTGACATCCTTCAATGCCTGCCACTGACAATACCATTGTATTGACATTTTTGTTATGTTAGGCCTTCGAAGCCTGTCTGCGGTCACTCCTTCCACTAGGCCTCCACTGACCACACCACTGCTGCCCGTGTACCCCTGGAACCAATTTAAAATTGCCTACAGCCATGTGTTATTATTTTAGGCCTTCGATGCCTGTCTGCGGTCACTCCTTACAATATGCCTCCACTGACCACACCACTGCTGCCCGTGTACCCCTGGAACCAATTTAAAATTGCCTACAGCCATGTGTTATTATTTTAGGCCTTCGATGCCTGTCTGCGGTCACTCCTTCCACTAGGCCTCCACTGACCACACCACTGCTGCCCGTGTACCCCTGGAACCAATTTAAAATTGCCTACAGCCAGCCCAATTTTTTTACTTTAGGCCTTCGATGCCTGTCTGCGGTCACTCCTTCCACTAGGCCTCCACTGACCACACCACTGCTGCCCGTGTACCCCTGGAACCAATTTAAAATTGCCTACAGCCATGTGTTATTATTTTAGGCCTTCGATGCCTGTCTGTGGTCACTCCTTCCACTAGACCTCCACTGACCACACCACTGCTGCCCGTGTACCCCTGGAACCAATTTAAAATTGCCTACAGCCATGTGTTATTATTTTAGGCCTTCTATGCCTGTCTGCGGTCACTCCTTACAATATGCCTCCACTGACCACACCACTGCTGCCCGTGTACCCCTGGAACCAATTTAAAATTGCCTACAGCCAGCCCAATTTTTTTATTTTAGGCCTTCGATGCCTGTCTGCGGTCCGTTCTTTCTACTACTACTACACTGACCAGGCCACTGCTGCCCGTGTACCCCTGGAACCAATTTAAAATTGCCTACAGCCATGTGTTATTATTTTAGGCCTTCGATGCCTGTCTGCGGTCACTCCTTCCACTAGGCCTCCACTGACCACACCACTGCTGCCCGTGTACCCCTGGAACCAATTTAAAATTGCCTACAGCCATGTGTTATTATTTTAGGCCTTCGATGCCTGTCTGCGGTCACTCCTTCCACTAGGCCTCCACTGACCACACCACTGCTGCCCGTGTACCCCTGGAACCAACATCAGAAAATATAAAAATAAGTATTTTGCTTATAAAAAAGAAAATACTGGAGAGATATCAAATGCAGACATTTTAACATTAAAAACAAACACATACAACAAAAATCTGGTACAGTACTAAAAATGGCCACCAGCTACAATAACTTTCTCCTGCAAGTAGTTAACTGAAAGTTTTTTTCAATTTAAAACACAGATATGGCATCCACCGAGTGTTGTCCTGTCGCGTCTTCTTTATATTATTGCCAAGAAGATGCAAAACAATGAAAATAATAAAATCATTATTTACCAAAAAAATAGAGTAAGTCAAAACCACATTGCAAATAAACATTCATTACAAATAAAGAAGCAGGGCGCGTCCGAGGGTGAGTATATACCTAATAAGAATATAATCACCCTCGGACGCGCCCTGCTTCTTTCCGACAGCCTTCCTTCCTAAGAATCAGCCCTTCCGTGGTGTAGAGAGAGGGTTTGTTACACTCCAAGGTGTTCCCCAGATTGCCTTTCCTGAGCTTCGATCTTCATGCTCTCGTTTAGTAGTTGTCGGAAAGTAGGCTGCATTAGGCCTACAAATTGGGTATGGGGTGGAGAGAGATGGTGTGTTACACTCCAAGGTGTTCCCCAGGTTTCCTTGCCATTGCTTCGGTCTTCCGACTCTCGTTTAGTAGTTGTAGAAAACTACACTGCATTAGGCCTACAAAATGGGTATCGGGTGGAGAGAGATGGTGTGTTACACTCCAAGGTGTTCCCCAGGTTGCCTTTCCTGAGCTTCGATCTTACGGCTCTCGTTTAGTAGTTGTTGGAAACTACGCTGCATTAGGCCTACAAATTGGGTATGGGGTGTAGAGAGATGGTGTATTCCACTCCAAGGTGTTCCCCAGGTTTCCTTGCCAATGCTTCGATCATCATGCTCTCGTTTAGTAGTTGTTGGAAACTACGCTGCATTAGGCCTACAAATTGGGTATGGGGTGTAGAGAGATGGTGTGTTCCACTCCAAGGTGTTCTCCAGGTTGCCTTTCCTGAGTTTCGATCTTCCGGCTCTCGTTTAGTAGTTGTTGGAAACTACGCTGCATTAGGCCTACAAATTGGGTATGGGGTGTAGAGAGATGGTGTGTTCCACTCCAAGGTGTTCCCCAGGCTTCCTCGCCAATGCTTCGATCATCATGCTCTCGTTTAGTAGTTGTTGGAAACTACGCTGCATTAGGCCTACAAATTGGGTATGGGGTGTAGAGAGATGGTGTGTTCCACTCCAAGGTGTTCTCCAGGTTGCCTTTCCTGAACTTCTATCTTCAGGCTCTCATTAAATTGTGGTTAAACGGAACAACTGCATTTGGCGTACTAGTTGGTTTGGGGCCTACTATCGGTGTCTGCCACTCCTTGCTGTTCTCCTGGTTTCCTGTCCTGAAATTCCGTTTTCAGGCGCTCGTTAAGTAGTTGTTAATGTTAGACTGCATTTGGCCTACTAGTTGGGTTGGGGCCTACTATCGGTGTCTGCCACTCCTTGCTGTTCTCCTCCACTGAACAAAGCTGTGCCGCCTGTTTACTACGGTTGCCAATTTTGAACTGCATTTCGACTACTTACTGATTTGGGCCTACTCTCTGTGTCAGCCTCTCATTCCAGTTGTCCTCCACTGCAATGCCCCCTGGTTATTCCTGTGTTACCAATTTTGAACTGCATTTAGCCAACTTTATTCTTTGGGCCTATATCTGTGTTTCCTCCTCATCCTGCCCATTGCCCAGCCAGTGATAGATGAGTCTGCTGGTACATTGACCCATAATGCAACATTCCCCGTGCACGCTACACAACAACATTGTGACCCTGCTGAAAGTCAGGTTGCTCTTCCCGCATACCATACCACCTTACACGGGGACAAAGAGGAAGGTGCAGATGAAAGTGCAGGTTCCTTCATCAGGTGGGGGGAGGAATACTAGTTGGCGACGTCACTGGCACAGGGCCTCTCATAGTACGCAAAAGTGTTGCTGCCGGTGGGAGGCGCTCCCGCCGTGCAAACACACCGCTGTACTTTGAGGGGCCCTGTGCCAGTGCCAATGCCAACGAGTGGGCCCCCCCTGCTTGCTCAGGTTCACAGCACTTGCAAAGTTGAAATACTTACCTCTCCCTGCTCCACTGCCGTGACGTGGTCCAGATTTCCTGGGCCCACTAATTACTTGAACCAGCCCTACCCACCACAACTTTAGCCAAATGAACCCCAATTTCAAATGCCTTCCAATTATTATAAGGTAAATTACGCTTGACAAGCTTCATTAAGAAGAATGGATGGTTTTGACATTAAAATGGGCACTCTAGGTGTTTTCCTGGCCCCCACTCACTGCCGACTATGCTGCCCCATTGACTTGCATTGGGTTTCGTGTTTCGGTCGATCCCGACTTTACGTCATAATCGGCCGATTTCACTCGACCCGACTTTTGAGATAGTCGGGTTTCGCGAAACCCGGCTCGACTCTAAAAAGGTCAAGGTCGCTCAACTCTACTGGCAGTGGCTGGCAGGATTTCAGTAGCTTAAATAGTCCCGCCCGGGCTAAACAGCAGGGAGCAAACAGTAACAGAAGATACCTCCTAGGTTCCTGGAGAACACAGGCATTGTCTTCCTGCAAGCAGAAACAGTTTGGGCAGTTACCAACACAGATGACACATACACCCTTTGTGTACTTTCTACAGAGTAAAAATTGCCAACTATAGAGTCTCTATAGAGCCATAATGCCCCCTTCTGTGCTCCATATTGTGTGGATGCACAAGGAGGGTGATTGATGACTTAGGGCAGAATGGAGATATTGTTAATACAAGCACTCTTTTGCCCTAAAACAAAGACGACAACAACAACCCATTTAATGCCCCTCTACACAGTAAAAAATGTCCACCTTTTTATTTACATAGAAAGATAGTTCTGCTCCGAAATAGTAGCCCTTAGAAAATTAGTGAAAAATTGAACCCTATCATAAAAAAAAACAGTGCTTCCTCAGACCAACAGTTTGGTAAGTTCTCAAGGTCTCGATAGCAACACTGACCAGACAGAAATGAGCAGCGGACATCTTGTCTTCAGAATGTTTCAGTATTGCAGCCTCAGGCTTTGGGCCTGCAACTTCAAGGGATTATATCTCATCATGCAAGTATGATAATACACAGTTTTTATATGGGACTTTTATAAATGTAGGACTTCTTCACTAACTTACAGAAAGAAAGTTCATATCTTCACCCGATATATGTGTCCAGCCCCATTTCTTGCAGCAAACCTCTACCGTTTGTGCGTGAAAACTCCTAAAAAACAACTTGACAAAAAAGCTTTTAATCTCAGCGTGGTGCAGAGTTTATGAAAAATTAACACTAGGAAACATGGTTCTATTGCTTTGTGAATGTCAAGGGAATGTTATCTATCCTACTGCACAAAGCCACGCGCTCACGCCTTGTAATGTGCAATAACCGAGCAGCTAATGCAAAATCATTTGCTTGTGGCATTTAATAAAATATGCAAATGTATGAAACTGTTTGAAATTGTCAAATGAAAAAGCCAGTCATGTTAGGAATTTCTATTCAATTTACTCCCACAAAACACTGTCTCCTTTTAATTAAGTAACATAATATGATGTTTCTTCCACTATGCATCATAGACGCTCTTTGCTTTTAAAGAGTTTTGATGACTGCGCTGAGAACAGAGAGAGCCCATTCTAATGAGGCCAAAATAACAAAATATTTAATTTTCAATCTTTACATTTTACTTTTTTTTCCTTTATTAATTTGTTTATGAATGTACTTCTTTATTAATTGATATTTTTATTATTATTATTTTATTTATTTTAGCTTTATCATTTTTTGTTTCGCAACTGATTTGAACACTTAATTTCAAGACTTTGCAAAAAAAAAAAAAAAAACAATAATTTTTTTTGGGGGGATGGCCTTGATGCCCAGATCCAAATTTCATGTTTTTGAACGCTACATCCTGAGGGCTGATTCACACATCTGATTTTATGGGTACGAAAGCTATTCGTGATTTTCACAGATATCACTTCTACAATTGTTAGTCTATGGCATCTGTAAGGTGGGACAGCACACATAGCTGATGGGAGGTATGTATCACAGAGGTGGTTGTCATCTGTGATGTAAACCTGGAGTATTCCCCAAGTGCACATAGTACTAAGAGGTTTGTTGTTTTGATTTTCTGGGCTAGGTTTTATGGGCAGCCTGAGAGATGGGCAGGTCCACAAACCCCACCTCTGGGTGCAGTTCAGAAATTAAAATGGAGTCTTTTGTTTGAGACTTGGTCTGTGTATGCAGAGGGAGAAGGCCTCCTGAGTGATATAACCAGGCTAAGTTGGCATACTGAATGCTATCCAGTCTGTGTGATCTGCACTGGCTCTAAAGATACCTTTTCAAGAATTTACTGCTTTGTTTTGCCTGTTTATTGTTCCTTAGCCGGTGGCTGGTTTATGGAGAACCAATTAAGCCAGCATGGACATTTATATGGAAAAGCTTCCTGTGTTGCCTCACGACTCGCCCAAGTGAGTAGCAATACCATAGGCCATTGGCATGTGAATTTGCACAATACAGAGGTTCATGCTTTACGCCAGTGATCCCCAACCCCAGTCCCGAAGAGCCACCAACAGTTCATGTTTTCAGGATTTCCTTAATATTAGACAGGTGATAATTATATCACCTATGGAATACTGCATATAGTAAGGGCCTTTGCGCACGTTCCTAATTTCTCACAGATTTGCACGTTTTTTTCTGCACAGATTTGTCACAAAACCTGAAGGATTTCACAATGCCAGAATCCTGAAGAATCATGCAAACGTTGCTTATTTTTGACTTGTAGATTTGGAGCAGATATAAATCTGTGGCATGACAATACTTGCAGAGAATAGAGATATTACCCTTACTAGTGAGTGGGGGAAAATCTGCAAAAAAAAAAAAGCATCAAAACATGGTAAAAATGTGCAGCATTTTTTTCTGCCAAAAGAGGCAGAACTGGTGCAGAAATATCTGCAAAAAATACATGATGTGTGCACATACCATAATATAGCATCATTCTAATACCCCAGCAGCACTTACTAAACAGCATGTGTCAACCTTCAATCTGCCGAACACTCAGTGAAGTTGCATGTTGAGAATAAATAACAGGGCATTACTTTCAGAGAGGCAACACACCCAACTAAACATCATACATGACATATATGTATGTACTAGACATGAATGTTACATTAATTTTTTCCCGCCAGAATCCATTTTTTTTTGTGATTTGCTTCAGCCACCATTTTGAGACATGATAAGAGGCCGAGAAGGAGTTATATAAAAATATTTTTTCAACCTTCTCTCTTCAGCCCACTACATACCTTCTCGTTTGCCACCATTGCTCTCATCTTTTCTTCTGTCTATTCCATTTTCTCCCTTCAATCTTCATCATAACGAGTCTCCGGCCACTTATGGCTGGATCTTTCATTCACTAATGCCCGTGCTATTACATGTAGAGATGAGCGAACCCAAAACAGTAACGATTAGGATTCGTACCGGTGCTGAATAACGAATACTGACTTCTCCCGAAAGTCCATTTTAGAGTTCGAAGGAGAGAGAAAAAAAGAGAAGTGCTTTACTTCCTTTGGCAGCCCCCGAGCTCTTGTGATCATTTTACAGCCCTTTTACAGCACCAAAGTTTGGGTCCCCATTGTCTTCTATGGGATTTGGGTTCATGTTCAGGTAGAGATCTGCTGCCAGAACAAAACTTTGAACTAAAGTTCAGTCGGATCTGATGACCTTGGACATTAATGGGTCCGCTCATCCCTAATTATGTGGTGTGTGATATTTCAATGTTGTCCATGAAAACACACATAATCAATAACAAACATCATACCCCGTGTATCATTGTGGGGCCATTAAATATGAAAGAATCGGCCACAATTGGCCACATCAAAGAATGAAGATAGAATACAGAAGTTGAAAAAGCCGATAAAAGGACCAATGGTGGGATATGTACAGTTGTGCTCAAAAGTTTACATACCCCGACAGAATTTTTGCTTAGTTGGCCTTTTTTTTTAGAGAATATGAATGATAACACCAAATTTTTTTCTCCACTCATGGTTAGTGGTTGGGTGAAGCCATTTATTGTCAACCTACTGTGTTTTCTTTTTTTAAATCGATAATGAGAACAAAAAATGTCTAAATAACCCTGATCAAAAGTTTACATACCCCATTTCTTAATACCGTGTATTGCCCCCTCTAACATCAATGACAGGTTGAAGTCCTTTGTGCTAGTTGTGGATGAGGTTCTTTATTTTCTCAGATGGAAAAGCTGCCCACTCTTCTTGGCAAAAAGCCTCCAGTTCCTGTAATCTACTGGGTTTTCTAGCATGAACTGCGCGCTTGAGATCTTCCCAGAGTGTCTCAATGATACTGAGGTCAGGAGACTGAGATGGCCACTCCAGAACCTGCATTTTGTGTTGCTGTAGCAAATAACAGGTCGACTTGGCCTTGTGTTTTGGATCTTTGCCATGTTGGAACATCCAAGTTCATCCCATGCACAGCTTCCAGGCTGATGAGTTCAAATTTGCTTCCAGTATTTGCTGATAACATGCTGCATTCATATTTCTTCAACTTTGACCAAGTTTCCTGTGCCTTTGTATCTCACACATCTCCAAGACATCAGCGATCCACCTCCATGCTTTACAGTAGGAATGGTGTTCCTTTCATCATAGGCTTGTTGACCTCACTCCAAATGTAACATTTATTGTTGTGGCCAAAAACTTCAATTTTGGTCTCACCATTCCAAATTACCTTGTTCCAGAAGTTTTGAGGCTTGTCTATGTGCTGTTTTTTATATTGTAGGCGAGATACTTTGTGGCATTTGCACAGTAATGTGTTATGATCTGGTGGCCTAGGAGCAGGAGGAGGACTCTGGAGAAGGTGGTCCCTGTACTGACCGCAAACCCTGAACCTAGCAGCGCTACTAGAAGTAGCCATGGGGGGTACCCAACACTCCTTAGACCCCTCGGCACAGCCTAAGATCTAACTACCCCTAAAGACAGAAACAGGAAACCTATCTTGCCTCAGAGAAAATCCCCAAAGGATAGATAGCCCCCCACAAATATTGACTGTGAGAGGAGAGGGAAATAACATACGCAGATATGAAATCAGATTTTAGCATAGGAGGCCATACTAGCTAAAAAGAAAGAATAGAACAGAGTACTATGCGGTCAGTATAAAACACTAGAAAATATCCACCGCAGAAAATACGGATCACCACATCTGACTAAAGACATGGGGGGTATATCTGCATCTCCAGAGAAATAGCTAGGCTGCAAAAAATCCTTCACAGACTAAGCTGGACAAGACAAAAACATGAAAATGCACAGAACTTTAAGGTCCACAGAAGGTGGACAGCAAAAACAAAGCCAGGACTTATCTTTGTAGAAAAACACAGCAAACTGGAGAGACCAGCAGGGAAGTGAATCCTTCATGAACAATGGACAACTGGCACTGACCAAATGATCCTGCAAAGCTATATACCCCAGTCAGTTTTGCAATTAGTAGATACACCTGTCCACTCCTGCAGGCAAGGCAAAACTGCATTACCCTCTACAACCACCGGAGGGAGCCCAAAAGCTGAATTCACAACAGTAATGGCTTTCTTCGGGTGACTCAACCATGCAGCCCATTTTTCTTGAAGTGCCTCCTTATTGTGCATCTTGAAACAGCCATACCGCTAGTTTTCAGAGAGTCCTGTATTTCAGCTGATTTTATTTGTGGGATTTTCTTTGCATCGCAAACAATTTTCCTGGCAGCTCTGGATGACAGTATGTTGGTCTACCTGACCCCCTGATTTTCCATTTGTTAATCACAGTTTGAATGCTGCTGACAGGCATTATCAATTCCTTGGATATCTTTTTGTATCCCTTTCCTGCTTTATACAGTTCAACTATCTCTTCCCATAGATCCGTTGACAATTCTTTTGCTTTTCCCATGACTCACAATCCAGAAATGTCAGTGGCTGGATGAAATTTGCAAGAGTCTGTCTGGATCCCAGAAACTCACTCAGCTTTTATGCCCACACTGATTACAAGCAAACAGGTCACAGGTGAGGATGTTACCTTTCGTAGCCATTCAAACCCATTTGTGTCAACTTCCGTGTATATTATCAGGCCAAAATCATCAGGGTATGTGAACTTTTGATCAGGGTCATTTGGATGTTTTGGGTTGTCATTATGATTCAAAAAGAGAAAATACAGTAGTCTGACAATAAATGGCTTCACCCAACCACTAACCATGAGTGGAGAAAAGGTTTTGGTATTATCATTCATAGTGTCTGAAAAAAGGACAAGAAAGCAAACATTCTGCAGTGGTATGTAAACTTTTGAGCACAACTGTATGCGAAGTGCTAAGGAGAAGGTAGCGTAAGAGAGTTTATTTCACCCTTTTCTGGCATTTCTGGCCATTTCATTTCACATAAAATTTGACTCAAATTTTAATTTCCCCATGAATTGAGCGAATCGGTCCAAACTGAATTTTGGAAGATTTGCTAAACTCTAGTATTATCATTATGATGGGAATGGTCCTGCCCCAACATAGGAAAAACACAACTAGTTAGAGGTTGACAAGAGTCCCCCACCCTCTTGCTAGTCTATGTTTTAGTCTGCATGTAATCATAGGTTCTTGACTAGAGAAGAAAATAATCTGCTTCATAAGAAGCAAAAAAAAAATAGAAATTTTTGTTCTCAGTCAGACAGAATGACACTTATTACTCTGAAAATGCAATGAATCTTAACATGGAAAATAAGTGCGCCTAAATAGCTGCGCTAGATTTAACTGTCAGCTTTTACAGCATGACTATTGCTATATTCATGCTATGTTATTATGTAGAATTGGAGATCTCCCGCTGTGTGATGGAAGTCCGGAGCACAATAAAATGCACTATACATGTACTGCTCAGATAATGTTTGTTTCTCCGTCAGCTCACTTGCTAATACACTGGATATGGCTTGGTAGGATGTGGGGGTGTTTTGTGGGTTACCATTAGATGTGATCAAATTATAGAAGTCATCTGAGATATACAGAAGATGATTCTGTTAAAAATTGGAGTTTGACTTCATCCTCGGATATTACTTCACATAGTGTTATTGCTCCGCCGTTAGGATGAAGTTGATTTCTTCTTTGTACATTACTTTAGGAAATATAGAAGACATTTCCTTTTTTTTCACTTGATAAAGACACCAAAACGTCATTGAAACGCTTTGTGAAAAAAAACTTTTTATCATCATCATTGTTGAAGAATCAATTTACTCCTGTAGCGTGGCCCATCTAACGTGCTTCATCCAACTGGATCCAAATGCAGAATAAAGTATCTAATGTGGTGTACCTAATTATTTGTACTAAATGTCCAACTGGGGGTCTGTATGTGGGGGATTCAGGGCAAAAACAGAGAACATGGATGAACTCTCATCGCCACACAATAAGAGAAAAAAGACTAGATCTACCTGTGGCTAAACATTTTTGTCTCCTACTCAGTGCAGGAATGAATGTGTCTCATGGATTTATGTCTTTCTACATCAGTTAAGGAATTTGCTCCTCAGACCTTGTGGGGGCATCACAACACAGAACCAGACCCCAATCAGAGAACAATAAAACATTCAGACTCCTTATATATGAACTGTTCCAATATTTATGGACATAACTGTTTATCTCTCTCACATAATGGTAGTTCTGCTTCATGTCTCCTGTCTTATCTATGGCATTATTTCTGGGCTGTATTGTGCATAAATGTGTGATTCTTCAGAATTTGTTTAAGTCTTTGTCTGATGAAGGGACCTGAGTAGTCTCGAAAGCTTGCAATTTGTTACCATCTTTTCAGTTAGTCATTAAAAGGTATCAACCACTGAGGACTCTCAATTCTAAATATTTTTCAGAAGAAAGTAGAAATTTGACTAATCGGGCTTATAGATTTCTACAATTTTAGAATTATTGCCAGTAGAATTCGGAAAGTTGTTAGACTCTGTAGGGCACTGCGGTGGTGGTAGTTAAGCGTTAACAGGGTAGTGCTACTTAAGATTGTGAAGGAAACTCAGGAGTTCCAGTGGTTCCAACTTTCCCAGATTGGCATGAAGTCTTCTTCCAGCTATGATGCACCTTTTGCAATGCATATTGCCCAAGTTGCTGCATTGTCTGGCCATGGCCATAACCTCAAAAAAGGACAACCTTTGGATTAGCCACCCCTTTTGTCAGATCCCAGAAGAATCATGGCCTTCACTGTTTAATGCTTGCATATGGACTAATCATTGGTTGCATCCACGAAGAAGCTCCCACTAGGAGAGTGAGCCTGATACAGGGACAGTCAGCTACTGGAGTGACAAATCAAGACACACTACCAAAAATTGTCAAAGGAATAGCTGAGCTCAGATTTCTGAGATGAGTCAAAACAAAGTCAGATTGGCTAAGGTCAAGATTAGGAGGGATCCCAGAGGTAGACATAGTCAAAGAACAAGCTGGGTCAAAATCAAGGTAATAACAGCAAGAAATAGCACCAGAGGCTGGAGAGTAAAGTAAGTACAGTAACTGGCAACTCACAGCAGTGCGCTAGGAGTTTACGATGGGTACGATACTGCCCCATTGGCCAGAGCAGGAAACTGATAACTCCTGCAGAGATGCTGAACATTTATTTTGTTTGGCAGTTCCCAGCCACACTACCATTCTTGGCTAGACGTCATCTGCTCTTCCCAGTGATACTGGCCATGATGTCTCTTTTAACAGCAGTGCCACCTACAGAGTAAATACGGTGGTGCCTGTCAACAGACTTAGATGTTTATATTGCAGATTCATGCACATATGTGACCGCTGCTAGTTTTTACATAGCATTCAAATAGTTGCCAAAAGTTTCAAATTGCCCAAAACTGTCCTGAATTTTCAGAAAATGTCCAGGCAAATATGACCAAATTCCGATACAAAAAGAGGCCAGGTTCATGCAAGTAAGCTCTATCCAAAAGTTGATAGTCCCACCTGGTTTTGGACATTCACAGGTTCGTCTCGATGATGGAATTTTAGCATTGACAATTTTACCAATTATGATGTTGGTAATTGTGCATTAATGACATCCACTAGTTGACTCCATGACAGCCACAAAGTCCCTTATGACAGTGACAATTGTAAGATGCCCAAGCAAGGTAGTCGTGAACGAGCTTCTGTTCCCACTCACTTTGGCATCCTCCATACAATTGCTGCTGAGCATGAGGTTCATCACACTTACTTTAGGGCTGCAGGCCTCTTCTTCTGACTCCAGGAATCCCACCTCTGGAAAGAGGGCAGAAATTATATCCAGGAGACACGAGGTTCATAAAAACAACCAAACTTTTACTTGATGAATGGCAGTATTTACAGGCAGATATAGAGAATAAGGTGTGACGGGTTGACATCTTTCCCCCAGGTACCGGATACAACTTCAACCCTGGTTCTCAGTATAAGTAGAACATAAAAGAACCTGAAGACCTACCTCTTCCGACAAGCCTACAACCTGCAGTAATCACCAATCGACCAAACCGCTGCACGACCAGCTCTACCCTCACCTACTGTATCCTCACCCATCCCTTGTAGATTGTGAGACCTCATGGGCAGGGTCCTCTCTCCTCCTGTACCAGTTGTGACTTGTATTGTTTAAGATTATTGTTCTTGTTTTTATTAGTATACCCCTCCTCACATGTAAAGCGCCATGGAATAAATTACCCTATCATAATAAATAATAATAATAATAATAACATTCCTTTTTCTATCTATTCAAGTTCTAGGGAATCTTCTCCTTTTCTAACATGATATCTGGATTCTCACTACGCTTCCCACTGTCTGAGTACAGTTTCTCCTGCAGCTTTGTAGAAGGAGTGTGCCCCAAGGCGTCTATCTCAAAGTTCCCAGGCTGGCAAAGGGGACTCATGTGGAAAGGTTCTCTAGCAATCCACTGCTCCGAGGTTCTGGGCTCACGCTCTCCCTAGCAGCCCTGTCCTGGCCTGTTCTTGTCACTGCTGAGAACTCACTGACTTCTCACTTCGTGAACTTGGCAATAACCCTCAGTTCCCCTTCCCCAATCTTAGCTGACTGTTAACCCTCAACTGACTCTAGACTTTCTGTGTTATTGGGTAAACTTCAACTACATTCTAGACAGTCACATCTTGGGACCGTTAGTTAATTCTGCAGCCCACGGAGGAGCTATAATTGTCATTGCAAGGAAGCACATTATGAACAAAACATTATTCACATTCTACACCACAGTAGCATTGATGTCTTCAGCTGGCCCAACTCCCTACACTATGGTATACAAGTAGCATTCCTAGTCCACATCAAAAGTTCTGCCAATTACAGTCAGTGTCCCAATGGCACCCACTTTGCCTTTCGAACTTACAAAGTCTCGCCCTCCTTTTCAGGATGATAAGCCATACCCTGTCATATTTCCAGATATCATCTCCCTATTAAAATATGAATGCCAAATGTTCCTACTTGTGGTGAAAATCAGGGCAATATCTATTCTATATGTACAGCTAGTTTCAGCAGTGCATAAAACCCATCATCTATCCAGGTCCTAAACAGTTTGACCATTATCAAAGTGAAGCAGATCCATCATCCACAGTCTCCAGCCATCATTGCACGTTGGCTTATCTTCTAATAGAAGCCCAGGGTGTGATGTGCTGCTGCAGTGCAGTATAGAGCAATCTCCACCAGGGGGTGCTGGCTAAGGAAAGGAGGTTGCACACACAGCACAGCAACACTGAGCAACAACACAGGTGTCACAGGTAATGAAAGGGACATGAAACAAGCCAAGGTCATACACGGAGATAGCAGCGCGGTACAGAAGGGGCGAGCAGAGAATCGTCGGGGACAAGCAAGACATCAGAACCTACCGGGAACGTGGTAACCAAAACGTGAGACGGAGACGGAGTCGGGGTACAGGCCAGAGGTCAGAACAAGTCATAAACGGGTGTAGGCAGTCAGAGGCAAACAGGAACACAATAAACAGGGATCAGGTCAGGAGCTCAAACCATGCAGCATGAACTATAGCTGACACTGGCCCAGTGGCTGCAGAGGACTTAAATAGTTCAGCCAGCTTCAGGGTGAGGCAGAGAGGATTAACTCCCACATGACCAGTCCAGAGACAAGAGAGCTGAACATAATCTCAGAACTGGATCATGACACAGGGGATGCGATTACATTTTAGTACACTAGCATTCGAGGCTTATGTCACAACTTTGACCTCTGAAATCCCTATATGCTAGCTACTCCACTAATGCAGATGTTCTTATATTTTTTTCTGAACATGCGTAGAACAGCTGGTTAATGAAGCCGAAAAGAAAGTGCAATAAATCATATGAGAAAATAAATATTCTATAAATAATTTGACGGTACTTAGTGACTTTTCAGACAGCTGCCATGCGTGAACATGAGGAATAACACTATTTCTGGTCATTATATGACTTGTATCCTCCATATTTTATCATTATTCCCCTCTGCCAGCTCTATCTCTAATTGTCAGTTGTCTCTGAGCTGTTGGATCGAGACTGGCTGCTATGATGTCTCCCAAACACAGCACACACAGACATGAGGGACTTCTGCTCTCCTATTCCTACACTGCTCAAAAAAATAAAGGGAACACAAACAACAGAATATAACTCCAAGTAATTCAAACTTCTGTGAAATCACACTGTCCACTTAGGAAGCAACACTGTTTGACAATCAATATCTCATGCTGTTGTGCAAATGGAATAGACAACAAATGGAAATTATTGGCAATTATCAAGGCACCCTCAATAAAGGAGTGGTTCTGCAGGTGGGGACCACAGACCACATCTCAGTACCAATGCTTTCTGGCTGATGTTTTGGTTACTTTTGAATGTTGGTTGTGCTTTCACACTCGTGGTAGCATGAGACGGACTCTACAACCCACACAAGTGGCTCAGGTAGTGCAACTCATCCAGGATGGCACATCAATGAGAGCTGTGGGAAGGTTTGCTGTGTCTGTCAGTGCAGTGTTCAGTGGCTGGAGGCGCTACCAGGCGACAGGCCAGTACACCAGGAGATGTGGAGGGGGCTGTAGGAGGGCAATAACCAAGCAGCAAGACCACTACCTCAGCCTCTGCGCAAGGTGGAACAGTAGGATCACTGCCAGAGCCCTGTAAAATGACCTCCATCAGGCCACAAATGTGCATGTGTCTGCACAAATGGTTAGAAACCGACTCCATGCGGATTGTCAGAGTGACCGACGTCCACAGATGGGGTTGTGCTCACAGCCCAACACCTTGCAGGACGCTTGGCATTTGTCACAGAGCACCAGGATTGGCAAATTCACCACTGGCGCCCTGTGCTCTTCACAGATGAAATAAGGTTCACACTGAGCACATGTGACAGACGTGACAGAGTCTGGAGACGCCGTGGAGAGTGATCTGCAGCCTGCAACATCGTTCAGCATGACCAGTTTGGCAGTGGATCACTAATGGTGTAGGGTGGCATTTCTTTGGAGGGCCGCACAGCCCTCTATGGGCTCGCTAGAGGTAGCCTGACTGCCATTAGGTACCGAGATGAGATCCTCAGACCCCTTGTGAGACCATATGCTGGTGCGGTTGGCCCTGGGTTTCCTCCTAAAGCAGGACAATTCCAGACCTCATGTGGCTGGAGTGTGTCAGCAGTTCCTGCAAGATGAAGACATTGAAGCTATGGACTGGCCCGCCCGCTCCCCAGACTTGAATCCAACTGAGCACATCTGGGACATCATGTGTCGCTCCATCCACCAACATCACGTTGCACCACAGACTGTTCAGGAGTTGGCAGATGCTTTAGTCCAGGTCTGGGAGGAGATCCCTCAGGGGACCATCTGCTGCCTCATCAGGAGCATACCCAGGCGTTGTAAAGAGGTCATACAGGCACGTGGAGGTCACACACAATACTGAGCATCATTTCCTTGTCTTGAAGCATTTCCACTGAAGTTGGATCAGCCTGTAACTTCATTTTCCACTTTGATTTTGAGCATCATTCCAACTCCAGACCTCCGAGGTATATTAGTTGTGATTTACGTTGATCATTTTTAGGTTTTATTGCTCTCAACACATTCCACTATGTAATGAATAAAGAATTACAACTGGAATATTTCATTCAGTGATATCTAGGATGTGGGATTTGAGTGTTCCCTTTATTTTTTTGAGCAGTGTATATATTGTGCGTTCAGAAGCAGCAGCAGCATAAAAGACACCATAAAGGGGTAATGAGAAGGGAATCCTGTACTTGGATGAGATGAACGCTAATGAGAAGGTCTGTGCTCTTCTCTACTCTTCCCTTCTCCAACCCTTTTCATAGACTGTAATAAACCACTGTAATCTGATCCCTCAGTGAGCTAGCAGTCTTTCCTGTTTAAATACAGTAAACACAGATTCCAGAAGTTTTCCAGAATGGGAAGAATGATGAGAAAGAATCAAACTTCTTACATAAATTGCAAGGTTTTTAGTTTTTTTTAATGTATTTGTTTAATTAATTTATGTAACATTTGTTAACCATTTAAGAGGGTTCTCATTTTTCAATAAGAATGTTCTCTAGACCATCAGCTGATCATACAATGTTCTTCTGCTGAGACCTTCCCCCAGCAATCAGCTGCAATCGCTAGTGGAACTTGGAAGCAAGTGTTGATTTTCTTTATGGCGCCATCAATGGAAGAATTATGCGTTGCACATACCGTATATCCTTCACAGCAATGAGTTGGCTAAATAATATAGGACAGAAAAGATCCTCCTGCTCTTAATATGCTCTTTATATTTGTTGTCTCCTTTGTCAAAGAGATACGGATCCTAAAACGAAGACCCCTTTAACTCAGAATAATCTGACAATCTATATGAACATTTTATTTCCAACCAGCCATCCTCTTTAAAGATATGCCAATGTCGCTATGCTGTACACAGCCTTGAACACCGAGACAGATTTGTACAGACTTTTATTATAATACAGTAATTTTGTCTTTTATGTGACATGGAAATTGAAAAGCTAAAAATGTTGAAAATGAGTGATCGAAGAGAACATGGATTTTTATGTGAATCTGTAATAGATTTTGTGTTTCATGTAAAAGTCAAAAGGATAAAAGAATATATATTTTACATATTTGTCTTACTAGTCTAAAAAAAGACCAAAAACATGTCTTGGGGGTCTCATATGTGGCCTTGGACATGTTAGTCTAATTATGGCATGTTATAACAGTAATCTTTTGAAGACAACCCTTATCTAACAGGACCTCCAAGCGAAGACTCCCTATATGAGCCAGAACAGGAGTCGTACACAGTTCTGGGATTTATTAAGAGAAGCAGAGTCTAGATCACGTGAAGTCATTGTTGCCATCTACGCCTCTTTGGTCAGACCTCATCTGGAATACTGTGTCCAGTTCTGGGCGCCACATTTTAACCCCTTCCCGACCTTTGACGCCACGTAGGCGTCATGAAAGTCGGTGCCAATCCGACCCATGACGCCTATGCGGCGTCATGGAAAGATCGCGTCCCTGCAGATCGGGTGAAAGGGTTAACTCCCATTTCACCCGATCTGCAGGGACAGGGGGAGTGGTAGTTTAGCCCAGGGGGGGTGGCTTCACCCCCTCGTGGCTACGATCGCTCTGATTGGCTGTTGAAAGTGAAACTGCCAATCAGAGCGATTTGTAATATTTCACCCATTATAACAGGTGAAATATTACAATCCAGCCATGGCCGATGCTGCAATATCATCGGCCATGGCTGGAAATACTAGTGTGCCCCCACCCCACCCCTCCGATCGCCCCCCCACCCCCCCGATCTGGCCGGTACACTACTCCGGCTCCCCTCCGTCCAGTGCTCCGCTCCCCCCCGTGCTCGTGTCCGCTCCCCCCGTGCTCCAATCACCCCCCCGTGCTCCAATCACCCCCCCTGCACTCCGATCCACCCCCCGTGCTCCGTTCCACCCCCCCGTGCTCCATTCCAGCCCCCCCGTGCTCCGTTCCACGCCCCCCGCGCTCCGTTCCACCCCTCCCGCGCTCCGATTCCCCCCCCCGTGCTCCGATCCCCCCCCCGTGGTCCCCCCCCACCCTATCATACTTACCGATCCAGCCGTGGTCCCGTCCGTCTTCTCCCGGGCGCCGCCATCTTCCAAAATGGCGGGCGCATGCGCAGTGCGCCCGCCGAATCTGCCGGCCGGCAGATTCGTTCCAAAGTGCATTTTGATCACTGAGATATAATCTATCTCAGTGATCAAAATAAAAAAAATAATAAATGACCCCCCCCCCCTTTGTCACCCCCATAGGTAGGGACAATAAAAAAATAAAGAATTTTTTTTTTTTCCACTGTTAGAATAGGGTTAGGGTTAGGGGTAGGGGTAGGGTTAGGAGTAGGGCTAGGGTTAGGGTTAGGGGTAGGGTTAGGGGTAGGGTTAGGGTTAGGGGTAGGGTTAGGGCTAGGGTTAGGGCTAGGGTTAGGGTTAGGGTTAGGAATGTGCACACGTATTCTGGTCCTCTGCGGATTTTTCCGCTGCGGATTTGATAAATCCGCAGTGCTAAACCGCTGCGGATTTATGGCGGATTTACCGCGTTTTTTTCTGCGCATTTCACTGCGGTTTTACAATTGCGATTTTCTATTGGAGCAGTTGTAAAACCGCTGCGGAATCCGCACAAAGAAGTGACATGCTGCGGAATGTAAACCGCTGCGTTTCCGTGCAGTTTTTCCGCAGCATGTGTACAGCGATTTTTGTTTCCCATAGGTTTACATTGAACTGTACACTCATGGGAAACTGCTGCGGATCCGCAGCGTTTTCCGCAGCGTGTGCATATACCTTTAGAATTAGGCTATGTGCACACGGTGCGGATTTGGCTGCGGATTCGCAGCAGTGTTCCATCAGGTTTACAGTACCATGTAAACATATGAAAAACCAAATCCGCTGTGCCCATGGTGCGGAAAATACCGCGCGGGAACGCTGCGTTGTATTTTCCGCAGCATGTCAATTCTTTGTGCGGATTCCGCAGCGTTTTACACCTGTTCCTCAATAGGAATCCGCAGGTGAAATCCACACAAAAAACACTGGAAATCCGCGGAAAATCCGCAGGTAAAACACAGTGCCTTTTACCCGCAGATTTTTCAAAAATGGTGCGGAAATATCTCACACGAATCCGCAACGTGGGCACATAGCCTTAGGGTTAGGGTTGGAATTAGGGTTGTGGTTAGGGTTAGGGGTGTGTTGGGGTTAGTGTTGTGGTTAGGGGTGTGTTGGGGTTAGGGTTGTGATTAGGATTATGGCTACAGTTGGGATTAGGGTTAGGGGTGTGTTGGGGTTAGTGTTGGAGGTAGAATTGAGGGGTTACCACTGTTTAGGCACATCAGGGGTCTCCAAACGCAACATGGCGCCACCATTGATTCCAGCCAATCTCGTATTCAAAAAGTCAAATGGTGCTCCCTCACTTCCGAGCCCTGACGTGTGCCCAAACAGTGGTTTACCCCCACATATGGGGTACCAGCATACTCAGGACAAACTGCGCAACAATTACTGGGGTCCAATTTCTCCTGTTACCCTTGTGAATCTAAAAAAATGCTTGCTAAAACATAATTTTTGAGGAAAGAAAAATGATTTTTTATTTTCACGGCTCTGCGTTGTAAACGTCTGTGAAGCACTTGGGGGTTCAAAGTGCTCACCACATATCTAGATAAGTTCCTTGGGGGGTCTAGTTTCTAAAATGGGGTCACTTGTGGGGGGTTTCTACTGTTTAAGCACACCAGGGGCTCTGCAAACGCAACGTGACACCCGCAGACCATTCCATCAAAGTCTGCATTTCAAAAGTCACTACTTCCCTTCTGAACCCTGACGTGTGCCCAAACAGTGGTTTACCCCCACATATGGGGTATCAGCGTACTCAGGAGAAACTGGACAACAACTTTTGGGGTCCAATTTCTCCTGTAACCCTTGGGAAAATAAAAAATTCTGGGCTAAATAATTATTTTTGAGGAAAGAAAACGTATTTATTATTTTCACGGCTCTGCATTATAAACTTCTATGAAGCACTTGGGGGTTCAAAGTGCTCACCACACATCTAGATAAGTTCCTTTCAGGGTCTAGTTTCCAAAATGGGGTCACTTGTGGGGGGTTTCTACTGTTTAGGCACATCAGGGGCTCTGCAAACGCAACGTGACGCCCGCAGAGCATTCCATCAAAGTCTGCATTTCAAAACGTCACTACTTCAATTCCAAGCCCCGGCATGTGCCCAAACAGTAGTTTACCCCCACATATGGGGTATCACCGTACTCAGGAGAAACTGGACAACAAATATTGGGGTCAAATTTCTCCTGTTACCCTTGGGAAAATTAAAAAATTCTGGGCTAAATAATTATTTTTGAGGAAAGAAAACGTATTTATTATTTTCACGGCTCTGCATTATAAACTTCTATGAAGCACTTGGGGGTTCAAAGTGCTCACCACACATCTAGATAAGTTCCTTTGGGGGTCTATTTTCCAAAATGGGGTCACTTGTGGGGGGTTTCTACTGTTAAGCCACATCAGGGGCTCTGCAAACGCAACGTGACGCCCACAGAGCATTCCATCAAAGTCTGCATTTCAAAACGTCACTACTTCACTTCCGAGCCCCGGCATGTGCCCAAACAGTGATTTACCCCCACATATGGGGTATCAGCGTACTCAGGAGAAACTGGACAACAACTTTTGGGGTCAAATTTCTCCTGTTACCCTTGGGAAAATAAAAAATTGCAGGCTAAAAGATCATTTTTGAGAAAATAATTTTTTTTTTTATTTTCATGGCTCTGCGTTATAAACTTCTGTGAAGCACTTGGGGGTTCAAAGTCCTCACCACACATCTAGATTAGTTCCTTTGGGGGTCTAGTTTCAAAAATGGTGTCATTTCTGGGGGATCTCCAATGTTTAGGCACACAGGGGCTCTCCAAACGTGACATGGTGTCCGCTAATGATTGGAGCTAATTTTCCATTTAAAAAGCCAAATGGCGTGCCATCCCTTCCGAGCCCTGCCGTGCGCCCAAACAGTGGTTTACCCCCACATATGGGGTATCAGCGTACTCAGGACAAACTGGACAACAATATTTGGGGTCCAATTTCTCCTATTATCCTTGGCAAAATAGGAAATTCCAGGCTAAAAAATCATTTTTGAGGAAAGAAAAATTATTTTTTATTTTCATGGCTCTGCGTTATAAACTTCTGTGAAGCACCTGGGGGTTTAAAGTGCTCAATATGCATCTAGATAAGTTCCCTGGGGGGTCTAGTTTCCAAAATGGGGTCACTTGTGCGGGAGCTCCAATGTTTAGGCACACAGGGGCTCTCCAAACGCGACATGGTGTCCGCTAACAATTGGAGCTAATTTTCCATTCAAAAAGTCAAATGGCGCGCCTTCTCTTCCGAGCCCTGCCGAGTGCCCAAACAGTGGTTTACCCCCACATATGAGGTATCGGCGTACTCGGGAGAAATTGCCCAACAAATTTTATGATCCATTTTATCCTACTGCCCATGTGAAAATGAAAAAATTGAGGCGAAAAGAATTTTTTTGTGAAAAAAAATTACTTTTTCATTTTTACAGATCAATTTGTGAAGCACCTGAGGGTTTAAAGTGCTCACTAGGCATCTAAATTAGTTCCTTGGGGGGTCTAGTTTCCAAAATGGGGTCACTTGTGGGGGAGCGCCAATGTTTAGGCACACAGGAGCTATCCAAACGCGACATGGTGTCCGCTAACGATGGAAATAATTTTTCATTCAAAAAGTCAAATGGCGCTCCTTCCCTTCCGAGCCTTACCATGTGCCCAAACAGTGGTTTACCTCCACATGTGAGGTATTGGTGTACTCAGGAGAAATTGCCCAACACATTTTAGGATCCATTTTATCCTGTTGCCCATGTGAAAATGAAAAAATTGAGGCTAAAGAATTTTTTTGTGAAAAAAAAGTACTTTTTCATTTTTACGGATCAATTTGTGAAGCACCTGGGGGTTCAAAGTGCTCACTATGCATCTAGATAAGTTCCTTGGGGCGTCTAGTTTCCAAAATGGGGTCACTTGTGGGGGAGCTCCAATTTTTAGGCACACGGGGGCTCTCCAAACGTGACATGGTGTCCGCTAAAGAGTGGAGCCAATTTTTGATTCAAAAAGTCAAATGGCGCTCCTTCCCTTCCAAGCCCTGCCGTGCGCCAAAACAGTGGTTTACCCCCACATATGAGGTATCAGCGTACTCAGGACAAATTGGACAACAACTTTCATGGTTCAGTTTCTCCTTTTACCATTGGGAAAATAAAAAAATTGTTGCTAAAAGATAATTTTTGTGACTAAAAAGTTAAATGTTCATTTTTTCCTTCCATGTTGCTTCTGCTGCTGTGAAGCACCTGAAGGGTTAATAAACTTCTTGAATGTGGTTTTGAGTACCTTGAGGGGTGCAGTTTTTAGAATGGTGTCACTTTTGGGTATTTTCAGCCAAATAGACCCCTCAAACTGACTTCAAATGTGAGGTGGTCCCTAAAAAAAATGGTTTTGTAAATTTCGTTGTAAAAATGACAAATCGCTGGTCGAATTTTAACCCTTATAACTTCCTAACAAAAAAAAATTTTGTTTCCAAAATTGTGCTGATGTAAAGTAAACATGTGGGAAATGTTATTTATTAACTATTTTGTGTCACATATCTCTCTGGTTTAACAGAATAAAAATTCAAAATGTGAAAATTGCGAAATTTTCAAAATTTTCGCCAAATTTCCGTGTTTATCACAAATAAATGCAGAATTTATTGACCTAAATTTACCACTAACATGAAGCCCAATATGTCACGAAAAAACAATCTCAGAACCGCTAGGATCCGTTGAAGCGTTCCTGAGTTATTACCTCATAAAGGGACACTGGTCAGAATTGCAAAAAACGGCAAGGTCTTTAAGGTCAAAATAGGCTGGGTCTTGAAGGGGTTAAAGAAGATATCAACAAACTGGAAGTTCAGAGAAGAGCGTCCAGAATGGTGAGCGGACTGCAAACTATGTCCTATAAAGAACAGTTAAAGGATACGGAAATGTTTAGCTTGCAAAAAAGAAGGCCGAGAGGAAACTTAATAGCTGTCTGCAAATATCTGAAGGGCTGTCACATTGTAGAAGGATCATCTCTATTCTTATTTGCACATGGAAACATGAGAAGCAATTGGATGAAAATGAAAGGGAGAAGATACAGATTAGATATTGGAAAAAACTTTTTGACAGCGATGGTGATCAATGAGTGGAACAGGCTGCCACTAGAGGTGATGAGTTCTCCTTCAATGGAATTCTTTAACTAGAGGCTGGACAGACACCTGTCTGAGATGGTGTTGATGACCCTGGAGATGCCTTCGAACTCTAACGTTCTATGATTCTATTCCGTGGGCATCCATGTACCTAGCCACCACCATGTAGTATCACATTTTCCCTGTAGCAGCTGCTGCTTCTAGAAATATACTATATGGAGTGTTTATAGCATAAAATGTTTTATCTCGTATGTGTCTTCTCTAAAGGTACCGTCACATTAAGCGACGCTGCAGCGATATAGACAACGAGCCGATCGCTGCAGCGTCGCTGTTTAGTTCACTAGGAGACGTCAAACACCGGCAACAGCTCAGCGATGCAGGAACGATCCAGTGACGTACTTATTGTTCTCGCTGGTTGTTCGCTCCATGGAAAAACATTGCAGGCCTCGTTGCTTTTGCTGTCAAACATGATGAATCACGCCGACCTGACGACCAAATAAAGTTCTGGACTTCTAGCTCCGACCAGCGATGTCACAGCGGGATCCTGATCGCTGCTGCGTGTCAAACACAACGAGATCGCTATCCAGGACGCTGCAACGTCACGGATCGCTGTCGTTCTCGTTGGAAAGTTGCTCAGTGTGAAGGTACCTTAACCTTTCCTCTTATCACAATTTATCTGAAGATGACCACCTCTGAAAACAAAAAAAACCCGAGCTCTGAAAATCTCACAGAACACTGTTCTCTCCATCATCTTAAAGTGAAAGGAGTATGGCTCACCTACAAGCCTACCAAGACATGGCCGTCCACCTAAAGTAGACCACTAATTATAAAAGCAGCCAAAAGTACTAAGGTCACCCTGGAGGAGCTGCTGTAGTGGGAACATCTATCCACAGGACAGTTTAGTCATACTGTATACTCCACAAATTTGGACTTTATTGAATAGTTGAAAGAAGAAAGCCATTTTTGAAGCCAGCCATAAGAATTCCCATTTCAAGTTTAAAGGGTTTCAAGGGTTAAATCCTAGCTCTACAGGTCATTTAGGTGCACCTGGAGAGCCATGACTAGGACCAGGCCATGTGCTCATTAGTCAGTCAGCCGGGGAAAGCTGAACAGAGTGGATTGTGTTGAAGTTGGAGACAAACAAGCCTGAATCTCTCTGAAAACAGATCCCATGGTCTGTATTGTTTAGTTAGTGGCTGGACAAGGCTAGGAATTTTATTGACTTAAGGGGCTGAATGTTTTCAGATTTATATTCTTAAAATTATTAAAACAAACATGTATCACTTCCTTTACACTTCACAAATACTTGCTACTTTGTCTTGGTGTATCATATAAAATCCAAATAAAATACCAAATTCTTCAAAATGAATGTTCAAAAATTTTGCACAAAACTAAAAGCGGTCTTTATTTTTTTTTCTTTGTTCCAGCTAAGTGTCTGAAAAACTTCAAGAGTATTTAAAATCACTGCAGGGGGTCTGAAGTACAATTTCATGAAAACATTACAATTTTTGGACATTTTTAGGACAGGAGCAGATGAGCTCTAGTCCGCTCCCCTCCCTGCTCCGCTCCCCTCGCTGCTGTTGGAGGACAGCACTTCGCAGGGGATGTTGGGTGGCATGACGATGTCATAGCATCTCGCTATTCAGGGCCCAGTGATACGAAAAATAGAAGGAGAAATGGCAACTGTGGTGGACTAGGAGTCTGAATTATTTATTAAGAATAGGTTTTTTTTTAATTTCCCTTATATTATTTGGCCTCAAAATGGAGGCTGTGGGGGGCATCATATTATATAAGGGTATGTAGGGAACATCACATTAGATCAGGGACTTTCGGGTTTTCATATCGTATAGGGAGCTGTGAGGGACATTATACCTGGGAGGTGGGGACATATATTGGGGACTGTGGGTTGACCTTATACTGGAGTCTTTGCGGGACATTATGAGGGTTATGGTGGGCAACAAATTGTATATGAGAGCTGCGGTGAACATCATACTATATATGGGGAGCTGTGGTGGTAACCATACTATATATTGGGTGCTGTGGTGGACATCATACTGTGTGGGGGCTGTAATACCCATCATACTGTATATTGGAGGGCTATTGTGGATATCACACTGTGTGTGCGGCTGTGGTGACCATCATACTGTGTAGGGGGACAGCGTGACGAGAGGATACAGTTTGGAGAGGGCAGCATGATTGGCAGTTTCAAGGCATAGTGTGAAGAGGGGGCAGCGTGAAATGGGGGCACAGTATGAAGAGACCCTAGCATGGTGGGGGGACAGTGTGAGGGAAAATAGTGAGGAGAGGACAGCCATGGTTTAAGCAGTGGTTCATATGTAGAACGGTGTGTCAGTAATAGCTGATAATGGCAGACAATGTGGTGGTTATAGCTCACTAAAGCAGAGAGGGTGGATGCTATATACCATTAAAGGCTTATTTATGTCATAATATGGACAGATATTTTTATGCAAAGAGAATTTTAGTAAAATTCTTATTTTTAGGGCATGTTCTGCAGAATACCGGATAAGATGGAAGTCTGCAGTGACGAGTGGTGGATGTGAATATTCATCAAGATGTCACCTATAAGGTACCTGGATGTAAATATTGATTTGTGATACTGCCTGCACCTCATCAGTACTGCGGTTCCTGTATGGTCCACAATCTGATGATGATTGTTAACAATACCTCTCAGTATCTCCTTTCCTTTGTTAAGTACACACTGGGAGCTGTAAGTTCATGTGATACAATTGTATATGGAGTTGACTTGACATTACAATTGATTGCTGTTTTAAGCTTGGTTCCTTTTCTCAAGTACTAATGGTGCTCCTTGTGATATTTTATGTACTAATGATGGTATGTATTCAAGCACTGATGGTAGTTTTGGTGATGTATTCATGTACTGACAGTGGTTCTGTTGATGTATTCATGTACTGATGGTGGTTTTGGTGGCATATTTATGTACTAATGGTGGTTCTAGTGACCATTTTATTTATTGATGATGGTTTTAGTTACGTATTCATGTACTCTTGATGGCTCTGGTATTCTATTTATGTACTGATATTGACTTTGGTTAAGTATTCATGTACTGATAATGTACACAAAAGTGTACAAAAAATTCTGTTTCACATTACTGATGAGAGGGTCAGAATTTGGTGCAAGCTGCATAAACTGATAAACTGTTATCGTCAGATATGAATAGTTCATACTGTTGGAGAAATGACTCTTTTTGTGCCTATGGATCGATGTCCCCTTCTGTCAAGCAGGTGAAGGCATATTTAGTTGGTAAGGTTTCCTTGGCATTGGATAAACCTTTTCCTGTTAGGTTGGTGGAGGTTGACTAAGGTTGTTGTGAATGTTGCTTAGTACACCCTGGTTCCTATGATACCTGTGGATGAATTACTCCTTACTATCAGGTTCCTTGAGGTCGAATAATGGTTTGGGGAATGTTTTCTTTGTACACCCTTTCTCCACTGAAATTTGTGGATTTTCATGTGGACTGTTTACCTTATCATGACAGATGTTTTTACCTTCATCGGTCACAATATTTGATCGTGATCAGAAGTTAGTGGACCCGAAAGATTGTGGGTTTTCATTATTGCCTTCTGTGGTATAGAGCCTGTGTGTCCTGGTCAGTGGAGGACGCGGTATCCACCGCAAGTCGAACCTATATCTATGACCTTAATGAAAACCCATAATCTTTCGGGCCCACTAACTTCTGTTCATGATCAAATATTGTGACTGATGAAGGTCCGGCTATAGGACCGAAACGTTTCTTCTGTTATTTACCGTGGACACCATTAAATCACTTTATCTGATTAAGTTAAGTCTGAGTGCCGAGTTTTTTGCCATTATTCATGGTATTGGAACGTACTCTGGCACCTCTCTAATGGCTGTGCACGCGTTTATTCTTATAGATGTTTTTACCATGGCAGAAAAACAAAGCTCCATTGTGCAAGGTTCATCTAGTCATAGATTGGCTGTAGAAACATGACAGAGATTTTTCCATATTGAAATAATTGTTGAGGAACAGTTTCTTGGTACACCTTTAGCTCCTGCGAGACACCTGTGGATGGATTACTCCTTACTGATGGTGAAGGTCAAGTAGGTGGATGATTTTCTTGGTACACCATGACTCCTTTTGCATCTGTGCATAGATGACCCCTTCTTTTCAGTCTGGTTGAATTGAAGAAATTGTGGACAAATCAGTTCCTTGCACATCCTGGTTACAATGATACCTGTGGATACATGAGACCTTCTTAAAGATTGGAGCTGGTAATGTTTTCTTGGTACACCCTGGCTCCTCCGATCCCAATGGATTATCATTTGAACAGTAAAGCTGACCTAAACCTTATGGTTGACCGTTTGTCTCCTCACACGGCAGCTGTTTTCCCCATGACAGAAAGATTTTGCCCCATATCAAAAGGGTAGAGTAGTCATGAATTAGTTCCAGAAGCATGACAGTGAGGTTTTCTAACATCATTGGCCTTTCGTTGAGCCGACGCCGAATTGCGATCTCAATGTTTCGCTTGCTTTGAAATCAACTGAACACATATTAGACCAAATGCTTATTACAGAACATTATCTATTTTTTTTTTGCTGCATAGAATGATTGACAATTTCTTTGGCATTTAAATATAAGCCATAAAGAGAACATAATCTAGGAAGGATTTCAAATAACACCGCAGCCTTGAAAATCAATAAAATCCTAAACTGTGTATTTTTATGCATTCAGGATTAACGAAATGCCACCAAAAATTACTTTTCATCTTGCGTCTTCTGAATACTTTCCAAACATTGAAACCGAGAAGACTTGAAGCCTGTGTGACGGAAGGAGCGATGACTGTGATTTTACTAGACAACGCTGATGACAGATGCTGCTCTTATCTCGAAAGAACGTCTTTTCGTCCATAGGCGTCGTTGCCCTAGACTCCTTTAAAATTAAGAAGTAATGGTCGCTGTTGGCTGAGTGATCAATTAAGCATACCCAGGGATTAATCATACATGCCATGTCCCAGGGTGATTATGAACTGATGATCTGGAGCCAGTTGTTGCTATGCTAAAGGCAATTCCTACAGCTTTCTAATCACGGGAACGCCACATGGCCTGATTGCTTTCATTGCCGGTTTACCAGAGGTTCTTCTCAGAATTATGAGTGGTTACTATAAATTTCTTGGCTCAGATAGCCTCAGCTCGTTCATATCTTTATGACACAGGATTACAATGGAGCAACCATAAAACTGAGATATAGTATCACCTAAGCACAAGGTAATAGACTGGTGTAATAGCTTGAAGTCCAAGAGGCTTAAAGAAAAAATCATTAAAAAATCAGCTATTAACCCCTTCCCTCCATACTTATACAGCGCATGTTGGGTGCTGATCCAACGGGGAGATCACAGAAGATGCCAGTTGAGCTTGGATCACTTATTTTAAACCCTTAAATATTGCTGTCATCTCTGACAGCATCTTTAAGGGTCCTTGACCTGGAAATGTGGCATTGCTCCCCCCTGGGAAGTGATAGCGGGGTACTAATAGGTTGCAATGACAGCTGAGGGTCTGCTGAAGGCTTCCATGTCTGCCATGCTAGTACTTCTATGAAAGTAAAGTCAATGAAAAGTAGAACATAAATCAATAAAAAGTCACACAAAAAACAACGCATGAAATGCAGTCACCTCGTGGATGTTTGGTGGGTTAGTAAGTGGTTATTTCATTACTATTTTGCACCTGTGCTGCCCCCGCTTTTATAATGGGGGTCCTGCTGCATCCGATGAATCCCAGACACATGCTAAGGTTCATAGGAGAATTAAATTTTAGCAATATACTATCAGAAGATCACAGGTTCAAGTCATCTGTTAGACTAAAAAAAAAAGCTAAAAAAAGTTTAAAGAAATATAAGTTTCAATCATCACTTTTGCCTAATAAAAATGAAAACGTAAAAATTAGCATATTCAGTATCACCATATCTGTTAAAGTCCGATCAATAAAAATATTAAATGATTTAACCCAACCGGAAATCGTTGTGAAGCGAAAAAAAAAAAATCAAAGGCCAACTCCATACTCCCAGAAAAAAATGCAATGAAAAGGATTAAAAATATAATATTCACCAATAAATGTGATAAAAAAACTTTCAGAAATCTTCATAAAAAACAAGATGCACACAGTGCCATCAACGGAAAAATAACAAAGTTACAGAGAGAATTGGTAAAACGAAACAAATTGATTGTTTTTGTAAATTTTAGAACATTTTTGATCACTGATATTAATTGGTTTATCTGGGACTTAGAGCTTTTTTTCTATTGGGATAGGAACTTATAAGCATGTAGTTGCTCTCTGGCTTTTCGGCCTTGTGGAGATCTGTCCTGGCTCAGGCAATGACTATCCTGTTTCTTTTGACCTCATCTCAATAGAGAGATTCTTGTCACTGCCGATGTCATGCTGATTGACAGCTGGCTCCCCGCAGTGAGACACCAGGGAGCCAGCTCTCAATCAGCATGACATCTGCAGAGATGACCCATCGACAAAGCAGAGGAGAAGGAGCTGCTCTGTAGAGGATATGTCCCAGGAAGAAGCAGAATCGCCGTGAATCGGAGCAGATCAGCACAAGCCAGAACAGGAAGGTAGAGAGCAACTACTTTGCCTATATGATTTTTGCCCAAGAGAAAAAAAAAGTCCAGCATAACAATTTAAAAGAAAAAACTATACAAATTCTAATATTGTTAAAATTTTTGGGATAAAATCAATACTATCATTCAAAACTACAACTTGTCACTACGTCAAAAGAAAAATTAAAATGTTATGGCTCTTGAAAGAAAGAAAAGGGAAAAAAAGAAGTAACAATCAAATTGTCCACTGTGGGAAGGGTTAAAGAATCTAAATTATTGAGAGTTGCCTCCTATTTCAGATCCTCATCTACAAGGCAGAATGAAAAGTGGAGGATCAGCAGTTGAACGCATTGTCTAGACGGGTTGTTCATTCCGCTGTCCGGTGTGTAATGCTTTTTCTGGCCAGAGATGTCACCAGATGGAATTTGAACACTTTGAGATTCCGCTGTAGATTGCAGCTGACCACTTGAGTTCTGTCCATAGAATAATCTGGTGTGTTGGAATTGTCCAAAGTAAATAAAACTTTTAAAGCCATTGTTTCTTCTTTTGTTTCCTTTTAATAATCGATGCCGCCATTCTGTGCTGATTGTTGTCTTAAAGGGAACATGTCAGACAAATCTTGTTACCCAAGCCATGGACAGCATGGTCCCCGGTGGCTCTTCAAACTATGTCTTTTCTGAAACACTGGAACAATTCACCATAAACCAATTGTGCAGCCAAATTCTGATTGATGCCGCCCGTGGTTTGGGCATCAAGAATCATAAGGCAGGTTCTATTTAATATAAAGCTCCATTTCTTAAAATAATTCTTACATAAAAGCTCTATTTTTTCTGATACAAAGGACAGAAATTGGACTTTTTATGTTTTGCTTTGGACAATGTCAACCAGATCACAAATTGTCTCCCATGCTGAAGCCCCTAGTCACCAACTGTAAGCTGCACTAAGTGTTTAAATTTCCTGCAGCGCCTCCAGAGGAGAAATGAAGCATTACATAATTCTTAGTTAAATCAATGAGATAATGAATCAAAAAAGGTCCTCCAGAGCGAGAGAAAAACACTCTTTTAACAGACAACCACCTTGATTAAGGAATAAAAATAATAAACCGAGGATCCCATTACTCCACCAGACAATCGCCTTTACCTCCACAGCTTGTAATTTCATAGCACATAAAACGATAGAGACTGACTAAATATCCGATATCCGAAGCCACGTGGCGAGGCTCATTAAAGGGTAGGACATTCATACCTTCAAAAATGGCAACTGAGAAATAGTTTTCTGCCTCCTGGGAAAAGCTAATTTGTTGAGATTATATAAGTAATTATGTGTTAATTACTTCCCAAACTAACAGCACAAAACAAGCCTTACAGTGTGTGCTCAGAAAGTGATGAATTACTTAAAGTGGGGTTTTAAGGAAAATTTATTGTCTAAATGTTTGACGTTTTTTTCTTTTTTTCATCTCACTATCTGTATTATATAGTCTGAAATCTTTCCACCATCATTCTGGCAACTAAAATTAGGCTCAAAATTAATGTCCTTTTTAACAGCCACGTGGCAATAAGGTGCAATATACTGTCTTTGTCTAATTGACTGTAGAAGTATTTACTGGGCATGCTCTGGTGTGGTCAGAGATTAGTGCACAGGAAAGAGGAGGAGGTGAGCTGTGACATCATCTGTTGTAAATGGTGGATCCTGTGTTATGTACTGTATATAGAGGTGTTATCAGTCATTGTACAGGAGGAGGAGGTGAGCTGTGACATCACCTATTGTGTATTGTGGATCCTGTGTTATCTACTGTATATAGAGTTATCAGTCATTGTACAGGAGGAGGAGGTGAGCTGTGACATCGCCTATTGTAAATGGTGGATCGTGTTTTATCTACTGTATACAGAGGTGTTATCAGTCATTGTACAGGAGGAGGAGGTGAGCTGTGACATCACCTTTTGTGAATGGTGGATCCTGTGTTATCTACTGTATATAGAGGTGTTATCAGTCATTGTACAGGAGGAGGAGGTGAGCTGTGACATCACCTATTGTGAATGGTGGATCCTGTGTTATCTACTGTATATAGAGGTGTTATCAGTCATTGTACAGGAGGAGGAGGTGAGCTGTGACATCACCTATTGTGAATGGTGGATCCTGTGTTATCTACTGTATATAGAGGTGTTATCAGTCATTGTACAGGAGGAGGAGATGAGATGTGACATCACCTATTGTGAATGGTGGATCCTGTGTTATCTACTGTATATAGAGGTGTTATCAGTCATTGTACAGGAGGAGGAGGTGAGCTGTGACATCACCTATTGTGAAGAGTGGGTCCTGTGTTATCTACTGTATATAGAGTTATCAGTCATTGTACAGGAGGAGGAGGTGAGCTGTGACATCTCCTATTGTGAATTGTGGATCCTGTGTTATCTAGTGTATATAGAGTTATCAGTCATTGTACAGGAGGAGGAGGTGAGCTGTGACATCTTCTATTGTGAATGGTGGATCCTGTGTTATCTACTGTATATAGAGGTGTTATCAGTCATTGTACAGGAGGAGGAGGAGGTGAGCTGTGACATCACCTATTGTGAATTGTGGATCCTGTGTTATCTACTGTATATAGAGTTATCAGTCATTGTACAGGAGGAGGAGGTGAGCTGTGACATCTTCTATTGTGAATGGTGGATCCTGTGTTATCTACTGTATATAGAGGTGTTATCAGTCATTGTACAGGAGGAGGAGGAGGTGTGCTGTGATATAACCTATTGTGAATGGTGGATCCTGTGTTATCTACTGTATATAGAGGTGTTATCAGTCATTGTACAGGAGGAGGAGATGAGATGTGACATCACCTATTGTGAATGGTGGATCCTGTGTTATCTACTGTATATAGAGGTGTTATCAGTCATTGTACAGGAGGAGGAGGTGAGCTGTGATATCGCCTATTGTGAAGAGTGGGTCCTGTGTTATCTACTGTATATAGAGGTGATATCAGTCATTGTACAGGAGGAGGAGGTGAGCTGTGATATCACCTATTGTGAATGGTGGATCCTGTGTTATCTACTGTATATAGAGGTGTTATCAGTCATTGTACAGGAGGAGGAGGTGAGCTGTGACATCACCTATTGTGAAGAGTGGGTCCTGTGTTATCTACTGTATATAGAGTTATCAGTCATTGTACAGGAGGAGGAGGTGAGCTGTGACATCTTCTATTGTGAATGGTGGATCCTGTGTTATCTACTGTATATAGAGGTGTTATCAGTCATTGTACAGGAGGAGGAGGAGGTGAGCTGTGACATAACCTATTGTGAATTGTGGATCCTGTGTTATCTACTGTATATAGAGGTGTTATCAGTCATTATACAGGAGGAGGAGGTGAGCTGTGACATAACCTATTGTGAATTGTGGATCCTGTGTTATCTACTGTATATAGAGTTATCAGTCATTGTACAGGAGGAGGAGGTGAGCTGTGACATCTTCTATTGTGAATGGTGGATCCTGTGTTATCTACTGTATATAGAGGTGTTATCAGTCATTGTACAGGAGGAGGAGGAGGTGTGCTGTGATATAACCTATTGTGAATGGTGGATCCTGTGTTATCTACTGTATATGGAGGTGTTATCATTCATTGTACAGGAGGAGGAGGTGAGCTGTGCCATCCCCTATTGTGAAGGGTTGATCCTGTGTTATCTACTGTGTATAGAGGTGTTATCAGTCATTGGACAGGAGAAGGAGGAGGTGAGCTGTGACATCACCTATTGTAAATGGTGGATCCTGTGTTATCTACTGTATATAAAGTTGTTATCAGTCATTGAAAATGTCAATATTTGATGTTTTTTATATATAAAGATAATGATATAGAAAGTTTTAAAAATAAATAAATAAATGCTCAAAAACATAAAAAAAAATTTATCATAAAAAATGATTTTAACAATTGGCATTTCTCTGGTGTCAAGTTCCCTTTTCTTTAAATAGTGTCAAAATCCATAGAAAGAATCAGCACGGGAAGTATAAATTATAACATATTCAGTGCATCCAATAAAACATTATGAGACTCAATAAAATGGCTGCTATTTCATTAACATTATCAGAAATGTCACAATGTTTCACAAGCGGGAGCTGACACCGTGATTTACCATCAGATCGTACAAACTGAGGGTGACTGACCCGATCTGGTCCCATCAATGATAAATCATGTCGGCTTTACTGGCGCAAATAGGAACGGCGTTATAATGGCTGGCGCTTGGGGTCCATGTTAATGAAAGGTCAGTGATTTTATTGTGTCCCATAATGTATTATTAGATACAGTGAATAAACAGAAAGTTTTCATTCATGTAGACATTACTGTTACTATTAACGGCTTTTTGGAAAATGACTTGCGTGTCTATAATGGATGAGACGTGGTCCCTGCGTGGAGCCTCTACTGGAGGCCACTGCTGCCTCCATCTTTGTACTCCATCCTACAAGGCCATTAAAAGGGTTTTCCAGGAATAACTTTCTAGACTTCTTCTCTTCTGTGCTGGATTAAAATAATACAAAGAGCTGTTACTCACTCTCCTCTAGTCCAGCGCTGCCTTCCTTGGTTTATGGGCTAACATTAATAGAACATGCATCACCACTGCAGACAATCACTCTCATGAGTGTCTCTCATGAGCTCAGCGATTGGCTGCAGTGTAGACTCAGGAATTCATACATAGTAACTAGGCCTTTTTTAGAGAGAAAACCCTAGGACCCAGGGACATTGTCATAGACAGTGTGAAGGCTCCTAAGGTCAGGTTCTAGGGGTATGAGGACAATGCCCTAATTTTTAAGGATAGAGAGAAAGAGAGTTGTAAGCCTATCGAGGGGAACCTAAGCAGGTGTCTGGAGAGTATGTGTGGTCTCTATGAAAGTTACAGACACGTTCACCTTCTTATGATGGATATCTGTGTCATAGAATGGGCCGGGGTGTGAGGAGAAGGCTTGAGAGCTGACCCTATTCAATACCGGCTAGGTGCCGGCTGTGTTACACAGCCAACATTTGCATCTAACAAAGCTTGCTCTAATCGCTGCTGTTAAAGCCTTAAATGCTGCTGTCGATCACTGACAGCAGAATCTATGTTGGGGCAACCATTCCGGGTGCCTATCACCCCTCTTAAATGCAATTGTGATCTCTTGCCATGATAGCTGCCCCTTCGCTGCCATGAAGGCCATATCACTGCCATCTTTGCACTCCTTTGAAGCCCATAGAAGACAGTGATTAGGAAGATTTTTTTGCAAGTCCCCTTTAAGAGACATAAAAAAGTAAAACATATAAAAAGTTTTTTAAAAATAAAAAAGGAATCACTGCTTTTTTTCCAAGCTACAAATAAACAAATTTTGAAAACAAATCATATAATAAGAAATTGAAATGACAAAATTGCCATTGTTTAATCACTGCGCCTCCTACAATAATGCAACAAAAAGAGATCAAATTGTAATATGCAGCCAGGAATTTATATTGGCTGTGTATTTTTTACAATATGACTATGTGGTGAGTAATGAGGGCATCTTATAGACTCCTCTCCATTACTAACCTATGTGCTTGATGTCAGCTGACATTATAAAAGATGACATCAACCCACAACTATTACCCCACTTGCTGCTGTGGGCTGCTATTGTTAGACTGGGGAGGGTCAATATTCATGGCCCCTTCCCAGTCTGAGAATACCAGGCCTCGGCTGTCTGCTTTAGGTTGACTGGCTGTCAAAAATGGGGTGACGTAAAGCTATTTTTTAATTATATATTCAAATAATTAAAAATATGGTGTGTGGACCCCTCTGTGAAGTATGTTGTATATTTTTAATATGATTTCAACACTCCACTTAATTAATGTGAATAATAGAGATATTGATTGGTTTTATTATATAATATATAGTATATATATATATATATATATATATCTATATATATAATTGTCAAAGGGTTTTTCCGTTTGTCTGTCTTTCTTTCTGTCTGTCTGTCTGTCTTTCTGTCTGTCTGTCTGTCCTGGAAATCCCGCCTCTCTGATTGGTCGAGGCCGCCAGGCCTCGACCAATCAGCGACGGGCACAGCGACAATGATGTCATAAAGGACGTAGAAATCTCACGTTTCTGATTCAGCGACGGGCACAGTATCGACGTAGATGTCATAATGGTTGCCATGGCGACGAATATTCTAGAATACCCGATGCTTTAGAATCGGGCCACAATCTAGTATATATATATATATGTACTTTCAATGAAGTCCACAGAAAGCTAATTGAAAACTTGTCCAGCCACATGTTAATTGTCCAGATGGTCAGTAGCTAGTAATTTACATTTAGTGTACACTTTACACTTATCTTCAAAGATGAGAACCAATGGAATGGACTTGTCCCAAGAAAAGGTATCATGCGAATGTTAATTGGACAGATACTTGTTAAGCCCCCAGGGATGCCAGGTGGTGAAGACTTATCTATTTGGCCTTAAGGCTTCAGTACACATACCATGATAAACATCGAGCTTAAAGGTACAACATCATGCTTTTTGTGACGTAGCAACGATCTCGCTAACAATCTCGTTATGTGTGACAGCGACCAACGATCAGGCCCCTGCTGGGAGATCGTTGGTCGCTGGGGAATGATCAGGACTTTTTTTGGTCGCTGATCACCCGCTGTCATCGCTGGATCGGCATGTGTGACGCCGATCCAGCGATGTGTTCACTGGTAACCAGGGTAAATATCAGGTTACTAAGCGCAGGGCCACGCTTAGTAACCCGATATTTACCCTGGTTACCATTGTAAAAGTTAAAAAAAAAACACATACTCACATTCCGACATCTCTCACGTCACCCGACTGTCAGCGCCGGCCGTAAACCAGAGCACAGCGGTATCGCTGCTCGTGATCGTTGGTAATCATTTAGTGTATTGGTACCTTTAGAGAAGTTGCAATGGAGTTGGTTTAGCATATAAATGGGAGGCATGCCTGAGACAGACACACAGAGACAGATTGGAAGAGAGAGAACACTGATAGACCAGGCTGATTGACTCCTATGTAATGTATGACTATTGATTATTTGCTATTTTGAGTGACTGTTTATATTTATTATCTTTTAATAAGTAAATTCATTTTAGTTTATTCAATTGTTGTGTGAGCATTTATTTATTCATCACAATTCTTTGAACCGAAAAAAAAAGAGGGAAACCTGCACCATTTTTTTTTATTTATTTCACAGACACCGGCTGATGAATACTCTCATCAGCCTTGCCTGCTCTCACTACTATCAGAGAGACCAGGTGTAGGATGATGAGAGTAGTACTTTCATCGGGTGATACCTGTGACCGGTGGTAACCTTTTTACCGCCAGTCACAGCTGATGGCTTACATGCTGTCATCAGACAGCATGAGAGCCACAGCACTCTGACCGGCAATAATGAACTTACCACAGGTTAGAGCCGCTGGTGTTTCTCACTTTTCACACACATGACAGCATGGAAAACACCCGATGTTCAGGCTGCTGAACTCGAACAGTAGCACGAACTTTCTGGAGTAACATGGACTAAACTGTTTGGGTTCGCCCATCACTGCTTACAGTCCTTGGTGGTGCCACGTACAACCAAAGTCCTTTTTAGTGCCAGTTTAAATAGATTCTATTCTATAACAATACTGCTCTTTACTTTCTATTATTGTAGGGTCAGCTGCTGAAGTAGGGATAGTGTATTAAAAGCATCTAGTCAGTGATTGTTGCCTTACATTCCTTGCTTACGTCACGTTAAAACAAAATTCCTTTTCAGGGCTAATTACAATATGTTCCACTCTCTAATAATATTGATCTTAGCTGTGATTTGTGTAGGGCTAGCTGCTTGAGAAGGAATAGTGCATTAGATGCATTTTGGCAATGATAATTGCCTTACAGTCCTTGCTGTGGAAACGAAAGAAACAAAATTCCTTTAGAGGTCTACATCTTTTCTATTCGATTCCCTATTAAAACCACTGTTTGCTGCATTTGGTGTAAGGATAGATGCTGGAAGAGGGATTGGTTTGGATTACCGTTACCTACCTACATGCAACCTTTGATCATCTCATGATCTCCTTCTCTACTCCTCTCTCATGTCTTCCTCCCACAACCGCATCCAAGACCTCTCCCGTGCTTCCCCTATACTCTGGAACTTTCTACCCCAACACATCAGGCTCTCACCTACCATAGAAACCTTCAAAAGGAACCTGAAGACCGACCTCTTCCCACAAGCCTACAACCTGCAGTGATCCCCAGTCTACTGAACCGCCACATGACCAGCTCTACCCTCACCTAGTGTATCCTTACCCATCCCCTGCAGACTGTGAGCCCTCGCGGGCAGGGTCCTCTCTCCTCCTGTACTTGTGTGTGCCTTGTTTTACTCATGTTTATTGTACTTGTCTTTATTTGCCCCGTTCACATGTAAAGCGCCATGGAATAAATGGCGCTATAAAAATGAATAATAATAATAATAATAATGATTAGAGAAAGAAAACAAGAAAAAGAAGAAACCATAAACCGTATACCCTTTTTGTGATGGGAAGGGGTGCGTGGGAATACATCAGAAAAAAAAGAACATTTGAATTGCTATATGTTCCACTGCTGTCATCCAGTGGGGTTGAAAATTTTTGGCCAATACAGTCTTTGTTCTTTTTTGAGAACAGTCAGCCCATCAGCATTTTCAGTTGACAGGCGGATGTTCCTATTAGTTATTATGCCCCTGGTGCTACTAAAAACCCGCGAAATCAATTTAAGCAAAGAAGGAGCTGTGACTGCGGCTTGTGAGCCTCAGATGGGCTTCAACTCAGTGTAAAATAAAAATAAAGATGCATTCACACAATGTGAGAATGACCAAAAAGCACCAAATGTGTGAAAAAACAGACAAAAGAATTGAGGAGTTCTTTTCCCAGGATGGGTTGGAGAAGTTTTCCCCACGTGGTTGTTGAAATCTCTTTGGCAAAAATCTCCAAGGAGATAAAGAAAATGTTTTGAAACCCCTGCTTCAATCTATTTGAAGCTTTGGGGCTGTCTGATGCCCTTAGACGGCACCAGAGAAACTGCCACCCACCTTAGCTAGAGAAAAATCGGAGTCGGATTCCTGAAGGTCCTTGTTGTGCCGGTTGCACCCTGAGTAGGGGCCTCGAATTTGAGACTCCTTGTTGTTGGCTACAGAAGTCCCACTACTTCTAAATGTACATGTTTTCTGAGGCCCTACTTTACGTGTGTCCAGGGTGTATTGGAGTGCCTCCTTCTAAATTTTGGAAGCCCTTGCACTTAGCGCATAGGCTTTACCAGTCTAGGAGTCCCACTCCTTCTAAATGAAGAAAAGATGTTTTCTGAGGCCATCCTCTACATGTATTCTGGGGAGTATCTCAATCCCTTCTTTTAATTTTTTATAGGCCTTGCATTTAGTACATAGGCTGCACCAGTCAAGTAGTCCCTGTCCTTACAAATGGGACAACATTTCAGAAATCTCATGCCTATGATTCCTTTTTTTCCCTGACTGAAATGGAAAACTGATACAATTTTGAAAGAAGGAGCATATCAATAATTTTGGCGTTTTTGCATCGTTTTTACACCATTAAAAGTTTTATCTTTGTTTTTTTATGTTCTATTGTCAGTCCATAAAATTGGACTGCTCCCAGCAGTGACCTGGCATCTTCCGCATTCTGTTCCCATTCCACTTCAGCTCTTTTTGTATTCATTTCAGTGATTTTACTGCCCCCAGACCTCTTAGTAGGGCCTGCCAGGAAAATGCTTGAGTTTCTCATTGACTTCCATTACTCGAGTCGAGCAGCCGAGCAGTCTCACATGCTCAATTCGAGAAACGCGCACCCGAGCATTTTAGCGCTCATCACTAACCACAATTCAAAAGCAAATTCTGATTGTCATTTGTTGATATTCACTAAATTTACATTGAAAATGACTTTTTTTCAATTTCGAATTATTTGAGTAACCAACGTGGGTTTTTCTTCCGTGATCAGACGGTACCAACAATGTCGTCCATGTGCGTATTTGTTCTGCAACAGTAACATAGTAACATAGTAACATAGTTAGTAAGGCCGAAAAAAGACATTTGTCCATCCAGTTCAGCCTATATTCCATCATAATAAATCCCCAGATCTACGTCCTTCTACAGAACCTAATTGTATGATACAATATTGTTCTGCTCCAGGAAGACATCCAGGCCTCTCTTGAACCCCTCGACTGAGTTCGCCATCACCACCTCCTCAGGCAAGCAATTCCAGATTCTCACTGCCCTAACAGTAAAGAATCCTCTTCTATGTTGGTGGAAAAACCTTCTCTCCTCCAGACGCAAAGAATGCCCCCTTGTGCCCGTCACCTTCCTTGGTATAAACAGATCCTCAGCGAGATATTTGTATTGTCCCCTTATATACTTATACATAGTTATTAGATCGCCCCTCAGTCGTCTTTTTTCTAGACTAAATAATCCTAATTTCGCTAATCTATCTGGGTATTGTAGTTCTCCCATCCCCTTTATTAATTTTGTTGCCCTCCTTTGTACTCTCTCTAGTTCCATTATATCCTTCCTGAGCACCGGTGCCCAAAACTGGACACAGTACTCCATGTGCGGTCTAACTAGGGATTTGTACAGAGGCAGTATAATGCTCTCATCATGTGTATCCAGACCTCTTTTAATGCACCCCATGATCCTGTTTGCCTTGGCAGCTGCTGCCTGGCACTGGCTGCTCCAGGTAAGTTTATCATTAACTAGGATCCCCAAGTCCTTCTCCCTGTCAGATTTACCCAGTGGTTTCCCGTTCAGTGTGTAATGGTGATATTGATTCCCTCTTCCCATGTGTATAACCTTACATTTATCATTGTTAAACCTCATCTGCCACCTTTCAGCCCAAGTTTCCAACTTATCCAGATCCATCTGTAGCAGAATACTATCTTCTCTTGTATTAACTGCTTTACATAGTTTTGTATCATCTGCAAATATCGATATTTTACTGTGTAAACCTTCTACCAGATCATTAATGAATATGTTGAAGAGAACAGGTCCCAATACTGACCCCTGCGGTACCCCACTGGTCACAGCGACCCAGTTAGAGACTATACCATTTATAACCACCCTCTGCTTTCTATCACTAAGCCAGTTACTAACCCATTTACACACATTTTCCCCCAGACCAAGCATTCTCATTTTGTGTACCAACCTCTTGTGCGGCACGGTATCAAACGCTTTGGAAAAATCGAGATATACCACGTCCAATGACTCACCGTGGTCCAGCCTATAGCTTACCTCTTCATAAAAACTGATTAGATTGGTTTGACAGGAGCGATTTCTCATAAACCCATGCTGATATGGAGTTAAACAGTTATTCTCATTGAGATAATCCAGAATAACATCCCTCAGAAACCCTTCAAATATTTTACCAACAATAGAGGTTAGACTTACTGGCCTATAATTTCCAGGTTCACTTTTAGAGCCCTTTTTGAATATTGGCACCACATTTGCTATGCGCCAGTCCTGCGGAACAGACCCTGTCGCTATAGAGTCACTAAAAATAAGAAATAATGGTTTATCTATTACATTACTTAGTTCTCTTAGTACTCGTGGGTGTATGCCATCCGGACCCGGAGATTTATCTATTTTAATCTTATTTAGCCGGTTTCGCACCTCTTCTTGGGTTAGATTGGTGACCCTTAATATAGGGTTTTCATTGTTTCTTGGGATTTCACCTAGCATTTCATTTTCCACCGTGAATACCGTGGAGAAGAAGGTGTTTAATATGTTAGCTTTTTCCTCGTCATCTACAACCATTCTTTCCTCACTATTTTTTAAGGGGCCTACATTTTCAGTTTTTATTCTTTTACTATTGATATAGTTGAAGAACAGTTTGGGATTAGTTTTACTCTCCTTAGCAATGTGCTTCTCTGTTTCCTTTTTGGCAGCTTTAATTAGTTTTTTAGATAAAGTATTTTTCTCCCTATAGTTTTTTAGAGCTTCAATGGTGCCATCCTGCTTTAGTAGTGCAAATGCTTTCTTTTTACTGTTAATTGCCTGTCTTACTTCTTTGTTTAGCCACATTGGGTTTTTCCTATTTCTAGTCCTTTTATTCCCACAAGGTATAAACCGCTTACACTGCCTATTTAGGATGTTCTTAAACATTTCCCATTTATTATCTGTATTCTCATTTCTGAGGATATTGTCCCAGTCTACCAGATTAAGGGCATCTCTAAGCTGGTCAAACTTTGCCTTCCTAAAGTTCAATGTTTTTGTGACTCCCTGACAAGTCCCCCTAGTGAAAGACAGGTGAAACTGCACAATATTGTGGTCGCTATTTCCTAAATGCCCAACCACCTGCAGATTTGTTATTCTGTCAGGTCTATTAGATAGTATTAGGTCTAAAAGTGCTGCTCCTCTGGTTGGATTCTGCACCAATTGTGAAAGATAATTTTTCTTGGTTATTAGCAGAAACCTGTTGCCTTTATGGGTTTCACAGGTTTCTGTTTCCCAGTTAATATCCGGGTAGTTAAAGTCCCCCATAACCAGGACCTCATTATGGGTTGCAGCTTCATCTATCTGCTTTAGAAGTAGACTTTCCATGGTTTCTGTTATATTTGGGGGTTTGTAACAGACCCCAATGAGAATTTTGTTACCATTTTTCCCTCCATGAATTTCAACCCATATGGACTCGACATCCTCATTCCCTTCGCTAATATCCTCCCTTAAAGTGGACTTTAGACAAGACTTTACATAGAGACAAACCCCTCCTCCTCTCCGATTTTTACGATCCTTTCTAAACAGACTGTAACCCTGTAAGTTAACTGCCCAGTCATAGCTTTCATCTAACCATGTCTCGGTTATTCCCACTATGTCAAAGTTACCTGTAGATATTTCTGCTTCTAGTTCTTCCATCTTGTTTGTCAGGCTTCTGGCGTTTGCAAGCATGCAGTTTAGAGGATTTTGTTTTGTTCCAATCTCCTCACTGTGGATTGTTTTAGAAATGTTCTTACCTCCCTTCAGAGTATGTTTTCCTGGGTCGTCTTTGTTCGAGTCTAATGTTTTTCTTCCCGTCCCCTCTTCTTCTAGTTTAACGCCCTCCTGATGAGTGTAGCGAGTCTTCTGGCGAATGTGTGTTTCCCAGGTTTGTTGAGGTGTAGTCCGTCTCTGGCGAGGAGTCCATCATACCAGTAATTCACACCGTGGTCCAGGAATCCAAATCCTTGTTGTCTGCACCATCGTCTTAGCCAGTTGTTTGCATCAAGGATCCTGTTCCATCTCCTGGTGCCATGCCCGTCTACTGGAAGGATAGAAGAAAAAACTACCTGTGCATCCAGTTCCTTTACTTTCTTCCCCAACTCTTCAAAGTCCTTGCAGATTGTCGGTAGGTCCTTCCTTGCCGTGTCATTGGTGCCAACATGTATCAGAAGAAATGGGTGGACGTCCTTGGAGCTGAAGAGCTTTGGTATCCTATCGGTCACATCCTTGATCATCGCACCTGGAAGGCAGCATACTTCTCTTGCAGTTATGTCCGGTCTGCAGATGGCTGCTTCTGTGCCTCTCAGTAGTGAGTCTCCCACCACCACCACTCTTCGTTGCTTCTTGGCTGTACTTTTTGCTGTCACTTGTTGCTGTGTGCCCTTTTCTTTTTTGCTTGCTGGTATTGCTTCATTCTTAGGTGTGCCATCTTCATCCTCTACAAAGATTTGATATCGGTTCTTCAGTTGTGTGGTTGGTGATTTCTCCATGGTCTTCTTGCTTCTTTTGGTCACATGCTTCCACTCATCTGCTTTTGGAGGTTCTCTGACACTTTTTTCACCTTCTGTGACCAGTAGAGATGCTTCTGTTCTGTCTAGAAAGTCTTCATTCTCTTTGATGAGTTTCAAAGTTGCTATTCTTTCTTCCAGACCCCGCACCTTTTCTTCTAAAAGGGCCACTAGTCTACACTTCTGACAGGTGAAATTGGATTCTTCTTCTGGTCGATCTGTGAACATGTAGCACATGCTGCAGCTCACCATGTAGGTTGTCACATCTGCCATGTTGCTCCTAGATCCTGCTGACTTGCTGTGTGTTTTCCTTCTTGTGTAATCTACTCAGCCAAGCTCTCTTGCAATAATGTCCTACAGGCAAAAATTTGCGCGCCGTAAGGCGCGCGGTTTGGTGATGCTTTCGAAGCAGCTGGTCCCGGCTGTACCCAACGATCTTCTAGCTTAGGGAGACTTCGCTTCTCCCAGAAGGCACCTGGAATATGCAAATTAGCCTCCTGAAGCTTGAATCCCTGGTTTGGTGATGCTTTCGAAGCAGCTGGTCCCGGCTGTACCCAACGATCTTCTAGCTTAGGGAGACTTCGCTTCTCCCAGAAGGCACCTGGAATATGCAAATTAGCCTCCTGAAGCTTGAATCCCTGGTTTGGTGATGCTTTCGAAGCAGCTGGTCCCGGCTGTACCCAACGATCTTCTAGCTTAGGGAGACTTCGCTTCTCCCAGAAGGCACCTGGAATATGCAAATTAGCCTCCTGAAGCTTGAATCCATGGTTGAGTACCATGGTCTTCCCCTGCTAGTGGAGAAGAAGAGAGACCACAGACGCAAGACCGAGAGTTTCGTGGGTCCATCATTTGTGTCTGCAAATATTTCGAGACAGATTGAGTTTTTGCCATTATGCGTCCAGTTAATGAGACTCTGACGTTACACTTGCTATTTTCCTTATTCCCTATGATTACTGCAATTTTCCCTGATTTCAGCTAAGAGTACAAATGCGTTAAAAACAAATTAGCCCCAGTCTCATTGTCACCTATCCTCCTGCCTCTTACATTCCCATCAGATTCAGCTTCTTTATGGCTCATACATGAAATTTTTCAAATCTCTATAAGCATCAGATAATTATTTCTATCCCTTATTTTCTGTTACTGTCGCTTTCCTCTACTTCTCTTAATGTTCTTTTTTAGCAGTGCACATCTAACCTTTGAAGACTTATTTGTTTTTTCGTTTATTTTTTCTAGAAATTCTTTATTTCCCCAAGGAACTACTTCAGTTTAATGGACGTTTTTGGGTCAGTAGGTTCTGCTGAGGCTTCTTTTTTTCCATTTAATTAAAATACCTGTGGATAAAGCGTACACTCAACAAATGATCGCAGTGTCAATGGAATTGCTTTTATTTATTTTTTTTTGTGTATTTTAGTTATTTTTTATGGAGTTGCTTAAAAAAAAAAAAAGCTGAAATATTTGAAAAGTCTTTGTGATGTTTTCACTGGATATTTTCTCCTTGTGTCAGGCTAAAACTTAGATCAGAATGCTTTTGCTTTTCTACTGTAAAGGACTAGTGAAAGTCAGGCCTAATTGCGTGTCCTACAACCCTGTATTCATGCAAAACGTAATTTATTCCAAAATTGCAAATAAAAATTAAATAATGGGTGCTTTTCGGCTTTCAATGTAAAAAAAATGTTAAGAAGAAAACTAATTTTTATTTTTTCTTTAACTTTATTAATATCTCAGAATCATAATTAATTAGTCCTGGAGCATTAGAGAGAACATTTCTTTGTGAATATACAACTGAATATTTAAAGGGACTGTCCACATGTTCATTTCCTGCCGCAGATCATTATAAAATGATTGTTGATGCAGTGCGGCAGTTCCGAGGGGGCAATCCCTCTAAACAAACAGATCCACTGAGCTCACTGATTGGCTGCCACAGTGGTAGCACCGGAACCAATACCCGACACTGGGAGCAGCATCGGAGACACAGCATTGTACCCAGGGATAGTGAGTTAAAAGTGGTTAGTAGGGTTGAGCGAAACGGATCGTTCATTTTCAAAAGTCGCCGACTTTTGGCAAAGTCGGGTTTCATGAAACCCGACCCGACCCCTGTGTGGGGTCGGCCATGCGGTACGTGACTTTCGTGCCAAAGTCGCGTTTCAATGACGCGAAAAGCGCCATTTCTCAGCCAATGAAGGTGAACGCAGAGTGTGGGCAGCGTGATGACATAGGTCCTGGTCCCCACCATCTTAGAGAAGGGCATTGCAGTGATTGGCTTGCTGTCTGCGGCGTCACAGGGGCTATAAAGGGGCGTTCCCGCCGACCGCCATCTTACTGCTGCTGATCTGAGCATAGGGAGAGGTTGCAGCCGCTTCTTCAGAAGCAGGGATAGCGTTAGGCAGGGTCCATTAACCACCAAACTGCTTGTGCTGTAGCAATTTCCACTGTCCAACACCACCTTTTGTTTGCAGGGACAGTGGAAGCTACATTTTTTTTTCCCCCTCAGCGCTGTAGCTCATTGGGCTGCCCTAGAAGGCTCCCTGATAGCTGCATTGCTGTGTGTACGCCGCTGTGCAAACCAACTGCTTTTTTCAAAGCACAAATCCTCTTGTTCCTTCCTTTCTGCACAGCTATCTTTTTTGTTTGTACACACTTTTTATTTTATTTGTGCATCAGTCCACTCCTTATTGCTGCCTGCCATACCTGGCTGAGATTACTGCAGGGAGATAGTAATTGTAGGACAGTCCCTGTTTTTTTTTTTGTTTTTTTTTAATTCTCCCTAAAAAAATAAGTTGTGGGACATTAAGATTGGCCTTTCTGCTAGAGTGCCATCCCTGTGTGTGCCATCTCTCTCACATAGTGGGCCATAGAAAGCCTTTTTATTTTTCTGTTTTTTTTTGTGGGGTTTATAAATTCTCCCTGAAAAAAAAAAACAGTGGGAGATTAATATTGGCCTTTGGGCTTGTGTGCCAGTCCTGAGTGTGCCATCTCTCTCTCAAATAGTGGGCCATAGAAAATATATATTTTTTTTTTATTTGGTTTCTAAATTCTCCCTGAAAAAATAAAAAAAAATCAGTGGGAGATTAATATTGGCCTTTCAGCTTGTGTGCCACTCCTGACTCCAGGGTGTGCCACCTCTCTCTCTCAAATAGTGGGCCATAGAAAGCCTATTTTTTTTTTTATTTGGTTTCTAAATTCTCCCTGAAAAAATCATTTTTTTTATTTGGTTTCTAAATTCTCCCTGAAAAAAAATAATTTTTTTTAATTTGGTTTCTAAATTCTCCCTGAAAAAATCATTTTTTTTTAATTTGGTTTCTAAAGTCTCCCTGAAAAAAAAACAAAAAAACAGTGGGAGATTAATATTGGTCTTTCTGCTTGTGTGCCATTCCTGACTCCTGGGTGTGCCATTTCTGTCTCTCAAATAGTGGGCCATAGAAAGCCTATTTATTTTTTTTTTATTTGGTTTCTAAATTCACCCTGAAAAAATAAAAAAAAATCAGTGGGAGATTAATATTGGCCTTTCTGCTTGTGTGCCAGTCTTGACTCCTGGGTGTGCCATCTCTCTCTCTCAAATAGTGGGCCATAGAAAGCCTATTTTTTTTTTTTAATTTGGTTTCTAAATTCACCCTGAAAAAATAAAAAAAAATCAGTGGGAGTTTAATATTGGCCTTTCTGCTTGTGTGCCAGTCCTGACTCCTGGGTGTGCCATCTCTCTCTCTCAAATAGTGGGCCATAGAAAGCCTATTTTTTTTTTTTAATTTGGTTTCTAAATTCACCCTGAAAAAATAAAAAAAAATCAGTGGGAGTTTAATATTGGCCTTTCTGCTTGTGTGCCAGTCCTGACTCCTGGGTGTGCCATCTCTCTCTCTCAAATAGTGGGCCATAGAAAGCCTATTTTTTTTTTTATTTGGTTTCTAAATTCTCCCTGAAAAAATCTAAAAAAAAGTGGGAGATCAATATTGACATTTGTGCTTGAGTGACAGTCCTGCGTGTGTGGCATCTCTCTCATTTGGTGCCACCGAAAACAGAGTGTGTAACATTGTGCCTGATTTTCCTTGCGGTCTCACCCACCTGTAAAGGGATATCTAAATCATACTGAAGTTATAGCTCACCATGTAAGTTGTTTTACAGCAACAAATACCGTTACTTTGGTTAAGTTTTTAAAACAATGAGGAAGTCCGGTGGAAGAGGTCGTGGCCGTGGGCGTTCATTGTCAGCTGGTAATGATGGTAGTGGTAGTGGAGCATCAGGTGGTCGTGGGAAAAAAAATATTGCACCTAAGTCTGGAGCTGTGGAGCCAGGTTCATCGTCTGGCTACAGAAGGCCTCGAACGCTCCCTTTTCTGGGAGTAGGAAAACCGCTTTTAAAGCCGGAGCAGCAAGAGCAAGTTTTGGCTTACCTTGCTGACTCAGCCTCTAGCTCTTTTGCCTCCTCTTTTGAAACTGGTAAATGTAAAAGCAGCGCGTCGTTAGTGGATGTTCACGGTCAGGGACAAGTCGCTTCCTTGTCCTCTTCAGCAAAAACAACAACAGAGAAGGATGCAGCAGGCGACACAACGGGTTACTCCATGGAGCTCTTTACACATACCGTCCCTGGCTTAGAAAGTGAAGCAGTTAACAGGCCATGCCCATTACAAGTTGAATCTGACATGGAGTGCACTGTTGCACAGCCACAGCCAGACTACTATGCTGGTCCTTTGACTCAGACCACAACATTGCCCTCGCAGGGTACTGATCCAGAATCAGACCCTGATGAAACTATGTTGCCCCGTCACGAACGCTTTACCACCGACTTACACGGTGACACAGACGAAGTTGCGCACGAGCTAGAAGAGGAGGTTATAGATGACCCAGTTGTTGACCCCGATTGGCAGCCATTGGGGGAACAGGGTGCAGGCGGCAGTAGTTCTGAAGTGGAGGAGGAGGGACCACAGCAGGCATCAACATTGCAAAAGGTTCCATCTGCCGGGCCAGTAGATAGGACAAAACGCGTGGCAAAGCCAAAACCTGTTGGAGGACAGCGTGGCCATCCGGTTAAAGCTCAGTCTGCAATGCCTGAAAAGGGATCCGAGGCTCGAAAGAGTGCAGTCTGGCATTTTTTTAAACAACATCCAATTGATCAGCGCAAAGTCATCTGTCAAAAATGTTCAACTACCTTAAGCAGAGGGCAGAATCTGAAAAGTCTCAATACAAGTTGCATGCATAGACATTTAACCACCATGCATTTGCAAGCCTGGACTAACTACAAAACGTCCCTTAAGGTTGTAGCACCCTCGGCCAATGAAGCTAGTCAGCAATGCTACATCCCTGCCGTCACTCTAAGGCCACCATTTTCCGCACCACCTGCAGTATCTGTGCAGGTTTCTTTGCCAGGCCAAAGCAGACAGGGTCAGGGAATCACCAGTTTCGTAGTAGGAAACACTGCATCTAGGGCACCGGCGGAAACAATACCGTCTCCAACCGTCTCTCAGTCTGCCATGTCCACTGGCACACCCGCTAGTTCCACGATCTCCAGTTCTCCAGTCCAGCTCACCCTACATGAGACTCTGGTTAGAAAAAGGAAGTACTTATCCTCGCATCCGCGTACACACGGTTTGAACGCCCACATAGCTAGACTAATCTCGTTAGAGATGATGCCCTACCGGTTAGTTGAAAGTGAAGCTTTCAAAGCCCTGATGGACTACGCTGTACCACGCTACGAGCTACCCAGTCGACACTTCTTTTCGAGAAAAGCCATCCCAGCCCTCCACCAGCATGTTAAAGAGCGCATCGTCCATGCACTCAGGCAATCTGTGAGTACAAAGGTGCACCTGACAACAGATGCATGGACCAGTAGGCATGGCCAGGGACGTTACGTGTCCATCATGGCACACTGGGTGAATGTGGTGGATGCAGGGTCCACAGGGGACATCAATTTCGGGACAGTTCTGCCTAGCCCACGGTCTAGGAAACAGTTGGCTGTAGGTGTTCGCACCCCCTCCTCTTCCTCCTCCTCGTCCTTCTGCAGAAGCGAGAGCTCGTCCACAGACCGCAGTCGCCAAACCACTCCATCCGCAGCTGGCACTGTTGCACACCAGTTGTCCCATTATAGGGCAGCTACTGGCAAGCGTCAGCAGGCTGTATTGGCTATGAAGTGTTTGGGCGACAACAGACACACCGTAGAAGTTCTGTCCGAATTCTTGCAGAGAGAAACACAGTCGTGGCTGGGCACAGTAGTCTTGAGGCAGGCAAGGGAGTGAGTGATAACGGAAGGAATTTCATGGCTGCCATCTCCCTTTCCCAACTGAAACACATTCCTTGCCTGGCTCACACCTTAAACCTGGTGGTGCAGTGCTTCCTGAAAAGTTATCCGGGGTTATCCGACCTGCTCCTCAAAGTGCGCGGACTTTGCTCACATATCCGCCGTTCGCCCGTACACTCCAGCCGTATGCAGACCTATCAGCGGTCTTTGAACCTTCCCCAGCATCGCCTAATCATAGACGTTGCAACAAGGTGGAACTCAACACTGCACATGCTTCAGAGACTGTGCGAACAGAGGCGGGCTGTTATATTTTTGTGGGATGATACACATACACGGGCAGGCAGTAGGATGGCAGACATGGAGTTGTCAGGTGTGCAGTGGCCGAAGATACAAGACATGTGTCAAGTCCTTCAGTGTTTTCAGGAATGCAGATGGCTGGTTAGTGCAGACAACGCCATAATAAGCATGAGCATCCCCCTAATGCGTCTGCTGATGCAAAGTTTGACGCACATAAAGGAGCAGGCATCTGCAGCCGAGGAAGAGGAAAGCCTTGATGACAGTCAGCCATTGTCTGGTCAGGGCAGTGTACAGGACGAGGTAGCGGGCGAAGAGGAGGAGGAGGACGAGGAGGATGATGGGGATGAGTATTTTTTTAATGAGGAAGCTTCTCCGGGGCCACTGGAAATTGGTGGCGTGGCAAGGCCGGGTTCTGGGTTTCTGAGGGACACAAGTGACGTAGATTTGCCTGAAACTGCCCCTCAACCAAGCACAACCGCAGATTTGACAACTGGAACTTTGGCCCACATGGCGAATTATGCCTTACGTATCCTCAAAAGGGACACACGCATAACTAAAATGATGAACGATGACGATTACGGGTTGGCCTGCCTCCTTGATCCTCGCTATAAAGGCAAATTGCAAAATATTATGCCACATGAGAACTTGGAACTAATATTAGCAACCAAACAATCAACTCTTGTTGACCGTTTGCTTCAGGCATTCCCAGCACACAGCGCCCGTGTTCGTTCTCACACGAGCAGCAGGGGGCAGCAGACCAGAAGTGTTAGAGGTGCAGAAATCCGAAGTGGCGTTGGACAGAGGGGTTTTCTGACCAGGTTGTGGAGTGATTTTGCTATGACCGCAGACAGGACAGGTACTGCTGCATCAATTCAAAGTGACAGGAGACAACATTTGTCCAGTATGGTTACTAACTATTTTTCATCCCTTATCGATGTTCTACCTCAACTGTCATTCCCATTTGATTACTGGGCATCCAAATTAGACACCTGGCCAGAATTGGCAGAATATGCATTGCAGGAGCTTGCTTGCCCGGCAGCTAGTGTCCTATCAGAAAGAGTATTCAGTGCTGCAGGTTCAATATTAACCGAAAAAAGGACTCGTCTGGCTACCCAAAATGTTGATGATCTAACCTTCATTAAAATGAACCACAACTGGATTTCGAATTCTTTTGCCCCACCTTGCCCGGCCGACACCTAGCTTTCCTATGAAAAGGTATTGCCTGTGAACTACTCTGAATGACTTTACCAATCTCGTAATTTGCAGCAGCTGATTGTCCAGCATACGACATGTTTACACCTCCCTAAATGGCCAAAACTCCCCACACGGGGCCGTGGTATCGCCACTTGGCGCAAGCACCCGTGAGAGTGCTGTTTGTCTGAAGAGGTGGGTGTGCCCGCTTTTGGTTGACGGCGCTGCCACTGGGTCCCTCATAGTACAATAAAGTGTCTCTGGCGGTGGTGGTGCGCACCCAACGTCAGACACACTGTTGTAACATGAGGGGCCCTGGGCATGTACCGCCGGCCACAAGAGAGTTCCCCCACCACCAGCTCAAACATTGCTCTACCACTTGCACAATTATCTCTCACAGCTCCACCAATGTTTAGTCTATGCGCTGACATCCGTAAATTCCTGCCACTGACAATACCATTGTGTTGACATGTATGATGTTACTTAACATAGTCAGGGGCAGTGTCCTATATTTACCAAAGTAAATACTTTGTGCTAAATTACTAGGTCTGAAACTACGCAGAGGAGCCCACCCCTGTACCTAATGATTGCACCCTTTTGTTTTTTCGTTTTGTTGTAATGCGAGATATTAACACGTATTTATTGTTTGGGACTACTAACTGGCAGACACTCATTACAATCGGCCGCCGCTGACAACACCAATGGTGCCTGTGTACCCCTGCAAGAGAAGTCAAAGTGCCTACAGCCCAATTTTATTGTTAGGCCTTCGAAGCCTGTCTGCAGTCCCTCCTTCCACTAATCCTCCACTGACCTGTCTACTGCTGCCCGTATACCCCTGGAACCAATTATAAAGTGCCTACAGCCCAATTTTATTATGTTAGGCCTTTGAAGCCTGTCTGCGGTCCGTCCTTCCACTAGGCCTCCACTGACCTGTCTACTGCTGCCCGTGTTCCCCTGGAACCAATTTTAAAGTGCCTACAGCCCAATTTTATTATGTTAGGCCTTCGAAGCCTGTCTGCGGTCCGTCCTTCCACTAGTCCTCCACTGACCTGTCTACTGCTGCCCGTGTTCCCCTGGAACCAATTTTAAAGTGCCTACAGCCAAATTTTATTATGTTAGGCCTTCGAAGCCTGTCTGCGGTCCCTCCTTCCACTAGTCCTCCACTGACCTGTCTACTGCTGCCCGTGTTACCCTGGAACCAATTTTAAAGTGCCTACAGCCCAATTTTATTATGTTAGGCCTTCGAAGCCTGTCTGCGGTCCGTCCTTCCACTAGTCCTCCACTGACCTGTCTACTGCTGCCCGTGTTACCCTGGAACCAATTTTAAAGTGCCTACAGCCCAATTTTATTATGTTAGGCCTTCGAAGCCTGTCTGCGGTCCCTCCTTCCACTAGTCCTCCACTGACCTGTCTACTGCTGCCCGTGTACCCCTGGAACCAATTTTAAAGTGCCTACAGCCATATTTTATTATGTTAGGCCTTCGAAGCCTGTCTGCGGTCCGTCCTTCCACTAGGCCTCCACTGACCTTTCTACTGCTGCCCGTGTGCCCCTGGAACCAATTTTAAAGTGCCTACAGCCATATTTTATTATGTTAGGCCTTCGAAGCCTGTCTGCGGTCCCTCCTTCCACTAGGCGTCCACTGACCAGACCACTGCTGCCCGTGTGCCCCTGGAACCAATTTTAAAGTGCCTACAGCCCAATTTTATTATGTTAGGCCTTCGAAGCCTGTCTGCGGTCCGTCCTTCCACTAGGCCTCCACTGACCTGTCTACTGCTGCCCGTGTACCCCTGGAACCAATTTTAAAGTGCCTACAGCCATATTTTATTATGTTAGGCCTTCGAAGCCTGTCTGCGGTCCGTCCTTCCACTAGGCATCCACTGACCTGTCTACTGCTGCCCGTGTTCCCCTGGAACCAATTTTAAAGTGCCTACAGCCGAATTTTATTATGTTAGGCCTTCGAAGCCTGTCTGCGGTCCCTCCTTCCACTAGGCGTCCACTGACCTGTCTACTGCTGTCCGTGTGCCCCTGGAACCAATTTTAAAGTGCCTACAGCCCTATTTTATTATGTTAGGCATTCGAAGCCTGTCTGCAGTCCCTCCTTCCACTAGGCATCCACTGACCTGTCTACTGCTGCCCGTGTGCCCCTGGAACCAATTATAAAGTGCCTACAGCCCAATTTTATTATGTTAGGCCTTCGAAGCCTGTCTGCGGTCCCTCCTTCCACTAGGCCTCCAATGACCAGACCACTGCTGCCCGTGTACCCCTGGAACCAATTATAAAGTGCCTACAGCCCAATTTTATTATGTTAGGCCTTGTAAGCCTGTCTGCGGTCCCTCCTTCCAATAGTTCTTTACTGACCAGACCAATGCTGGCCGTGTACCCCTGGAACCCAGCTGAAAGTGCATGGAGCCTACTTTTTTTCTTTGTTTTATATTTCTAAAGCCCATATGAACTACGCTGTACCACGGTTCAAGCTACCCAGTCGACACTTCTTTTGCGAGAAAAGCCATCCCAGCCCTCCACCGGCATGAAAAAGTCTGCATTGTCATAGCACTCAGGCAATCAAACAGTACAAAGGTGCACCTGACAAGAGACGCATGGACCAGTAGGCATGTCCACAAAAAGTTACGTGTCCATTACGGCGCACTGGGTTAATGTGTTGGATGCATGGTCCACAGGGGACAGCCTACAAAGTCTGTCTGCAGTCCCTAATTCAAATTGTCCTCCGCTGACCACACCACTGCTGCCCGTGTACCCCTGGAACCAATTATAAAGTGCCTACAGCCCAATTTTATTATGTTAGGCCTTGTAAGCCTGTCTGTGGTCCCTCCTTCCACTAGTCCTCCACTGACCAGACCACTGCTGCCCGTGTGCCCTTGGAACCAATTTTAAAGTGCCTACAGCCCAATTTTATTATGTTAGGCCTTCGAAGCCTGTCTGCGGTCCCTCCTTCCACTAGTCCTCGACTGACCAGACCACTGCTGCCCGTGTGCCCCTGGAACCAATTTTAAAGTGCCTACAGCCTAATTTTGTTATGTTAGGCCTACTACACCTGTCTGCGGTCCCTCCTTCCAATACTCCTCCACTGACCACACCACTGGTGCCCGTGGACCCCTGGAACCTATTTTTAATTGCATAGAGCATCCTTTTTTTAATAGTAGGCATACAAAGTCTGTCTGCGGTCCATAATTGAAATTGTCCTCCACTGACCAGACCAATGCTGCCTGTGTTCCCCTGTAACCTTTTTTAAACTGCATTGAGCCACATTTTTGTTTTAAGGCCTACTACCTGTGTCTGTCTATGCCACTCAATACAGCTGTCCTCCTTTGAAAAAAGCTGAGCGTCAATAGTCTTGTTTTCAGCCTCTAGGAATTTGAAAACTGCATTGGGGCTACTACTTCGGTAGGGCCTACTAACGGTGTCTGCCGCTCCAAGGTGTTCCCCAGGTTTCCTCGCCATTGCTTCGATCTTCTGACTCTCGTTTAGTAGTTGTTGAAAACAACACTGCATTAGGCCTACAAGTTGGGTCTGGGGTGTAGAGACGGTGTGTTCCACTCCAAGGTGTTCCCCAGGTTGCCTCTCTATTGCTTCAATCTTAAAGCTCTTGTTTAGTAGTTGTTGAAAACAACACTGTGTTCGGCCTACAAGTTGGGTCTGGGTTGTAGAGACGGTGTCTTCCGCTCCAAGGTGTTCCCCAGGTTGCCTCTCCATTGCTTCAATCTTCTGGCTCTCGTTTAGTAGTTGTTGAAAACACTGCATTCGGCCTACAAGTTGGGTCAGGGGTGTAGAGACGGTGTGTTCCACTCCAAGGTGTTCCCCAGGTTTCCTCTCCATTGCTTCAATCTTCTGGCTCTCGTTTAGTAGTTGTTGAAAACAACACTGCATTCGGCCTACAAGTTGCGTCAGGGGTGTAGAGACGGTGTGTTCCACTCCAAGGTGTTCCCCAGGTTGCCTCTCCATTGCTTCAATCTTAAAGCTCTTGTTTAGTAGTTGTTGAAAACAACACTGCATTCGGCCTACAAGTTGGGTCTGGGTTGTAGAGACGGTGTCTTCCGCTCCAAGGTCTTCCCCAGGCTGCCTCTCCATTGCTTCAATCTTAAAGCTCTTGTTTAGTAGTTGTTGAAAACAACACTGCATTCGGCCTACAAGTTGGGTCTAGGGTGTAGAGACGGTGTGTTACACTCCAAGGTGTTCCCCAGGTTGCCTCTCCATTGCTTCAATCTTAAAGCTCTTGTTTAGTAGTTGTTGAAAACAACACTGCATTCGGCCTACAAGTTGGGTCGGGGTTGTAGAGACGGTGTCTTCCGCTCCAAGGTGTTCCCCAGGTTGCCTCTCCATTGCTTCAATCTTAAAGCTCTTGTTTAGTAGTTGTTGAAAACAACACTGCATTCGGCCTACAAGTTGGGTCTGGGGTGTAGAGACGGTGTGTTCCACTCCAAGGTGTTCCCCAGGTTGCCTCTCCATTGCTTCAATCTTAAAGCTCTTGTTTAGTAGTTGTTGAAAACAACACTGCATTCGGCCTACAAGTTGGGTCAGGGGTGTAGAGACGGTGTATTCCACTCCAAGGTGTTCCCCAGGTTGCCTCTCCATTGCTTCAATCTTAAAGCTCTTGTTTAGTAGTTGTTGAAAACAACACTGCATTAGGCATACAAGTTGGGTCTGGGGTGTAGAGACGGTGTCTTCCGCTCCAAGGTGTTCTCCAGGTTTCCTCTCCATTGCTTCAATCTTCATGCTCGTCTTAAGTAGTTGTTTGAAACAACACTACATTAGGGTTGCAAGTTGGGTCTGGGTCGGAGAGACGTTGTCTGCCGCTCCAAGGTGTTCTCCAGGTTGCCACTTAATCGAAGCTGCATAGGGCCTATTTTGTAATTTTACGCCTACAAAGTCTTTCTGCGGTCCCTCCTTCCAATTGTCCTCCACTGAGCACAACAATGCAGAACGTGTACCCGTGTAACTTTTTTAAACCAGCGTCGAGCCAACTTTGTGGTTTAAGGCCTACTTGTAGGGTCTGGCTGCGCCACTCAATACAGCTGTCCTCTTTACAAAAAATGACCTAAAATTATCTGGTTTTCAGCCTATCGGGATTTTAAAACTGCAGTGGGCCTACTAGTTGGGTTGGGGCTTTCTATCTGTGTCTGCCGCTCCTTGCTGTTCTCCTACAGTGAACAAAGCTGTGCCGCCTGTTTACTACTCTTGCCAATTTTGAACTGCATTTAGACTACTTACTGATTTTGGCCTACTCTCTTTGTCAGCCTCTCATTCCAGTTGTCCTCCACTGAACAAAACAATGCCCCCTGGTTAGTCCTGTTACCAATTTTGAACTGCATTTAGCCCACTTTATTCTTTGGGCCCATATCTGTTTCCCCCTCATCCTGCCCATTGCCCAGCCAGTGATAGATGAGTCTGCTGGTACATTGACCCATAAGGCAACATTCCCCGTGCACGCTACACTGCAAGATTGTGACCCTGCTGAAAGTCAGGTTCCTCTTCCCGCATACCATACCACCTTACGCGGGGACAAAGAGGAAGGTGCAGATGAAGGTGCAGGTTCCTTCATCAGGTGGGGGGAGGAATACTCGTTGGCGACGTCACTGGCACAGGGCCCCTCATAGTACGCAAAAGTGTTGCTGCCGGTGGGAGGCGCCCCCGCCGTGCAAACACACCGCTGTACTTTGAGGGGCCTTGTGCCAGTGCCAATGCCAACGAGTGGGCCCCCCCTGCTTGCTCAGGATCACAGCACTTGCAAAGTTGAAATATTTACCTCTCCCTGCTCCACTGCCGTGACGTGGTCCAGATGTCCTGGGCCCACTAATTGCTTGAACCAGCCCTACCCCCACAACTTTAGCCAAATGACCCCCAATTTCAAATGCCTTCCAATTATTATAAGGTAAATTAAGATTGACAAGCTTCAGTAACAAGAATGGATGTTTTTGCCATTAAAATGGGCTCTGTACATGTTTTCCTGGCCTCTACTCACTGCCGACTATGCTCCCCCATTGACTTGCATTGGGTTTCGTGTTTCGGTCGATCCCCGACTTTTCGCGATAATCGGCCGATTCCACTCGACTCGACTTTTGAGATAGTCGGGTTTCGCGAAACCCGGCTCGACTTTAAAAAGGTCAAGGTCGCTCAACTCTAGTGGTTAGGAATTATTTTTTCAATAACAAACTGCAGCCAGGGAGAAATATTTTCTGAAAGAGGATATCTCCTGTAATTATGTATTTTTAGGGTTCAGAGTTGTGGAGGAATCCCAACACATCGAAAAGGACAGGAAGAAGTATTCTGAAACTACGAGTGGATGCTTTCTTAAAGAGTTACTGTCATCTTTTATATCCAGGCTTGCCCGGCTCCCTTGCCTTCCAGCTTCCTGCTTACAAGGAGGCAGTGCATTCTTGAAGATTGACAGTTTGGTCCAGTGGCATGGTTGAGCTGTTGATTGAAACTACCATCTCTCTAGAGGTAATTTTACGTCTTCATCATCACAGGAGTGCAAGGACGCTAAAACTGTCCAGATCTAGAAATTCAGACAACTTTACAATATCTATAGAAAAAAGTTTTAAGCTCTGCAATCCTTGCCTAGGAGAATGGCCCCCACTGACAGACTGCAGAAGAGGACCGGTAACTTAGGCAATTAACATTAAATTATAGAATTAAAAAATCCCTCTTTTCTTGAGAATGAAGAGGAAAATTGAACAGTTGCAATTTTACCCGTTTATGATAATGAGTAAACTCCTCGTTATTTATCCTACTAGGACATATGGACCTCTCAAAGGCAAGTTTTCTCTACGACTTTAGGAACCTATACAGTAACAACTACCGTTTAGGTAGACATGAGCCTTGTCCATGTATTACATGTCTGCCCATATTGTTTAGATGGTCCTTATAGAGGCCACTGCAGTGGAAATGATGCTGGGCTGGCTGGACTTTACCACTTTTACTGATGACTGAAGTTCACCACAATGTTCTGTTGCGCTTGAGCAGCACAGCAGGAGATGTCAGTCCTTTAGAGCTGACAAACATTTCTAAGGTTTCAGAAGTTTTGTGCCCGTAAGCTACTATGACACAAAATTAGTACTGATTATGATTAACAATAAGAATGATGAAGCTAAGGATGAATATAAAGAACCCAGAGAAACCAGTACATTGAGCATGAGTCAGTGTTATGAGGTTAGTGAGTTGTGTAATTGGTGGTGGCTACGCCCGGTGCTTGGTGCAATGATGCAGTGGTTGAGTACATGGCGATGGATGTGCGGGTGTGATGCCGGCAATTGCTGTTCCCTCATGATTGGATGGTCAATAGCATACCCCATGATGGTGATGTAAGTTGGAAACAGGAGATGCAGCAGGCATGTTGTTCTAAAGAAGAAATAAATTTACCAGAAGTGCATTATTCTTTAAATGCTTAAGCTTTAGGGATGTCACACCACTTCTTGGTCTATTCCTCTGCAGCCATTTTTCCCTTACTTGTTTCTTTGAAGTGGCTTTAAATCCCATGACTGAGCTCTTTTCTTCTTCTTCTAGATTCTTTATAGACATGAGTCTATAATAGTCTCAAACTCATGACCGGCCTGGTACCAAACGACACAGCCATGACTTTCCTGAATGATTTCAGAGGCAGGGCTGATGATATTAGGCCTGCGACCAATCTGGAATGAGGGAGCTGGTTTGTTGTACAAGGTCCACGAATGACCCAATGTAACAAGGTGCAGCTACACACTCCAGTTCCGCAACCTCAGAGACCATGACACTGGCACTCCATTCACTGATCTCCTTGGGTTTTCAGGCTAGTTTGGGCTGGTGGATGTGGTTATCTGTGGAATAATTTGCTCGCAGCAGCTCATTCTCTCAGTGGTTCTCAGTCTGGATGGTCGCATCTTGGCACCATCCAGGTTGAAAACTGTTAATTCCCCAGACATGGATTATGGTGTGAGACAGAAAGATGGATAGGTGAGGAATGTGATTGTTTTCTATTACAGGAGACGAGGGCTTCAATGGAATGGGCGATGATGTGAGTATGGTTTAATTTAGAATAATTAAAGGAGTCTGTGTCATTCTTTCAATTAAAGGACTTTATTCTGACTGTGTGCTTATTTACAATATAACTATAGGATTAGTAATGGATAGGGGTCTTATATCACCTCTTCATTACTAAATTGCGGGTTTGATGTAACCAGAGAGTACAAAAGTGGCATCACTCCCACAAATATGAACCCCGTTTGCCACCACTACAGGGCAAGTGCGAAGAGCTGGGCAAAGTGCCAGAATTGGCACATTTAAACTTTTTCTGGGTGGCTGTGGGCTGCTATTTTTAGGTGGGGGGCTTACCAGCCTGAGAATACCAGCCCCAGCTGTTCCCTTTAGCAAGGCTTGTTGTCAAAAATGGGGGACGCCATGCCATTTTTTCAAATTATTTATTTAAGTAATTAAAAATATGGCGTGGGGACCCTCCTGTTTTTGATACCCAACCTTGCTACTGCTGACATCTGAGAATTGCAGGTTATCAAAAATATAGGGGAGCCCACACCATTTAAAAAAAAATATATATTTATTTGAAGTGCAGGTGCCAACTGATGAATACACTTGTCAGCCGCCGCCTGCTCTTGCTGTTATTAGTGGCAGCAGGCATAGGCTGATGGGAGTAGTAGTCCCATCAGCCGACTCCCATGACCCGGGGTAAATTTTTTACCTCCAATCACAGCTGCGAGCTCACACTGTCATTTAACTGCTTGGGAACCGCATCTGTCAGACTGGCAATAATGGTTTTACCGCCGATTAGAAGCAATGTTTGCTGCGCGGTCATGCACATGACAGCACAACAAACATCCAGCGTTCGGGGGGCCGAACCTGAACAGTAACACAGACTTCATGGTGAAATCCGTGTTCGGTGTCTGTGTCCGAACAGTAGGTGTTTGGTATGGACGCCAAACTTTACTGTTCAGGTTCGCCCACCTCTATTAAATATCTCTTTAGCACTGAAATCTTCACCTATATGTCATGTCCTGCAGGGCTTCCTGGTAAAGAACGTTTAACCCTTGAAAGCTGATAATACTTTATTGCTATCTCCTATAGATACCTCACACGAGCACTCAAAAACAATTCATGTGTGTACAATGATATCTAAATACTGTGCACTCATGCAAAATAGCAATATAAGATAATATGCACAACAAACACATATTTAACCAATATGAAGAATATAAATGTGCAGAAAAAATATATATTAACTGCAAAATATATACAAAAGACTTTAAAAAAAAAAACACTGCACTCCTCTGGCTATTCATAATGGTGTATGGTGTCATGCCACATGCTTGTACTCTGGTTTGGAGCATGTGTATCCACCAGGATTCTTTATTAATCAACTTTCTCTTATGATCACCTCCTCTTACTGGTCTGTAGACTTTTTCTCTACCTATTATTTTAAAAGATCCTGTGTTTCCATCATGATATTCTATAAAACGCTTTGAAGCTGCAGAGCTTTTGAACATAGTAACATAGTAACATAGTTAGTAAGGCCGAAAAAAGACATTTGTCCATCCAGTTCAGCCTATATTCCATCATAATAAATCCCCAGATCTACGTCCTTCTACAGAACCTAATAATTGTATGATACAATATTGTTCTGCTCCAGGAAGACATCCAGGCCTCTCTTGAACCCCTCGACTGAGTTCGCCATCACCACCTCCTCAGGCAAGCAATTCCAGATTCTCACTGCTCTAACAGTAAAGAATCCTCTTCTATGTTGGTGGAAAAACCTTCTCTCCTCCAGACGCAAAGAATGCCCCCTTGTGCCCGTCACCTTCCTTGGTATAAACAGATCCTCAGCGAGATATTTGTATTGTCCCCTTATATACTTATACATGGTTATTAGATCGCCTCTCAGTCGTCTTTTTTCTAGACTAAATAATCCTAATTTCGCTAATCTATCTGGGTATTGTAGTTCTCCCATCCCCTTTATTAATTTTGTTGCCCTCCTTTGTACTCTCTCTAGTTCCATTATATCCTTCCTGAGCACCGGTGCCCAAAACTGGACACAGTACTCCATGTGCGGTCTAACTAGGGATTTGTACAGAGGCAGTATAATGCTCTCATCATTATACTGCCTTAACTTGTTATTGGCATCTGATTTATATCTTCTCGTATGGAATTTCAAAGGCCCCCGTTGTGCAACCTACATATTGCAGGTTGCAAATGGTGCATGCTATGAAATAAATCTCAAAAATGTCTTTGTAATTAATGATGTTCAATAACAAATTGTATTGTGGTGCTGTGTTAGCCATCTAATTGTAATCTTGCCTGAAGAAGGAGCCTCTGTGCTCTGGAAGCTGCAAACATATTATTTTCTGGTTAAGCCAATAAAGGTATCACTCCTAGAATACTTTTGTCATCGTTGGACAGAAAAGTATTCACATCGGTTTGCAATTAATGTATATTTTGATTTAATACTTTTTGTTTTTAACCATAGAAAAAAAAAATTCCGATTTAGTCACAAAATTGCACCGTGTACATCTAGCATGTCCTCTGTTATTAAAAAACAAAAGTCCATAACTATACTGATGTATTTGGATTATCTGTAGTAAATAATATTGGAGATTGGATACTTCCAAGTGTTGGCGCTCTCTTGGCTACAGAGTTTAATGGCATTTTTAATACAATATTTAGATTTTTATCTTGAAGTAACATGGCAATATTTGTTTTTATGATGTTCTTAATCTCTCTGTAAACTCCATACTATAGCCAGTAGAAAGTGCAATAGTCTCATTATTTCACAAAAACCCAGATTCCTGTTTCTAGCTATTAGTTTTCCTTCTGATCCTAATAAATTCACCTACCGTTAGGGCACCAAATAATTAGAAAGATAGTGTAAGGTGCGTTCGCAGCCTGGGGTCCACCGCGCAGAGATGGAACCTGCTGCTAAGTAATGACGGACTATATGGCGGTATAATATGGATTCACACACGGGATAACTTCACCCAGTATGAAGAAAGCGAACCCTGTTGTGTCACAGGGCAGCGGTACTGCACAAAGAGCGCAAGCAAGGAGTCACAGGACTCTACCCCAAGACTCGGGATAGAGTACAACTAGACTTCTTGCGCTCGATACCGCAACTGGGATGTCAGAGTAACAGAAATAATAATTAAGATGCACGAGAGTGCGTGCGGTGCCGCCCTGGCGGACGCCACTAACCACCCAGACTTGGGTTAGGAAAGCACTGTGATAGCGCACGGCGCCGCATTGACGGTCACAGAAAATAGACGCTGTTTCATGTGTTCTAGTGCTGATAACAAGTCGGGAGCTAGATAGCAATCATCCACCCTTCGCGAGCACTCAAACACAAGGGAGGGGATAATTAAAGAGTGACTTTCCCTCAACACACACACGTTCACAAGTGTACGCTAGCGCATGGCCGATCGGCCATGCAAACCTTTTATAGCGGCAGTGCTACAAGACCTTCCAAATGGACCAATAGGAGCCTCAACAGGACCTGAGCATGTGACCCCCGACCTCCATTTGGAGGTCGTCCCGTGAGCGTGCTCAGTATGTGAAAAGCAGGACTTAGTCCCAGAAAGACCTGCTCGTTGCTGAACATTGCTGTCTACAAGGACAGCCTGGAAGGACAGTAGTAATCAGCCTGAGCTAGACGCTGGGACCAACGTCTCCGCTGAGCAGACTCCACGGTGGCTGGAGAATAATAGGAGACCGCAGCGGAGATGGTTTGAGATTCCCCCTGTGCAAAGGTGGGAACTCAACATCTACTGGCACATTTTTAACCCCTTCATGACCCAGCCTATTTTGACCTTAATGACCTTGCCATTTTTTGCAATTCTGACCAGTGTCCGTTTATGAGGTAATAACTCAAGAATGCTTCAACGGATCCTAGCGATTCTGAGATTGTTTTTTTGGGACATATTGGGCTTCATGTTATGAATAAATTTAGGTCGATTATTTTTTGCATCTATTTGTGAAAAAATTGAAATATGGCGAAAATTTACAAATTTTGAATTTTTATTCTGTTAAACCAGAGAGTTATGTGACACAGAATAGTTAATAAATAACATTACCCACATGTCTACTTTACATCAGCACAATTTTGGAAACAAACATTTTTTTGCTAGGATGTTATAAGTGTTAAAATTTGACCAGCGATTTCTCATTTTTACAAAATTTACAAAACCATTTTTGTTAGGGACCTTAGATTTGAAGTCAGTTTGAGGGGTCTACATGGCTGAAAAAACCCAAAAGTGACACCATTCTAAAAACTGCACCCCTCAAGATGCTCAAAACCACATTCAAGAAGTTTATTAACCCTTCAGGTGCTTCACAGCAGCAGAAGCAACATGGAAGGAAAAAATGAACATTTAACTTTTTAGTCACAAAATGAACTTTTAGCAACAGTTTTTTTTTATTATCCCAAAGGTACAAGGAGAAACTGGACCCTGAAAGTTGTTGTACAAATTGTCGTGACTATGCTAATACCCCAAATGTGGGGAGGAATCACTGTTTGGGCGCACGACAGAGCTCGGAAGGGAAGGAGCGCCATTTGACTTTTTGAATTAAACATTGGTTCCAATCTTTAGCGGACACCATGTCGTGTTTGAAGAGCCCCTGTGTGCCTAAAGATTGGGACTCCCCCACAATTGACCCCATTTTGGAAACTAGACTCCCCAAGGAACTTATTGAGATGCATAGTGAGCACTTTGAACCCCCAGGTGCATCACAAATTGATCCGTAAAAATGAAAAAGTACTTTTTTTTCCACAACATTTTTTTTTAGCCTCAATTTTTTTGTTTTCACATGGGCAACAGGATAAAATGGATCCTAAAATTTGTTGGGCAATTTCTCCTGAGTACACCGATATCTTACATGTGGGGGTAAACCACTGTTTGGGCACACGGCAAGCCTTGGAAGGGAAGGAGCGCCATTTGACTTTTTGAATGAAAAATTAGCACCAATCATTAGCGGACACCATGTCGTGTTTGGAGAGCCCCTGTGTGCCTAAACATTGGAGCTCCCCCACATGTGACCCCATTTTGGGAACTAGACCCCCCAAGGAACTTATCTAGATGTGTGGTGAGCACTTTGAACCCCCAAGTGCTTGACAGAAGTTTATAACTCAGAGCCGTGAAAATAAATAATAATTTTTCTTTTCTCAAAAATTATTTTTAGCCTTCAATTTTTTATTTTCACTAGGGTAACAGGAGAAATTGGACCACAAAAGTTGTTGTCCAGTTTGTCCTGAGTACGCTGATATCCCATATGTGGGGGGAACCACTGTTTGGGCACACGTCGGGGCTCGGGTAGTAATCTTTTGGAATGCAGACTTTGATGGAATGGTCTGCGGGAATCATGTTACGTTTGCAGAGCCCCTGATGTGCCTAAACAGTAGAAACCCCCCACAGGTGACCCCATTTTGAAAACTAGACCCCTCAAGGAACTTATCTAGATGTGTGGTGAGCACTTTGAACCCCCAAGTGCTTGACAGAAGTTTATAACTCAGAGCCGTGAAAATAAATAATAATTTTTCTTTTCTCAAAAATTATTTTTAGCCTTCAATTTTTTATTTTCACTAGGGTAACAGGAGAAATTGGACCACAAAAGTTGTTGTCCAGTTTGTCCTGAGTACGCTGATATCCCATATGTGGGGGGAACCACTGTTTGGGCACACGTCGGGGCTCGGGTAGTAATCTTTTGGAATGCAGACTTTGATGGAATGGTCTGCGGGAATCATGTTACGTTTGCAGAGCCCCTGATGTGCCTAAACAGTAGAAACCCCCCACAGGTGACCCCATTTTGAAAACTAGACCCCTCAAGGAACTTATCTAGATGTGTGGTGAGCACTTTGAACCCCCAAGAGCTTCACAGAATTTTATAACGCAGAGTCATGAAAATAAAAAAATCATTTTTTTCCCCTCAAAAATCATTTTTTGCCCCCAGTTTTTTATTTTCCCAAGGGTAACAGGAGAAATTAGACCCCCAAAGTTGTTGCGCAATTTTTCCTGAGTACGCTTATGCCCCCTATGTTTGGGTAAACTACTGTTTTGGCGCACGTCGGGGCTTGGCAGGGAGGGAGCACCATTTGACTTTTTGAACGTAAGATTGGCTGGAATCAATGGTGGCGCCATGTCGCGTTTCAAGACCCCTGATGTGCCTAAACAGTGGTAACCCTTCAATTCTAACTCCAACACTAACCCCAACACATCCCTAACCCTAATCGCAACTGTAGCCATAACCCTAATCCCAACCCTAAACCCAACACACCCATAACCACAACCCTAACCCCAACACACCCTTAGCCCTAATCCCAACCCTAACCATAACCCTAACCACAAGCCTAACCCTAAACCCAACACACCCCTTACCCTAATCTTAACCCTATTTCCAACCCTAACTCTAATTCCAACCCTAACCCTAAGGCTACGTGCCCACATTGCGGATTCGTGTGAGGATTTTGTTCAAAAATCCGCAGGTAAAATGCAATGCGTTTTACCTGCGGATTTACTGCTGATTTCCAGGTTTTTTTTGAGCGGATTTCACCAGCTGATTCCTATTGAGGAACAGGTGTAAAACACTGAGGAATCCGCACAAAAAATTGACATGCTGCAGAAAATAAAATGCAGCGTTTCCGCGAGTTATTTTCCGCACCATGGGCACAGCGGATGGTTTTCCATAGGTTTACATGGTACTGTAAACGTGATGGAAAACTGCCACGAATCCGCAGCAGCCAATCTGCACTGTGTGCACATAGCCTTATTCTAACCCTAACCCTAATTCTAACCCCAATTCTAACCCTAACCCTAGTGGAAAAATAAAAATAAATATACATATATATATATTTTTTCTTTATTTCATTATTTTCCCTACCTATGGAGGTGATAAAGGGGGGGCTTTATATACTATTTTTTTATTTTGACCACTGTGATAGGTTCTGTCACAATGATCAAAATGTACCTGGAATGAATCTGCCAGCCATTTTTGAAGATGGCAGCGTCCAAAGCTGAAGATGGACAGACACCAAGGGGACCCCGGGACTCGGGAGGTATGGGGGGTGGAGGACAGGATGGAGGGGAGAGGATGGCAGCAGATAACAGGATGGAGGGGAGGAAAGACTGATAGCGGCGGCAGATCGCCGATGTCAGTCACTGGCAGGGGCAGATGATATTGCAGCATCGGCGATGGCTGGATTGTAATATTTCACCAAGTTTCATAGGTGAAATATTACATATTGCTCTGATTGGCTGTTTCACTTTCAACAGCCAATCAGAGCGATCGTAGCCACGTGGGGGCTAAGCCACCCCCCGGGCTGAAGTACCAGTCCCCCTGTCCCTGCAGGTTGTGTGAAATTTTAGTTAACCCTTTCACCCGACCTACAGGAACGCGATCCTGCCATGATGCCACATAGGTGTCACAGGTCGGATTGTCATCGACTTTCATGACACCTACTGTTGTGAATTCTGTTGTCAAGCTCCCTCCTGTGGTCATGAATGGTACTTCGGCTGGTTCTGTCCATGGGCTTCCTCTGGTGGTGGTGAGTGGGGCTGCGGCTTCTGAGGTTCCTTCCACAGGTGACGAGGTTAACTCCACCTAGATCATTGCTCCATGCCACCTGTAAATGTTCCAGTATTGGTCTAGTTCACTCCTGGATCGTTCCTGTGACCTGTCTTCCCAGCAGAAGCTAAGTTCCTGCTTGTTTTTCTCTGGTTTGCTATTTTTCTGTCCAGCTTGCTATTTTGATTGTTGTCTTGCTTGCTGAAAGCTCTGGGACGCAGAGGGAGCGCCTCCGCACCGTGAGTCGGTGCGGAGGGTCTTTTTGCGCCCTCTGCGTGGTCTTTTTGTAGTTTTTTTTGCTGACCGCAAAGCTACCTTTCCTATCCTCTGTCTGTTCAGTAAGTCGGGCCTCACTTTGCTAAATCTATTTCATCTCTGTGTTTGTAATTTTCATCTTTACTCACAGTCATTATATGTGGGGGGCTGCCTTTTCCTTTGGGGAATTTCTCTGAGGCAAGGTAGGCTTTATTTTTCTATCTTTAGGGCTAGCTAGTTCTTTAGGCTGTGTCGAGTTGTATAGGGAGCGTTAGGAGCAATCCACGGCTATTTCTAGTGTGTGTTATAGGATTAGGGATTGCGGTCAGCAGAGTTCCCACGTCTCAGAGCTCGTCCTATATTATCAGTAACTATCAGGTCATTCCGTGTGCTCTTAACCACCAGGTCCATTACTGTCCTGACCACCAGGTGATAACAGCCTACGTGGCGTCACAGGTCTGGAAGGGATAACTACATGGGAAGGATGTCAAATCTCAAGTTCATATTAATGGTGTTGATATAGGAAACAAAATTCCCTAGTGAATCCATACCCCCATTCATTATAAGGAGCAGGTCGTCTATGTGTAAGGGGGTACAGAGGACAATTTATACCCTGCTAGCCTTACGCCTGCTTCTGTGTCCCTGAAAGTGCTGGTACTTCTGATATGCTTGATAAATAATGTGTTCTGTTATAAATGTCTGATATATATTGTGAAGTCTTATAATGCCTTTAATGCTGCTATAATGTAATGTACATATGTTCCTGTGATTGTATGGAAAGTGTAGTAGTTCACGTAGCCCACTAGACGGAGGCATAATAGTAAAAGACAGCAATAGGATAGGATTATTGGAACTAGTTAAATTAGGATGGACCAATTGCATAAGGTATAGAGAGTTTCCTTCTTTTAGTCAGAAGGGCTAGGGAGCCTGGGCAGTGAGAAAGGCCTCAGAACCCGGGCAGGACAGGGCAGTTGAGCCATGTAACATTCTACAAGAGAAGAAGCCCAGCTTGTCCAGGGCCTAAAGATAATGTTTGCTAAGAAGTAGAGGAATGCAGGACAGCTGTGTCATGATGGCGGTCAGCTACTTAGGAAGTCGCCAGCGTCTTTGGGGCAAAAAGGACTGGAAACTCCTACAGTTAGTCAGACTGGACAGACAAAGTGCTGCGTGACCGGTGCCAATGGTTCGACCCAGAGGTATTCCTAAAGAAGGGAGGGATAGCACAGGGACAGAAAATGACATGTCTTTTGTGAAGTAACTTGTGCTGTACCTGATTGTGAACTAGACGAGCTGAGAATGGAACTAAGTAAAATCGTTTATTTCAATTTGGAACTTGACTCTGTCTCTCTTTACAGGAATCTAAAGAAAGACACCCGCAGCGGATCAAAGAGGACCCAGATGGACAGGAAAGCAGACAAAAAGGTACGCTTCCACTGGGTCATTGTATGCATGTAATGGAGGGCCAGGGTGCGGTAAAACAGCCACCCCTGAGAGCCACGACTACAGCCCTGGTTCCCCTAACATATGTAACGATCGTACCACCTGATATGGGAAGAAAAGGACATTGTGTCTGAAACGCATATGCTATTCCACATTGGATTTTTAATGAATCCTCAATAAAGATGTTATTTTAGGAACGTTTGCTGGATTTCTACATTTTTCCTGCATGTGTGATCTTAGGTAGTTAAAATTGGGGCTTCACAATGGTAGGTAGGCCTCTCTCTCTTTGGATTGTACTTTGCTTGATCTTTTCTTTGCAGTTGGCTGGGCTATGTTTTTCCACCATCTAGTGTAGTACACTCCCACAATGGAACGATGTTCTTCTGGCTAACTGTGCCATAGTCTGCCATTTTAGATAACTTCTTATGAGACACAAGGAGTCGTGTTTATGACGCAAAAACTTACATGCAGTTCAAAGTGAACCCAGTATATGTGGCATAAGTCAAATTCCTGGTGTCATTACTGATGGCAATGACCAGTGCCTGGCACACGTATGTAGTAGTGGGCAAGTGACCATGGATGTGTGGGGTGACTTCAACATTACTGTTCCATTATGGCTTAATGGTCCTTGGCACACCCCTTGATGGTGATATAGAGAGGAAACAGGAGAGGCAGGAGGCATGGTGTAAAACAGAACATATGCATAGAACATAGAACATATGCATAGAACATATCTATGGGGTCTCATTGACACAGCGTATGCAAATGGTGTGTACTTTTTACATACACCAAGGTACTATCTTTCTACACTCCTTTTTTGTCTATATTGAAACATGTAATCAAATCCATTATTCGTTAAATGGACATTGGTCAAAACTCAAAAGGTGTCAATTTGGAGACTGATAAATAGTGGCCTGATCAGATAGTTCACATATTTGGATGGTCTTCTTTTTAGGAATTCCACTAACTTTAAGAAACCAATCACCTCTCAAAATATTCAACAAATCTTGATGTGACACTCATAATGTCATCCTCTGCTGTCAAAAGATGAAGATCATCTCTGTAGGGTTCCCAAGAAGGAATTTATGTCAGATCCTTTTTTGTGAATGTCAGGAAAATGTGAGAACAATGTTGACTAAAGAAGTTGAACAATCGGTCTCCACCTTCTCTCCAGATATAACTGTGATTACAGACTGTAATATGCTGACAAGAACACTTCACTACAATTATGATGGAAATTTTCAAAGAAATCACATCTTTTCCCTTTTTTTGCATCATTTTAGCCTTGGCTAGCAGTTTTATTAATATCCTGTTCTAAATTCACGAGGTCTTTGCCATGGATAGAAAAAAAGGTCTTTAAAGTACAAGAGCCAAACAATTCCTAAGATCTTCATTATAAAATAAAATTCCTTTATCAATGCAACATCAGTGCAACCTCATACTGTATGTGCCAGATTTCCATACATTCAAGAGTATTGGATGGTCATAGAAAAGCATAGAAAATGCATCTGCTAGAGTAGAGAGCTCTTACGTACCTTACCGGATTGTAGGCTCGAGTTTGTTCCAAGATTATGCTCTTGTCTTGCTCATCACACTCCTGGTTTTGCCTCACATCTTTTTATACCAAGTGCATTTCCGACTTCAGCAAATAATCTTGTTTTTTTCTCTAAGTTTGTTAGTACATCTCTCCTGTCGGCAACCAGTGATTATTCCAAAGACTGCAGCTGAGGGGGTCCAACTAGGGAAAGTCATGCTTGGTTTCTTCAGTTAAGGGTCAAGGTCGGTAAAGTGCTACAGACTCTACAACTACAAAAGTCTAGCCAATGACAAACGAATTGTAACTTAACGTGCCCTCTTCCTTGGTGAGAAATGTATCAAGAATCTTTGGTCAAAAAAGCCTACGCTAAAATATAACTCTAGAATATCTAACATACTTTCTAATCCAAGACAAGTGGTATCTGGATTATGAAATTTCAGGATGATTTCATTCCAAATTATCAAATCTTGCTGCATTCTTTTTATTGGAAGGACAACAAAGTTCCTAAAAGGCACGTAAATGTTGGCATTGATCTAAAGATTTGGCATTGATGTGATGAATCTAACATGAATCCAATATGACATTGATCTAATAAATCCTGCACGAAGCAAATAGTTTTCAGGAAAGTATAGTTTTCTAAAAGCTGTTTCTATTGAGACATACAGTATGTGTCTAGTCATTTCCATTGGTCTTCCTCATCGCTCTAATAAACATTTGGTGCAATTTGTGCAAAAAACTGTCTTAAACTTCTTTTATTATGTGTTTCAGATTTTGTTCCTTGCTTGACTAGTGCTTTTTTTGGTGCAGCTTCTATATAGACAAACAGTATGTTTAATATAGTTACAGACTATACCTTTCTACATGTATTCTTTTCCTGATAATCTAGACACATTAAAAGAAGAAGAAGGAGTGTATTAATGTGGCATTCTAGAATTAATGGATCAGTAGTGTGCATGATAGACCACCGCTATTTTTAGCCCCAGCTCGTTAGAGCCCTAATTCTTTGGATCATTGAGGGCCACTGTGGATTGGACTCAAAGAGATTGGAATGTTATCTCCTAAACTATGGAAAGTGGAAAACTTTCAAACTTGAGAATATCTCTTTAACAGTGGCGTAACTAGAGTCTGATGGGCCTCTGTGCAATATTTCAACCTGGGCTCCCACCTGTACAGTGTACATTTTAAAAATAACAAAAATTAAAATGGGCTTATGCAAAAGTTTGGGCCTCCTGCATGGTATCTCTCTTTCTCTTCCATGGACTTCCCACAGAACTTAGAATATTGCAGAGGACTTCTGGGAGAAGTCTGTGTCCGCTTTTAACACCAGACTAACTGTCCAGTTTCTATCCTATTAGTGTGGCCAGCAAAATGCAAATAATTCCTAGTTAACAATAGACTCCGGACAGTGAAGTCAGAAAAACGAAAAGGAATCCCTTCTTGATATGTAATATGGCTGGTTTTCTATCAGGGCCAATAAATACTAGAAAATGGCTTGATGACACCAAAGAAGTCTTCTCAGAAATTGAGTCAGATTTTTCTATCTCTTTCAACCCTACCCTAAAATCCATATTTTTGGAATTGTTGGAGGAATATAAGAATAATATTAAATCTTGATGGGAGGTACAGTCCATCGAAAATTATATTAGGCAAAACATTGGATTAAAGATCACTATTGTCCCTAAACCCTAGATGTAAATCAGGGTCACGTCTACAAAAGTGGGAAAAGGAGTCTATAGCTTAATCCATCGGATTCACGCAAATCCTCCTTGAGGAGGAGAAAGCAACCTTACAAAAAAGTCATCTCTTAAGGGCCTTGTAGAGGAACCCTCAAATTTAAAGCAGATCCAGATTTTGTAAGTAGGGAGGAAACCCTGAAAATTGCAGTGGAGAGATATCAACTCAATTTGAAAGATCGGACGCATAAGTGCTTCACAAAAGATCTCACTTACTTCAAAGAGAATTAAAATCCACAAACAGATATATCTTTTTCTGATTTTGACTCTTCGAACACTGAGCAAAAAGCCAAAAATATACTTTCAGGGGACAACTTTAGATCTTGAGGTCGGTTTAGGAGGGGTTCCAATAGAATATGGCAAGGGAATGCATACAAGACCGGGTCAATCCCGTGTACCACTTTTTCAACACTGGCATCATCCTCTTCATCTACTGTCTCTTTTTTAGAGAACAGGTGCATTATGCCTTTTCACTTGAGAGAGAGAACATCAGCTGTTTCCCACTCTGTTCGAAGATGCATTTCTCATACTTAGTGTAATGGAGATTCTCACTGAGTCTTTCCAAGACTTGGTGAACACTTCTCCTATAAAAGAGTAGGTCTACAGAGAAAATCAGGATATCGTCCCACTACACCACTAGGGTTGAGCGACTTTTACTTTTATAGGATCGGGTCGGGTTTCACGAAACCCGACTTTTTCAAAAGTCGGGTTGAGTGAAATCGGCCAATCCTATAAAAAAGTCGGGGTCGGTCGAAACACGAAACCCAATGCAGTGCATTGGGTTTCCAATGGTTCCCAGAGTCTGAAGGAGAGGAAACTCTCCTTCAGGCCCTGGGATCCATATTTAAGTGTAAAATAAAGAATTAAAATAAAAAATATTGCTATACTCACCCTCGGACGCGCCCTGGTACTAACCGGCAGCCTTCCTTCCTTAGAATCAGCGCGTGAAGGGCCTTAGATGACGTCGCGGCTTGTGATTGGTCGCGCGACCGCCCATGTGACCGCTCGCGCGACCAATCACAAGCCGCGACATCACCGAAGGTCCTTCAAGCGCTGATTCTTAGGAAGGAAGGCTGCCGGAAAGAAGCAGGGCGCGTCCGAGGGTGAGTATATTCCTATCAGCGCTTGAAGGACCTTCGGTGACGTCGCGGCTTGTGATTGGTCGCGCGAGCGGTCACATGGGCGGTCGCGCGACCAATCACAAGCCGTAACGTCATCTAAGGCCCTTCACGCGCTGATTCTAATGAAGGAAGGCTGCGGGTTAGAACCAGGGCGCGTCCGAGGGTGAGTATAGCAATATTTTTTATTTTAATTCTTTATTTTACACTTAAATATGGATTCCGATACCGATTTCCGATATTGCAAACATATCAGAACTCGGGATCGGAATTCCGATACCAGATTCAGAAGATCGCCGACCTCATGGCGGACCCCACACAGGGGTCAGGTCGGGTTTCATGAAACCAGACTTTGCCAAAAGTCGGCGACTTCTGAAAATGGCCGACCCGTTTCGCTCAACCCTATACACCACCATGCAGTACTAAAGGAGATATTGGAAGATGTCATTCACAAACTCTTGTAAGACAGCTGGGGCATTACTGAGCCCAAACGGAATGACACGGTACACATAGTGACCATCTCGTGTGTTGAATGAGGTCTTCCACTCTTTTCCTTGGCATATGAGAATCAGATTAGGTGCACCTCTTGAATCGAGATTGTTGAAGATCCTGCCATCTCCAAGACAATCAACCAATTCTGGAATCAGTTGAAATGAATATATGTTTTTGATTGTGGCCTGGTTGAGGCCCCTATAATCTACATAAGACTGGAGAGTTTCATCCTTCTTCTTGACAAAGAAAAAAACAGCTCCTGCTAGGGCAGATGACGTCTTGATTAATCCCCTTGCAAGTTTCTCCTTGAAGTACTCAGATATAGCTTTTGTCCCATCAGCTGGTTCCTGGTTTCATGAATCTAAACACGCACACATGTTTTTACGTTAACTTTTATGAGTGGTTATTTTTAATGTATTTAGTAAAGATTATTGTTTTAGGGTTTTTTCTCAGTGCTTTTTCTATCTTGGGCTCCTTCCAGTAATAATTTCCCTGTTCGGCGTCTCTTCTCCAACAAATAAATAAAAACAAACTGATTCTACTTACCTTTCCTCACTCCATCAAAAGATTTATACCTGAAAGCTCCAACCTAGTAAATTTGTCCAACTGTCATCCATAACTATCTCTTGCTTGACAGATCTGGCAAATATCCAACAATCAAAGCCAACTCTTCACTTATAATCAAAGCTTAATGACTTCATAAAGTGGACTCAAGTCAAGTCCTAATTCATTTATGCCCGATATACCAACCAGTATGGGCTTATGTCACAGAGGGACATGTATAAAATCACTTTTCTCTGGTGTGCCAGTATGGGAGAGAGTAAAATGAGGAAACATAACTTTTTCTAAAAATTAAAAACAAAGCAGATGCAGTTTTTGGAACAGGAAACCTGATCACAAGGTCCCTTTAAGTTCTATTATAAACTACTGGGGCATATGGTCCTGGTTTGTCATCATCAAAGGTCCTCCTACAATCCAAGAATACTGTACAACCTCCGACATGGACCATCTTCGAACACTTTGCGGAAGATAAGAGATGAGTAAATCAATTTAAGGTGGATCGAATTCATGTAAATTCTTACAGAAAGCTCGGATTTGTCCGAATCTGAAATTTTGGTGAATCGGTTTTGCCAAATGCAGAAAGATAGTGAGGGACTGGGTGTGAAGACGTGCCCAGGAATAGCTGAAGGCAGTAGAGAGTGAAGTATGATCTTTTTAAAACCCATGGTCTAGGACAGTGTTCCTCAACTCCAGTTCTCAAGAGCCACCAACGAATCATGTTTTCAGGATTTCCTTAGAATTACCCAAGAGATAATTCCATCTTCTGTACAATACTAAGGAAATCATGAAAATATGATCTGTTGGTGGCTATTAAGGATTGGAGTGGGAAACACTGGGATAGGGAGTGGCAAGTAACTGTATACAGTAAGTTCAATGTGAATTACATTTCCTGACCAAATGTGGGCGAATCTACTGAATTCAAATTTTAGCAGATTCCTTCATCTGAGTGAAACAAAATTTTGTTTTGCTCAATTCCATCTATACTTCACCAGAATCTAAGACCAATAATAATAGATTATACGGCAGGGTTTTAAGGCACAGTGCTTAGTATTATAATTTCCCTGCGTGATATAACACAATAGTTTAGTACAGTCAACGCTTTCAGCTTCCAAACTTCCAGAAGCTGCCCGTTAATTACATCACTTACGCAAATCGCTAATAATTTACATCAGGAGCAAAAAAGAATATTCGACAGAACTCTGACATTCATCCAAAATCTCTTAAGTGTCAGTGAATGTAAATGAAGGAACAAAATAAATTGCATTCAGATATCAGAATTACTCACTTCTTGCGAGGAGACACATTGCTACTTCTTAATTTTAAAGATAGTTAAAAGTTCCATTTAGTTCTAAAAGAAAGAAGGAGAATAAAATCTCGGAAGTTCTCTATTTTAAAGTTGCTCCATTTGGTTGGTATATTCTACCAGAAACAAGTCAGCTATGAAAAGTCCACAAAAAAAAAATCTAAAAATCCAATTCTGCGTAAAGAATTTTGAGCTGCTAATGGAGGATTTTCTGAAGGAATAGACACACAAGTCTGAGCAAAATTGGAAAAATATTTTGACAAGTCTTTATTATATAGTATAATCTCTTCTAAAACCTCCAAGTGTTCTCAAGTTTGGTCATTTTGCTAACTCAAATTTTAATTATTCGCAGTATTTAAAAAAAAAAAAAAACACAAAAAAATAGACCACTAAAACAAAACTTTTAACCCATTCACGAAATGTGCCGTACATACAGTATGCATGTTGGGTCTCCCCCGTCGATTTCGGCATTGAGCCCACATTTTTTCCGGCACCTGTCAGCTGATTTCATGCTAAAGATCCCAAGTGAGCAGTGCGGCTGGCCGATCACCACCTATTAATTACTTATCTGTCCAAGGCAGGGACAGCGATTATTGGGCGCAGGGTTCACGTGACATAAGAACCTCATATGACCCCCCAGAAATGTGAGTGACAACACCGCTAGAATGGCATCGGCACAGGAGGTGAGCTTTTTATTTTAACGGGGGTCGACACTCAGATTGAGAATGGGTTGTCCTAATAGTGGTAGAATAGAAAGCTTTTTTTCAATCAAAACCAAGTTGTTAGGTAACAAGGTTCTACACCAGTCAATATCCCATGACGTATAGCTTAGACATTAGGTTTAGACTCAGGATGGCTGATACCTCCAGTGTTTCTGGGCCTAATTAAAATATGTCTAATAGAGAAGAGCAAATCCATTTGAAACAAATTAAATTTGTGTCAACTATTTTGGAATTAACAGAACACCTCAAATTCGTACAGTTTGTGATTGTGCAAATCTCCGAAAATGGGCATCACTAGTTTACATAGTGCATCAGGAAGAGAAGGATCACGTAACCTCGAGAGGGCGTCTTCATAATAAATTGCAACAATTACATCACATTTAGCGCTGACAATCAGGAGTGAATTATCAAAGCCCGTATGATAGTAGCTAAGGGACAAGGAATGCAACAGCCATTTTATGGTGAATCTGGATAGTGAGAAGATGTCACAGCTCATAATGTAACCATATAGATGGAAAGATACAAATTATATCAATTTATTTGCATTTAACAGTGAGAAATTATTATTTGATCCCCTACCAACCATTATGAGTTCTGGCTCCTACAGACAAGTTAGACGCTCCTAATCAACTCGTTACCTGCATTAAAGACAGCTGTCTTACATAGTCACCTTTATAAAATACTCCTGTCCACAGACTCAATTAATCAGTCATATTCTAACCTCTGCAACATGGGTAAGACACAAGAGCTTTATAAGAATGTAAGAGACAAGATCATAGACCTGCACACAGCTGGAATGGGCTACAAAACCACAAGTAAGACGCTGGGGGAGAAGGAGACAACTGTGCAATAGTAAGAAAATGGAAGAAACACAAAATGACTGTCAATCGGCATTAATCTGGAGCACAATGCAAAATCTCACCTCGTGTGGTGTCCTTGATCATGAGGAAGGTGAGAGATCAGCCTAAAACTACACGGGGGGGACTTGTTAATGATCTCAAGGCAGCTGGGACCACAGTCACCAAGAAAACCATTGGTAACACATTACGCCGTAAAGGTTTAAAATCCTGCAGTGCCCGCAAGGTCCCCCTGCTCAAGAAGGCACATGTATAGGCCCGTCTGAAGTTTGCCAATGAACACCTGGATGATTCTGTGAGTGATTGGGAGAAGGTGCTGGGGTCAGATGAGACAAAAATTGAGGTCTTTGGCATTAACTTAACTCGCTGTGTTTGGAGGAAGAGAAATGCTGCTTATGACGCAAAGGACACCATCCCCACTGTCAAGCATGGAGGTTGAAACATTATGTTTTGGGAATGTTTTTCAGCTAAGGGCACAGGACTACTTCACCACATCAATGGGAGAATGGATGGAGCCATGTACCGTAAAATCCTGAGTGACAACCTCCTTCCCTTCACCACGACATTAAAAATGGGTCTTCCAGCAAGACAGTGAACCAAAACATACAGCCAAGGCAACAAAGGAGTGGCTCAAAAAGAAGAAAATTAAGGCCATGGAGTGGCATAGCCAGTCTCCAGACCTTAATCCCATAGAAAACTTATGGGGGGAGTTAAGGCTCTGAGTTGCCATGTGATGGCAAAACTCCTCCTGACATGTGCGCAAACCTCATCATCAACTACAAAAAACATCTGACTGCTGTGCTTAAAAACAAGGGTTTTGCCACCAAGTATTAAAGGGAACCTGTCACCCCCCCACCCCAGGCATTTGTAACTAAAAGAGCCACCTTGTGCTGCACTAATGCTGCACTCTGGCAAGGTGGCTCTTTTAGTTCGAGTCCCTGGTACTGCTGCAATAATCGCTTTTGAAATTTGTCCCTCATACCTGTGAAACCGTTCGGGGGGCAGGTCTTTCCCCCTAATCCAGATGCCTCACATCCATCAATCATGGCCTCTGCACGCTGGGCGTGGCGCCTGCGCCTTCAGTAGCGTCCCCGGTGCCTGCGCTGTAAGTTCGAAGGGCGGCGCAACTGCGCACGCTCCCTCAAAAAATAACAGCACAGGTGCTGGGGACGCTACTAAGGGAAGAGGAGGCGGCGTCCGGCGTGCAGAGGCCATGATTGACGGATGTGAGGCATCTGGATTAGGGGGAAAGACCTGCCCCCGAACGATTTCACAGGTATGAGGGACAAATTTCAAAAGCGATTATTGCAGCAGTGCCAGGGACTCGAACTAAAAGAGCCACCTGATCAGAATGCAGCTTTAGTGCAGCACAAGGTGGCTCTTTTAGTTACAAATGCCTGGGGTGAGGGGGTGACAGGTTCCCTTTAAGTCTTGTTTGCCAGAGGGATCAAATTACTTATTTCTCACTGCAAAATGCAAATAAATTTATATCATTTATACAATGTGATTTTCTGGATTTTATTTTTGATATTCTATCTCTCAATGTTAAAATAAAAGACTGTTCCTGTGTTATTGGGCAATCTTCCAAAATCAGCAAGGGATCAAATACTTATTTCCCCCACTGTAGATACATGATAGATAAATAAAGGCTCCAAGATACTGGAAATCCTGCATAAGACACTCATCCATAATGCCCATATTCACAATAGAAATCAGTGGCATTTCAGAGTTCCGCATTCTTATTTCTCTGACAGGCGTCATGTTCACTTTTCCCCTTATTTATAGATACAAAGATGGGATTTTTGCTTTCAGTAAAAGAAATAAAATCATGGACTTCCAGGAAACAGGTAAAAGCAGGCAGATGTTCATGTAAAATAATACCCTGTCTCCTCGCCCGCTGAGCATCCGATCGTGCGGCTGTATATTTTGCAGAGATTATAGCTGAGTAATCTTGGTCTCTCAGTTTGCTCTCTCGCTATCATGGCGTATTGGTTTTATTAATTGCAGTTTAACACTGCAGACACACGAAGATTTTTGTATATGAGAAAGGTAACTGGAAATAAGAAAAGGCAAGAATCTAATCAAAGTGTCATATGATACAACCGAGCATTATACATCGCATATATCTGCGGATTTAAAGAAAAACAGCCGTAAGAAGCGTGGATGGTCTTATTTTTGATTGGTGCCCTTTTTGTCATCATCTGTTGGCAGATGATGGCAAAAAGAGCATCAACTGCCAACAGATGATGCCAAATAAACAACAAAGCATTGGAAAATTTTAAATGAAAGCCATAAAAATAGAACCCAAAAACCAATGGTGGAATTGTGTTTTTTTTCCACCACATTTTAATTTTTACAATGAATGGTATAATTGAAAACTTCAACTCATCCTGCAGAGAACAAGCCCTCGCATGGCTATTTGGACAGAAAAATATCGAAAGTTATGAAGCTTGAAAGAAGAGGAGGAAAAACAACAGCATAAAAGAAATTTACCCAGTCATGAAGGTGTTAAGATTGGTGATGCTCCCAAGAATCAACTTTCAGTCAATCCATGGGTTCCACTTCAGCAGGGATGGCAGATAATCCCTGGCTGACTGCACCGAGTGTGAGGCTAGAGAAGACATTCTCCATAAAATTGTGGTATGGCCTCGTGTAGCACAGAAATATAGCGGTAACAGGATTTATGGAAAATAGAAAAAATTGGGAGTCCTGCTCAAAAGGACTGGATTTTCCTTTTCTTTTTCTTTTTCAAAAGAAAATATGGTGCATACAAAACAAAAATGTACATGGTCGACATGACCCAGTCTACGCATTTTGACTGCACTAGGCATTTTAGGCATTTTAGTTTAAAGGTTTTAGCCTACAAAGTACGCTACTAAAAAATTATTCCCAGAACCTGTTCAATCCACAGGACTGCAAAGGCAAAGACCATGCTGCACCACAAAAGGTCCCACACTGTCCCTCACCTCTTGCCGTAGCCTATAGAAAGGAACCAAGCAGAGATGAGAGGATTAGCGAACAGCTGATTTTGTCCGTTTGCTCGTTTTTTCCTGGGAAATTCGATTTTCGGAGAAGTTATTCTCTGTGAATTTAATGTCCCTTTTTATATTCTGGGGTCTCTATAGACCCCAAAGCATAACAGTACATGAAAAATAAAGGAATCAACATGCTCATCCTCCGCCCACCTCTCCGGCACCTCCGCTACTCACCACCACTCATCTGGTACTCACATCACCTTCTGATCTCCTGCCACTCGTGTTGGAATCTTCGATCCACTCACACTGTGACGGACATACATGTGTCACAGTACACATCATGACAGTATGATGCTGTTGACCTCCCACGAGCTTGTGCAGAAGGATGCCATGACACATGGAAGTCTGGCACAATACCAAAGGCCTGAGTAGTCTATCGCAAGTTTTCGGGGATTACAGTATGCGGCAAGGACTGGTTGGGTGGCGGTAAATAGCTGAGGGGACAAAGAGGTCAAAGGAGCATAAGGATTTTGTTTTTATTTTTAATCGCCCACCATTTTGCTGAATCCACAAATTACAAATAGTCTGCATTTTGAAGAATGGGAATTCTCTACAACCAGGCCTACGAATTAGGCTCTATAAGACAAGTGCTTACTTTTACCTATTTCTCCAACCAATAGCTGAATTATGTTCTGCACAATTACAACTATTCAGCCACTGTATGCTCCCCGCTTCCATCAATAGGAACACATTTCTTTCCTGCAGGTCCTTAGGAATGCCCTAAAAATTGTCAAATATCAAAAAGGGGCCAAATCACATCCTCACCAGGCAGTAAGCTGAGCATAGTAGTTGATCATGATTGTCTCTAGGTTGACACTGCCACCACGGCTGCAGCAAGTTCTCCTTCCAGAACTAACCTCCTCTTGGCCAGCAGTTTTTTTTTGTCCTACACTCGCAAACCTCCCTCCACCATGTTTAGCCTATCTAGATCCTGGATTAAATAGAGGCTTCTCTCCTTAACAAGGGCCCACAAGTTCTCAGTTGGATATTGGTCAGGTGAGAAAGGGACCATATCATTATTCTGTCATCATTATAGACGACCAGTAGAGATTTGGACAATGCGATGAGGCATTGCTCTGCAGAAAAATTGCTGCTTGAAAAAAGTGTCTTCTACAAACTGACAGTAGGTTTGAGAGTTTATTTTGAATCCATCTTCAACCAAAAAAGGTCCAACTAGCTCATATTTGGTAATATCAGCCCATAGCAATACCCCACCTCCGCCTTTCTGGTATCTGACTGGGAAGGGGAGGTCACTCCATGTTATTGATACAGCCATGGCACATCCATCTGTTCCATCAAGAGTCATTCTCATCTTATAAGTCCAAAATAATGTTGAAAATCTGGTCTTCAGATATTTCTTGGCCCAACCTTGATGTTTCTACTTCTGTGTCTTGCTCAGTGATGGCTGGGTTTAGCTTCCTCACTTCGGCCTTGTCTCTGAGCATTGAACACCTTGTACTTCTGTGTCTTGCTCAGTTGTGGTCGGGCTCTGCCTCCTCACTTCTGTGTCTTGCTCAGTGGTGGTCGGGCTCCGTCTCCTCACCTTGGCTGTGTCTTAGAGAACTGGTGACTTGATTTCGGTTTCTTCCTGTATATTCAGCAATTTCCTGCGTCTTTTTTTCTTAGCACGTTTTTTGCCCCCCCTGGTGATTATTTGCAACAAAACTTTTGCTGTTCTGTGATTGCCCCCATATCTGACAATCTCAGGAGCGGTGTCTTCTGTGGACTAGGAACAATCGGTCACTTGTCAGAGACAGTTAAATTGCTTTTTGCCCATTTTGCCTGAGAAAAACAAGCTGCCTAATAATTCTGCCCCCTGATAAAGGGCAAAGTATCCTGAGGCCGCCCCCCCTCATTACACAAATACACATCACCTGATCTGCTTCATCCAATCAGCATTCACCATTATATAACTCCGAGCTGCAAAACCTGCATAAAAGTGATCATATGATCCCTCTACTCACTGCCAGTGCCTAATAATTATGCACAGTGTAGCAGACAAGCCAAAATTCTGCACAAAACCGTAAAGAAATGTTGCAATAATTTGAGCTATTACAGTGTGTTTTTATTTTTCTCCTTCTTTGCTGTTTTTATGCTCCTTTATATACAACAAATATGTTACAAGATTATAACAACACAATAACACAAAAGTTAGTCATCACCTCCCAACAAAGTGAAAGAAGCAAATAAATACCGAGAGGCAGCCGCACTCCGTGGGCGCTAAAATATGTGCAAATATTAAATATGTGAATTATTTTACATTGCATTACTTCTGGAGATGAAGTAGAATTTCTCAGTAAAAAAAGAAAAATCCCTCACAAAACTCTTGTGACCTGTTTTTATTATACACACTGATGTAGAAAAAGCTGTTAACTATTGCACGGTGGTAAAGAAGTGGAAGATGGCTGACATCCCCTTCATCTGTTATTGCTCGCCTCATGTTAAATTGTATGATCCTAAGTTGTGTCTTTTGTGATAATTTGTACCAGTGAAGTTTTAGTGTAGTAACGTGAGTGTTTTACAGCACATAATATGTTATAGTGCAGTGGGCAGGAGTTTGGGGAGTAACAGGGAAAAGCCTCCTTGTTAGTGAGATGATGTTATGGAAAACCAAAAAGTTAGGCCACAAGTTGGGTTGTGTGAAAGGAAGGAAACTTATGGTAGCAAGTCTGTAACTTGATGAAAACATAAGGATGAATGACCTCGGGGAGATCAAAACATCCAACACCGCGGAAACACCATCACGTGTTTCTCAACGCAGTGATCCAGAACACTGCCTCCATCCCTTATGGGAAATATGCAAATGCATGTAGAAATGCCGCGGAGACACCATCACGTGTATCTCAACGCAAGCAATAAATAGCCAGGTCTTTCACTGGGAAGGAACAACCACGGGAGGGGCAGCATCTTATCCCCTTCCCGACCTTTGGTGCACCGTATGCGTCATGAAAACCTGTGCCATTCCGACCTGTGACGCAGCATATGCGTCATGGCCGGATTGGGCTCCTGCAGGCCGGGTGAAAGGGTTAACGGTAATTTCACACAGCCTGCAGGGACAGGAGGAGTGGTACTTTAGCCCAGGGGGGGTGGCTTCACCCTCCGTGGCTACGATCGCTCTGATTGGCTGTTGAAAGTGAAACTGCCAATCAGAGCGATTTGTAATATTTCACCTAAAAAACTGGTGAAATATTACAATCCAGCCATGGCCGATGCTGCAATATCATCAGCCATGGCTGGAAACACTGATGTGCCCCCACCCCACTCCACCGATCGCCCCCCCAGCCCTCCGATCTGTGGTCCGCTCCCCTCCATCCTGTGCTCCGCTCCCCCGTCCTCCTGTCCGCTCCCCCCGTGCTCCAATCCCACCCCCCTGCACTCCAATCCACCCCCCCGCACTGCGATCCACCCCCCCGCACTGCGATCCACCCCCCCAGCACTGCGATCCACCCCCCCACACTGCGATCCACCCCCCCGCACTGCGATTCACCCCCCATGCTCCGATCCACCCCCCGTGCTCCCCCCCCGCCCCATCATACCTACCGAGCCTCCCGGGGTCCGTCCGTCTTCATTCCTGGGCGCCGCCATCTTCCAAAATGCCGGAAGATTCATTTCAAGTGCATTTTGATCACTGTGATAAAACCTCACAGTGATCAAAATAAAAAAAATACTAAATGACCCCCCCTTTGTCACCCCCATAGGTAGGGACAATAATAAAATAAAGAATTTTTTTTTTCTTCCACTAAGGTTTTGGTTAGGGTTAGGGTTAGGGTTTCGGTATGTGCACACGTACTCTGGTCCTCTGCGGATTTTTCCGCAGCGGATTTGATAAATCCGCAGTGCTAAGCCGCGGAGACACCATCACGTATACCCCGAAACAGCTGTCTGTGGATGGATACTGTTAGGACTAGCGGAACGCACCAAGTATAAGGTGTAATGGTATTAGGTGCGTTCGCCGTCCGAGGTCCACCGTGCAGGTGAAAACCCTGCTGCTAGTAGAGACGGACGAGATGGCGGTACAATATGAATACACACTTGGGTTAACTTCACCCAGTGTGAAGGAAGCGAACCCTGTTGAGTCACAGGGCCGCGGTACCGCACCAAGAGAATATATTTAGAGGCACGAGAGTGCGTGCGGTGCCGCACTGGCGGACGCCACTAACCAGCCAGGCTTGGGTTAGGAAAGCGCAGAGAAAGCGCATGGCACCACACTGGCGGTCACAGCAATAAGATGCTGTAATGTGTGTACCGTGCTGATGGCTAAGTCGGGCGCTAGGTAGCAATCACCCACCTTCCGCGAGCAGTCATACAATAGGGAGGGGATTTTAAAGAACGACTTTCACTCACAACACACACACATTTACAAAAGACAATACTAGCGCATGGCCGTGCGGCCATGCGAGGCTTAAATAGCTGCAGCATGTTTAGGACCTTCCAAAGAAGGACCAATGGAGTGCTGCAGCACCTGAGCATGTGACCCTGGATCTCCACTGAGAGATCTCGCCCTGGGCATGCTCAGAGTGCAAAGCAGGATTTAGTCCTAGCAGCTACAAGGACCTTAGATGCAGTATCTGATCATGTGACCCTCGATCTCCACTGAGAGATCTTACTCTGGGCATGCTCAGAATGTAAAAAGCAGGACTTAGCCCCAGAAACGTCCGCTTGCCGCTGCCCAGCACTGACTTCAATGGGAGAAGCAGGAAACACAGCAGTAACTCTAAGCACAGAGTCAGACTGAGCGAGACGCTGGGATCGACGTCTCTGCTGAGCAAGCTCCACTGCGGCAGGAGAAGAATGGGAGACCGCAGCGGAGATGGCCCGAGATTCCCCCTGTGCAGAGGCAGGAGCTCGACCCCTAACATTACCCCCCCTCCTTGGGCCTCGCTACGTTCGAAGGCAGCAATGAGCTGCGGAGCCCGAATGTGCTCAGCAGACTCCCAGGACCTGTCCTCAGGGCCATAACCCTTCCAATCCACCAAACAGAATTTTTTACCACGTACCACCTTGTACCCCAAAATAGCGTTCACCTCGTAATCATCCGTAGACGAACCCGATGTCCCGGCAGATGACTCAGAAAACCGGGACATGTATACGGGCTTAAGGAGGGACACATGAAAGGTGTCAGTGATACCAAGGCGTGGAGGAAGGGCCAGACGGTAGACCACAGGATTAACCTGTTCGAGGACCTTGAAGGGACCCAAGTAGCGAGGTGCAAACTTAGTGGACTCTACACGCATCCTGATGTTACGGGCGGAGAGCCACACTAAATCGCCAGGAGCAAAGGTCGGGGCAGGGCGCCGATGTGCATCGGCGAAGGACCTCATTCTCTCCTTTGAGGCCCGAATGGCATCCTGAGTGCGGTCCCAAATGTCCCGTGCCTCCACTGCCCAGTCTGCCACCCTGGAGTCAGCAGAGGACACGGGCATAGGCACAGGAACCCGCGGATGCTGGCCGTAATTAAGGAGGAAAGGTGTCTGACCAGTGGAGTCGGCTACAGCGTTATTAAGGGCGAACTCTGCCCATGGTAATAAAGATGCCCAGTCATCCTGCCTGGCAGAAACAAAATGTCGTAGATATGTGACCAGAGTCTGATTGGCCCTCTCTACCAACCCATTCGTCTCGGGATGATATGCGGAAGAGAGATTTAACTCAATGCTGAGAAGACGACAAAGCTCTCTCCAGAACCGAGACGCAAACTGGGGACCCCGGTCACTGACAATTTTGTCTGGCATGCCGTGTAGGCGGAAGATGTGTCTTATGAACAACGCTGCCAAGGCCCGTGCAGAAGGTAACCGTGGGAGTGGCACCAAATGCACCATTTTCGAGAAATGATCGGTAATAACCCAAATGACGGTACAGCCGCGAGACTTGGGCAAACCCACTACAAAGTCCATCCCGACCATCTCCCAGGGCCTGTCTGCCACCGGCAAGGGATAGAGTAACCCAGACGGCCGTTGTCGAGGAGACTTATTTTTGGCGCATGAGACACACGCCAGAACGTAATCTCTGACATCTCGGAGCATATGCGGCCACCAGTACGTCCTCGTCAGCAGCTCAGATGTCCTTTTTGTCCCAAAGTGTCCACCCACTTTGGAGGAATGAGCCCAAGAGAGAACCTCCGGTCCCAAATTTATGGGCACAAAAGTCTTGCCCGGAGGCACAGACTCAAGCGACACCTGAGCCACGGTTCTCAAGCTCTCAGAAGGAACAATAAGCCGAGGCTCTCCTTCCTCCTCCTCAGATGACACAACAGAGCGAGAAAGGGCATCAGCTCGAATGTTCTTCTCCCCAGCGAGATAATGGAGGGTGAAGTGGAATCGGGAGAAGAATAAGGACCATCTGGCCTGGCGAGAATTTAACCGCTGGGCTGTTTGCAAATATAGCAAATTTTTGTGGTCTGTGAAAACTTGAAAGGGAAAACGAGCCCCCTCCAAGAGATGTCTCCACTCTGAGAAAGCCAATTTCATCGCTAGCAACTCCCTGTCCCCGATGGAATAATTCCTCTCCTCTGGTGTGAAGGTCTTGGAGAAGAAGAAGCACGGATGCTTCCGACCTTGAGCATCCTTTTGGAAGAGGACTGCTCCAGCACCAACGGAAGAGGCATCCACCTCCATTATAAACGGCTTATCGACATTGGGACGATGTAGGATGGGAGCGCTAGCAAAATGAGACTTAGTAGAAGAAAAGGCCCTGGAGACCTCTTCAGACCACACTTTGGGATTTGCTCCCTTCTTGGTGAGGGCTACCAAGGGAGCTACCAGAGTTGAGAAGTGGGGAATGAACTGGCGGTAATAATTAATGAACCCCATAAAGCGCTGCACCGCCTTAAGAGAATGGGGCTCTTGCCAGTCCATCACAGCCTGTAGTTTGGCAGGATCCATAGCCAATCCCTGGGCGGAGATGATATAGCCCAGGAACGGTAAAGACTCCTGCTCAAACATACACTTCTCCAACTTTGCATAAAGAGAGTTTGCCCGTAGGAGGTCGAAGACTCTGCCAACATCTCTCCGGTGGGAGTCAATATCTGGAGAAAAGATGAGAATATCATCCAGATAGACTACAACCGAGGTGGAAAGCATATCCCGGAAGATGTCGTTGATAAAGTCTTGGAAAACGGCTGGGGCATTACAGAGCCTGAAGGGCATCACCACATACTCATAGTGCCCATCTCTGGTGTTAAACGCCGTTTTCCATTCGTCCCCCTCACGGATGCGAATCAGGTTGTAAGCACCCCGCAGATCTAGTTTGGTAAACACCCTTGCTCCCCGAAGCCTATCGAAAAGCTCAGATATCAAGGGCAAAGGATACTTGTTCTTAACGGTGATAGCGTTAAGACCCCTATAGTCTATGCATGGACGTAGTTCCCCATTCTTCTTCTGCACGAAAAAGAACCCTGCCCCAGCAGGTGACACTGACTTCCTGATGAACCCTCTTGCCAGATTCTCTTGAATGTACTGAGACATTGCCTCCGTCTCCGGGAGAGATAATGGATAGACTCGACCCCGGGGAGGCTCAGCACCAGGCAAGAGATCAATAGGACAGTCATAGGGTCGATGGGGCGGAAGGGTCTCCGCCGCCTTTTTGGAGAACACGTCTGCATAAGACCAATATTGCTTGGGGAGAGAGGATAGATCTGCGGGTACCTCAGTAGTAGCAACCTGAACGCACTCTCGGTGACACCTACCCCCACATGATTCACCCCATCCCAGAATTCTGCCTGAGGACCACTCGATGTGAGGAGAGTGGTACCGTAACCAAGGTATCCCCAACAGGACCTCATCAATCCCCTCAGGAATGATGAGCAGAGATATAATCTCCTGATGGGATGGTGACATGGACAGAGTAAAAGGGATGGTCTGATGTGTTATCTGTGCGGGCAGTGTCGACCCAATCACCACTCGTACCGTTACTGGTTGAGGTAGCATAACCAGGGGTATTGCGTGACGTTGGGCGAAGGCAGAAGACATAAAATTGCCCTCCGCCCCAGAATCCACGCAGAGGTCTACCGAGTGGGAGGATGAGCCTAATGTTATTGTCCCCTTAAAGGATAATTTGGAGGCAAACGTCGCCGTGTCTAGTGCACCTCCACCTACTACCACTAGACGCTGACGTTTCCTCGACCGCTGGAGACATCTGGTGGCAAGATGTCCTGACTGTTGGCAAACATGACAAACCTGGAGTGCACGAGCGGTCCGGGACTTAGATCCCGCTCGTGACACTACCATAGGCTCATGGGACTCAGGAGCCTGGACTGGAGATTCCAAAGGTTTGGAGAAGGTGGGAGCCAGCCGAAAACTCTGCCTACACTGGGCTTGCTCTAACCTCCGCTCGTGAAAACGGAGGTCAGTACGAGTGGATACTGTTATTAATTCCTCCAGTGTGGTGGGAATCTCCCTAGTGGCCAGGGCGTCCTTAACGTGGTCAGCCAGCCCCCTCCAAAATATAGGAATAAGGGCTTTATCCGACCACTCCAGCTCAGATGCTAAGGTGCGGAAGTGGACGGCACACTGGCTGACCAAGGACGAGCCCTGAGTCAATGCCAACAGTTGGAGCGCCGTATCATGGGTGACACGAGGTCCTAAAAAGACCTGTTTCAGAGTGCTCAGGAATAACGGAGCACTCTGCACCATATGATCGCCACGCTCCCACAGCGGCGTAGCCCACTGCAACGCCCTGTCCGACAATAAAGATACGATAAAGCCCACCTTAGCCCGCTCTGTAGGGAAACGAGAGACCAGAAGCTTGAGATGTATTGAGCACTAACTCACGAAACCCCTACAGGACTTACTGTCACCAGAAAATTTCTCTGGTAGCGGGAGGCGAGATAGCGTCGGTACAGGGGCGGCAGTGGACAAGGTAGCTGCAGCCACACTTGCAGCCTGAACAGCGACAGCAGTGACATCCACAGCTGAGGTTGAACGCTCAAGAGCCGCCAACCTTCCCTCCAGCTGCTGGATGTACCGCTGTGAACGCTGATCGTCCGTCATTACTAGCCAGACCTTGGCGCTAGTATTATGTTAGGACTGGCGGAACGCACCAAGTATAAGGTGTAATGGTCTTAGGTGCATTCGCCGTCCGAGGTCCACCGTGCAGGTGAAAACCCTGCTGCTAGTAGAGACGGACGAGATGGCGGTACAATATGAATACACACTTGGGTTAACTTCACCCAGTGTGAAGGAAGCGAACCCTGTTGAGTCACATGGCCGCGGTACCGCACCAAGAGAATATATTTAGAGGCACGAGAGTGCGTGCGGTGCCGCACTGGCGGACGCCACTAACCACCCAGGCTTGAGTTAGGAAACCGCAGAGAAAGCGCACGGCGCCGCACTGGCGGTCACAGCAATAAGACGCTGTAATGTGTGTACCGTGCTGATGTCTAAGTCGGGCGCTAGGTAGCAATCACCCACCTTCCGCGAGCAGTCATACAATAGGGAGGGGATTTTAAAGAACGACTTTCACTCACAACACACACACATTTACAAAAGACAATACTAGCGCATGGCCGTGCGGCCATGCGAGGCTTAAATAGCTGCAGCATGTTTAGGACCTTCCAAAGAAGGACCAATGGAGTGCTGCAGCACCTGAGCATGTGACCCTGGATCTCCACTGAGAGATCTCGCCCTGGGCATGCTCAGAGTGCAAAGCAGGATTTAGTCCTAGCAGCCACAAGGACCTTAGCTGCAGTATCTGATCATGTGACCCTCGATCTCCACTGAGAGATCTTACTCTGGGCATGCTCAGAATGTAAAAAGCAGGACTTAGCCCCAGAAACGTCTGCTCGCCGCTGCCCAGCACTGACTTCAATGGGAGAAGCAGGAAATGCAGCAGTAACTCTAAGCACAGAGTCAGACTGAGCGAGACGCTGGGATCGACGTCTCTGCTGAGCAAGCTCCACTGCGGCAGGAGAAGAATGGGAGACCGCAGCGGAGATGGCCCGAGATTCCCCCTGTGCAGAGGCAGGAACTCGACCCCTAACAGATACCATGTTTTGGCATAGGTGGTTTTCCTTTTGGATGCTGCCCTTCCCATGGTTGTTCCTTCCTGGTGAAAGCCCTGGCTATTTATTGCTTGTGTTGAGAAACACGTGATGGTGTCTCCGCGGTTTATCTACATGCATTTGCATATTTCCCATAAGGGATGGGAGCAGAGTTCTGGATCAATGCATTGAGAAACAGGTGATGGTGTCTCCACGGTGTTGAATGTTTTGATCTCCCCGAGGTCATTCATCCTTATGTTTATAGTCGTTTTACTAGGCACTGCTCCTAATAGCCAGTTTCCTACTCCACACTGATGAGGGGCAAATACCCCGAAACAGCTGTCTGTGGATGGATACCATGTTTTGGCAGAGGTGGTTTTCCTTTTGGATGCTGCCCTTCCCGTGGTTGTTCCTTCCCGGTGAAAGACCTGGCTATTTATTGCTTGCGTTGAGAAACATGTCATTGTGTCTCCGCAGCTTTTCTACATGTAACTTGATGAAAGACTTAGCAGTTTGGGTCCTAAATGTGACCAGAACATCCTTAATGCTCCGTGAAATGGAGCTAGGAGAAGGAATAACTCGGCTGCTGCAGGTACAGCCTGGAGCTCAGGAAGGTATAGCTATGGATTTGTGATGACCCTGAGACAGTAAAGGTAAAGTTTGGGTCTGAGGCAACTTGTTGACTGGACCTTGAAGTGTTAATGAAAAATGTTAGTGGAAGTCGTAGTGAAGAACACAGATGCAGCTCAGGAACATATAGCTTTGCCATTCTGAGGACCCTGAGACAGTAAAGACAACGTCTGGGACTGAGGTAACATATAGGCTGGACGTGAAAATGTTAGCAAAGAAATATTGGTCTTGTCAAGCCAATGCACTCAGAAGTGACCAGAACATCCTTGATGCTCTGGGAAATAGAGCTAGGAGAAAGAAAAACTCAGCTGCAGCAGGTACAGCCTGGAACTCAGGAAGGTATAGCCATGGATTTGTGAGGACCCGAGACCTTAAAGGAAAAATTTGGGATTGAAGCAACGTGTAGGCTGGACGTGGAATTGTTAAGGAAGAAATGTTAGTGAAAGTGTTAGAGAAGAAATATTGGACTTGTCAAGCCAATGCACTCAGAAGTGCGTTGTAGTCAAAAGGAAAGATAACAGGTCCAATGTGAGGTCCAAGAAATGTACGCAAATCTATAACTGAATCTTGGATTACAAGAAATGAGCCGTCACACATAACTGTTAATCAACCAATTGTACATACTTTCTATCAAGTTCATGGGGAAAAATAAGTTTATTGTCATAATCTGGACTGAATCCTTCCTTGCATGCATTGTATATCTTTGATGTCATCTACAAGTTTGCAGCCATAGAGGGAAACATCTTCAGAGGTCACTACTATTCTGCCCCATCCAGGTCAGGTTTCTACTGTTACAGTGATGGCCTCCTGAAACAGGGACATTATGTCATTGACTGCAGAGGGTCATTCTTCAAATACAGGTAGACACCACAAACTTGACATTTTCTGTCCCATCAGTCACCAGTAAACACGTAGAGATTTCATGTTTACTTGTTTTACCTACTAAAGTCAATGGGAACTGACTGAGAAACAGATTGGAAAAAGTGATGCAAACTGATGTGATTTTGCACATGACTTGCTCTATCTGTCACCCATTGACCCAAAAGAAAAACAAAATAGCAATGAAAGCAAATGATGATGAAGTCAGGTACTTTTATAGTTCTTAGAATCTGTCAAGATATATAAACATTTATTAACTCTAATATAACTTTCTGTTGAGTAACATTTCAATACATTTTAATACTTTTTGGGGGAACTTAGTATGTAATAACTGGTGGAAACACAGTGGCATTTAAAAGTTTGGGCACCACTAGTCAAAATTACTATTATTATGAACAGCTAAAGGGAATCTGTCGCCTACTTTTTTGTATATAAGCTTCAGCCACCGCCATCAGGGGCTTATCTGCAGCATTCTGTAATGTTGTGGATAAGCCCCCAATGTAACCTGAAAGATAAGAAAAAGATAAGTTAGATTATACTCACCGGGGGAGCGGTCTGGTGCGGTCTGATGGGCTTCGCGGTCCGGGTCCAGCGCTTCCCTTCTTCATGCGATGACATCCTCTTCTTGACTTCTTACCGCGGCTCCTGCGCAGGCCTACTTTATCTGCCCTGATGGCGGTGGCCGAAATTTATATACTAAAAAGTAGGTGACAGATTCCCTTTAAACAAGTTAAAGATGAAATGATCTCTAAAAGGCCTAAAGATAATGATACATTTCATTTGTATTTTAGGCAAATGAATATATACATATTTTCATCTTTTGCATTTTAAAAATTTTAAGAAAGGAAAATAGTCTTATGCAAAAGTTACACGATTATTCCTTAGTAGCACCCTGTATTGAAAGTATCACAGCTTGGCCTTTACTAAGTTCAAAATGTAATTACAAAATGGCAGTTACCAGGAATAGTGAAGGCTAAGTTAAGGTCTGGAAGACCAAGCAAATATTCACTGAGATTAGAGTTCATGTCCATAAATAATAACAAATTTTTATTGAATTTACAGCAATTATACTCTAAGTACAAAAACATATCACATACACAATCACATAAATATAAGAAACATCAGAAACAAAGAAGAGCCCCCTGAAGAAGCTGACGCGAAACGCGCGTAGGGGCCACTGCGTGGAGCATCCTCACTGCTGTTATCTGGGTAAGGATTATGGGCGTACTTTTTTAGCGGCGTACTTTGACTGTCGGTCTCCGGTGCCTGTGCGCAGGGCCCGGCGTACCTTATGTAGTACGTGAGTTGACCCTTTATGGAAGCATTACAGTGCTTCGATCCTAGGACCAGGTATGAGTTGCACTATGCACTTTAAAGGGAAAAAAATTTGTGAGCAGTAGGTTTCTCCACGCAGTGTGTTGTGTTCCATCTTTTTGCTACCACCACTCTTCTTTGTTTCTGATGTTTCTTATATTTATGTGATTGTGTATGTGATATGTTTTTGTACTTAGAGTATAATTGCTGTAAATTCAATAAAAATTTGTTATTATTTATGGACATGAACTCCAATCTTTCTTTGTAAATTCAGTTCTTTGGAGTGTCTGATTTATAGTTGTGTTTCTCTCTGAGAGGCTCCCCCACCAGGGCTGCGAGCATGGTAGAGAATTTTCATAAAAAATCTCTTAATTTGGTCTTTTTCTGTCAAATATTCACTGAGAGTTGCTCGTAGGATCGCTAGGGAGGCAAATTAGAAACACTGCTTAACTGCAAAAAACCTTCGGAAAGATGTAGTAGACTCTGGAGTTTTGGTACATTGTTCTACTATTTAGAGACATGTGCACAAATATATCCTTCATGGAACAGTCATCAGAAGAAAACCCCTCCTGTGTCCTCACTATAAAATTCAGTGTGAGAAGTATGCAAATGGACATTTAAACAAGTCTGATGGATAAAAATCCAACCTTTCCTGCAGACTGATATTGTTAAAAAATAATTTTTTGACCACAATTATTAAAGGTATGTGTGGATAGAAAGAAGGGCACAGAATTTCAGGGAAATTAAGCATGGGGCGGGACCAATCATGCTTTGGGGTTGTGTTGCAGCCAATGGCACGTGAAACATTTCAAAGGTATAGAGAAGAATGGATTCAATTAAATTTCAACAATTTTTTGATGCAAGCATAACATCATTTGTAAAAAAGATGAAGTTGAAAAGAAGATGACTTCTACAAACGGATAATGATCCTAAACATACTTCAAAATCCACAATAGACGACCTCAAAAGGCACAAGCTGAAGGTTTTACAATGGCCCTCACAGTCCCCTGATCTGAATATCATTGAAAATCTGTGACTAGACCTCAAAATGGCAGAGGAAGCAAGACGACCCAGGAATCTCACAGAACTGGAAGAATTCTCCAAGGAAGAATGGAGGAAAATCCCTCATACAGGAATTTAGAGACTTTAGTCTGGCTGCAAAAAACATTTACAAGCTGTGATACTTTTAAAAGGGGGAGCTAACAAGTACTAACCATGCAGGGTGCGCAAACTTTTTCATTGGATCATTTTCCTGTTTGTATTTTTTAAAATGTAATAGATGAAAATATACAGTATATACAGTACGTAGCCTAAAAAACAAAGCAAATGTGTTATCTGTAACTTTAGGCCTTTTATCGATCATTTCATCTTCAACTTGCTTAACTGCTCACAATAACAGTAATTTTGACCAGGGTTGCCCAAATTATTACATGCCACTGTACATGAATAATTGTATGGTGGGTCCCTCTCTACATTTTGCATTTATGTCCTGTAATTTCTATGTATTACCCTGCCATGGTGGTACAGTATGTTTGATGGTTACAGTTCATTTTGACAAGGTAAAAAACGCATGTTGGTTCCAGTTCACATTAAATAGCACTACACGCTTGTTAGTTGTAAACTGTTACCTTTACACTATAGTTTGGCGCAGTTACAGGTGTTGGTTGCTGATCAGATCAGACTGTGATAAAACACTTGAGCATTCTAAAACTTCATATAACAATATTTCATGTATCAGCACTAAATATGAGTGAATTTATAAATTAATTTATCCAAATGATATTGAATTCTCCTTGAATTTGACAAAAATCTAAATTCTCAAGATTACAGATTTTTTAAAAAAATTTTCAACTAATTTTAATACTCATCTGTCTTGCCATCCGATGGAGTCATGGTTAGTGTTGAGCATTCCGATACCGCAAGTATCGGGTATCGGCCGATATTTGCGGTATCGGGATTCCGATACCGAGTTCCGATATTTTTGTGATATCGGGAATCGGTATCGGGATTAAGATTAATGTGTAAAATAAAGAATAAAAATAAAAAATATTGATATACTTACCCTCTGACGCGCCCTTGTCGTCACCGCTGCAACCGCCTTGCTTTCGTTCCGAAGAATGAGAGCGTAAAGGGCCTTCGATGACGTTGCGGCTTGTGATTGGTCACTGAGCGGTCATGTGACCGCTCACGCGACCAATCACAAGCTGCGACGTCATCGAATGTCATTAACGCGCTCATTCCTAAAAATTAGCGCGTTAAGGACCTTTGATGACGTCGCGGCTTGTGATTGGTCGCGTGAGCAGTCACATGACCGCTCAGTGACCAATCACAAGCTGCGGCGTCATCGAAGGCCCTTAACGCGCTCATTCTTCGGAACGAAAGCAAGGCGGTTGCAGCGGTGACGACCAGGGCGCGTCAGAGGGTGAGTATATCAATATTTTTTATTCTTTATTTTACACATGAATATGGATCCCAGGACCTGAAGGAGAGTTACCTCTCCTTCAGACCCTGGGATCCATTACAGGATACCTTCCGGTATTTGTGTCCCATTGAATTGTATTGGTATCGGATATCGGTATCGGCGATATCCAATATTTTTCCGATATCGGCCGATACCATCCGATACCTATACTTTCAAATATCGGACGGTATCGCTCAACACTAGTCATGGTGCCTCGTCTTTAATTTTTCTCCTGTCACGTGTAGTCTCTTCGACGTCTTCACTACAGCCCGCTGCTTCTGCCTGGACTAAGACTAAACACAGTGCCATCGCAACACACACAAGTCATGATTTGACGGCAAATGCCTCGTAAACGGAATGCCGCAGTGATGATTGATACCTATTATGAGTGGAAGCTGCGTCCTTGAGTGAAAATTCCATAGAAAATGTGTGTGGTAGGAGAAGGGAAAAAGAAGAGGTCTGGATGGTCATCTTCATAGGCTGCAAGATAGATGAGCATTGAAGTTTTTTTTTTTACATCCTACTTTTTTGCTCCTGGAGAGACACCAGAGCAATAAAAAGAACATTGAATTGGCAGAGAATAACTTCACTTCAAATCAAATTTCATGGAAAAGTCCGTTTGATTTGCAAAATTCGAGTACAATCATCTTTAGTCAACACCTAAACTTCAGATAGGCAAGCAATAACTTCAAATAGACCACAAGCCAGTATTATTGTTACAAAGCCAGACTTATAGCTCAAGAACGCCATACTAATGGGCAAGTAGAGGCCTAACAAATACATAGACCAATATACAGTAGGTTTACGAGGCACCACACACAGATTGACTTTAATATTCACAAGGTTTTTACAATATACACTTCAGCAGAGGCATAACTAGGGTTTTCATTCGGAGGGACCCTAACTAGGTAACCATGATTACAACTATGGTGCAGCATGTAGTGGATGTAGGAGAACCTCAGCAGATGACAGCGCTGTTACAAAAAAAAACTCTATACAAAGACCAACACAGATATTACCCCTATATAGTAACCATATAGTGGTAGATACCAGTGCTTCAGAACATGTAAGAGATTACAGTACAGTTGTAGATGGTGACTTACAGCTGACGATCTGTCTGGTGGAGTAATTCACTTTTCCTGTCTTTGCCATCTGGCCCAGACCGATATGACAACTTCTCAAGCCACGAATCTGCAGAGATTACAACAAAGACACATTTCACGTCTCACAATTCCTGCCCCATCACCATCTATTCCCAACCTGATACACCAATGCTGAGCTGCTGCTGCCATATGTGTCCCTATTACTGCCCCTGATACCCCAATACTGAGACGCTGCTGCCGTATGTGACCGTATTACTGCACCTGATACCCCAATACTGTGCCGCTGCTTCGGTATGTGACCCTATTACTGCACCTGATACCCCAATACTGAGCCACTGCTGCCGTATGTGACCCTATTACTGCCCCTGATACCCCAATACTGAGCCGCTGCTGCCATATGTGACCCTATTACTGCACCTGACAACCCAATACTAAGCCGCTGCTGCCATATGTGTCCCTATTAATGCACCTGATACCCCAATACTGAGCCGCTGTTGCCATATGTGTCCCTATTACTGCACCTGATACCCCAATACTGAGCCGCTGCTGCCATATGTGTCCCTATTACTGCCCCTGATACCCCAATACTGAGCCGATGCTGCCGTATGTGACCCTATTACTGCACCTGATACCCCAATACTGAGCCACTGCTGCCGTATGTGACCCTATTACTGAACCTGATACCCCAATACTGAGCCGCTGCTGCCGTATGTGTCCCTATTACTGCCCCTGATACCCCAATACTGAGCCGCTGCTGCCGTATGTGTCCCTATTACTGCACCTGATACCCCAATACTGAGCCGCTGCTGCCGTTTGTGTCCCTATTACTGCACCTGATACCCCAATACTGAGCCCCTGCTGCCGTATGTGTCCCTATTACTGCACCTGATACCCCGATACTGAGCCCCTGCTGCCGTATGTGTCCCTATTACTGCCCCTGATACCCCGATACTGAGCCTCTGCTGCCATATGTGTCCCTATTACTGCACCTGATACCCCAATACTGAGCCGCTGCTGCCATATGTGACCCTATTACTGCACCTGATACCCCAATACTGAGCCGCTGCTGCCATATGTGACCCTATTACTGCCCCTGATACCCCAATACTGAGCCGCTCCTGCCGTATGTGTCCCTATTACTGCCCCTGATACCCCGATACTGAGCCGCTGCTGCCGTATGTGTCCCTATTACTGCACCTGCTAACCCAATACTGAGCCGCTGCTGTCGTATGTGTCCCTATTACTGCCCCTGATACCCCAATACTGAGCCGCTGCTGCCATATGTGACCCTATTACTGCCCCTGATACCCCAATACTGAGCCGCTGCTGCCGTATGTGTCCCTATTTTTGCACCTGATACCCCAATACTGAGCCGCTGCTGCCGTATGTGTCCCTATTACTGCACCTGATACCCCAATACTGAGCCGCTGCTGCCATATGTGACCCTATTACTGCCCCTGATACCCCAATACTGAGCCACTGCTGCCGTATGTGTCCCTATTACTGCCCCTGATACCCCAATACTGAGCCGCTGCTGCCATATGTGACCCTATTACTGCCCCTGATACCCCAATACTGAGCCGCTGCTGCCGTATGTGTCCCTATTTTTGCACCTGATACCCCAATACTGAGCCGCTGCTGCCATATGTGTCCCTATTACTGCCCCTGATATCCCGATACTGAGCCGCTGCTGCCGTATGTGTCCTTATTACTGCACCTGATACCCCAATACTGAGCCGCTGCTGCCATATGTGTCCCTATTACTGCCCCTGATATCCCGATACTGAGCCGCTGCTGCCGTAGATGTCCCTATTACTGCACCTGATACCCCTATACTGAGCCGCTGCTGCCGTATGTGTCCCTATTACTGCACCTGATACCCCGATACTGAGCCGCTGCTGCCGTATGTGTCCCTATTACTGCACCTGCTACCCCAATACTGAGCCGCTGCTGCCATATGTGACCCTATTACTGCACCTGCTACCCCAATACTGAGCCGCTGCTGCCGTATGTGTCCCTATTACTGCACCTGATACCCCGATACTGAGCCGCTTCTGACGTATGTGTCCCAATTACTGCACCTGATACCCCAATACTGAGCCTCTCCTGCCGTATGTGTCCCAATTACTGCCCCTGATACCCCAATACTGAGCCGCTGCTGCCGTATGTGTCCCTATTACTGCACCTGATACCCCTATACTGAGCTGCTGCTGCCATATGTGTCCCTATTACTACACCTGATACCCCAATACTGAGCCGCTACTGCCGTATGTGTCCCTATTACTGCACCTGATACCCCTATACTGAGCTGCTGCTGCCGTACGTGTCCTTATTACTGCACCTGATACCCCAATACTGAGCCGCTGCTGCCGTATGTCTCCCTATTACTGCACCTGATACCCCAATACTGAGCCACTGCTGCCGTATGTGACCCTATTACTGCACCTGATACCCCGATACTGAGCCTCTGCTGCCGTATGTGTCCCTATTACTGCACCTGATACCCCAATACTGAGCCGCTGCTGCCGTATGTGTCCCTATTACTGCAACTGATACCCCAATACTGAGCCTCTGCTGCCGTATGTGTCCCTATTACTGCACCTGATACCCCAATAATGAGCCCCTGCTGCCGTATGTGTCCCTATTACTGCACCTGATACCCCAATACTGAGCCCCTGCTGCCGTATGTGTCCCTATTACTGCACCTGATACCCCAATACTGAGCCGCTGCTGCCGTATGTGTCCCTATTACTGCACCTGATACCCCAATACTGAGCCCCTGCTGCCGTATGTGTCCCTATTACTGCCCCTGATGCCCCAATACTGAGCCGCTGCTGCTGTATGTGTCCCTATTACTGCACCTAATACCCCAATACTGAGCCGCTGCTGCCGTATGTGTCCCTATTACTGCCCCTGATGCCCCAATACTGAGCCGCTGCTGCCGTATGTGTCCCTATTACTGCCCCTGATGCCCCAATACTGAGCCGCTGCTGCCGTATGTGTCCCTATTACTGCCCCTGATACCCCAATATTGAGCCTCTGCTGCCGTATGTGTCCCTATTACTGCCCCTGATACCCCAATACTGAGCCGCTGCTGCCGTATGTGTCCTTATTACTGCACCTGATACCCCAATACTGAGCCTCTGCTGCCGTATGTGTCCCTATTACTGCCCCTGATACCCCAATACTGAGCCGCTTCTGCCATATGTGACCCTATTACTGCACCTGCTACCCCAATACTGAGCCGCTGCTGCCATATGTGACCCTATTACTGCACCTGATACCCCAATACTGAGCCGCTGCTGCCGTATGTGTCCCTATTACTACCCCTGATACCACAATACTGAGCCGCTGCTGCCGTATGTGTCCCTATTACTGCACCTGATACCCCAATACTGAGCCTCTCCTGCCGTATGTGTCCCAATTACTGCCCCTGATACCCCAATACTGAGCCGCTGCTGCCATATGTGTCCTTATTACTGCTCCTGATACCCCAATACTAAGCCGCTGCTGCCGTATGTGTCCCTATTACTGCACCTGATACCCCAATACTGAGCCGCTACTGCCGTATGTGTCCGTATTACTGCCCCTGATACCCCAATACTGAGCCGCTGCTGCCGTATGTGTCCCTATTACTGCTCCTGATACCCCAATACTAAGCCGCTGCTGCCGTATGTGTCCCTATTACTACACCTGATACCCCAATACTGAGCCGCTACTGCCGTATGTGTCCCTATTACTGCACCTGATACCCCTATACTGAGCTGCTGCTGCCGTACGTGTCCTTATTACTGCACCTGATACCCCAATACTGAGCCGCTGCTGCCGTATGTGTCCCTATTACTGCACCTGATACCCCAATACTGAGCCACTGCTGCCGTATGTGTCCCTATTACTGCACCTGATACCCCAATACTGAGCCGCTACTGCCGAATGTGTCCCTATTACTGCACCTGATACCCCAATACTGAGCCGCTGCTGCCGTATGTGTCCCTATTACTGCACCTAATACCCCAATACTGAGCCGCTGCTGCCGTATGTGTCCCTATTACTGCCCCTGATACCCCAATACTGAGCCGCTGCTGCCGTATGTGTCCCTATTACTGCACCTAATACCCCAATACTGAGCCGCTGCTGCCGTATGTGTCCCTATTACTGCACCTAATACCCCAATACTGAGCCGCTGCTGCCGCATGTGTCCCTATTACTGCCCCTGATACCCCAATACTGAGCCGCTGCTGCTGTATGTGTCCCTATTACTGCACCTAATACCCCAATACTGAGCCGCTGCTGCCGTATGTGTCCCTATTACTGCCCCTGATGCCCCAATACTGAGCCGCTGCTGCTGTATGTGTCCCTATTACTGCCCCTGATGCCCCAATACTGAGCCGCTGCTGCCGTATGTGTCCCTATTACTGCCCCTGATGCCCCAATACTGAGCCGCTGCTGCCGTATGTGTCCCTATTACTGCCCCTGATGCCCCAATACTGAGCCGCTGCTGCTGTATGTGTCCCTATTACTGCACCTAATACCCCAATACTGAGCCGCTGCTGCCGTATGTGTCCCTATTACTGCCCCTGATACCCCAATACTGAGCCGCTGCTGCCGTAGATGTCCCTATTACTGCACCTGATACCCCAATACTGAGCCTCTGCTGCCGTATGTGTCCCTATTACTGCACCTAATACCCCAATACTGAGCCGCTGCTGCCGTTTGTGTCCCTATTACTGCCCCTGATGCCCCAATACTGAGCCGCTGCTGCCGTATGTGTCCCAATTACTGCCCCTGATACCCCAATACTGAGCCGCTGCTGCCGTGTGTGTCCCTATTACTGCCCCTGACACCCCAATACTGAGCCGATGCTGCCTTATGTGACCCTATTACTGCACCTGATACCCCAATACTGAGCCCCTGCTGCCGTATGTGTCCCTATTACTGCACCTGATACCCCAATACTGAGCCTCTGCTGCCGTATGTGACCGTATTACTGCACCTGATACCCCAATACTGAGCCGCTGCTGCCGTATGTGTCCCTATTACTGCACCTGATACCCCGATACTGAGCCGCTGCTGCTGTATGTGTCCCTATTACTGCACCTGATACCCCAATACTGAGCCGCTGCTGCCGTATGTGACCCTATTACTGCACCTGATACCCCAATACTGAGCCGCTGCTGCCGTATGTGTCCCTATTACTGCACCTGACACCCCAATACTGAGCCGCTGCTGCCGTATGTGTCCCTATTACTGCACCTGATACCCCGATACTGAGCCGCTGCTGCCGTATGTGTCCATATTACTGCACCTGATATCCCAATACTGAGCCGCTGCTGCCGTATGTGTCCCTATTACTGCCCCTGATACCCCAATACTGAGCCGCTGCTGCCGTATGTGTCCCTATTACTGCCCCTGATACCCCAATACTGAGCCGATGCTGCCGTATGTGACCCTATTACTGCACCTGATACCCCAATACTGAGCCGCTGCTGCCGTATGTGTCCCTATTACTGCACCTGATGCCCCAATACTGAGCCGCTGCTGCCGTAAGTGACCCTATTACTGCCCCTGATACCCCAATACTGAGCCGCTGCTGCCGTATGTGTCCCTATTACTGCCCCTGATACCCCAATACTGAGCCGATGCTGCCGTATGTGACCCTATTACTGCACCTGATACCCCAATACTGAGCCGCTGCTGCCGTATGTGTCCCTATTACTGCACCTGATGCCCCAATACTGAGCCGCTGCTGCCGTAAGTGACCCTATTACTGCACCTGATACCCCAATACTGAGCCGCTGCTGCCGTATGTGTCCCTATTACTGCACCTGATACCCCGATACTGAGCCGCTGCTGCCGTATGTGTCCCTATTACTGCACCTGATACCCCAATACTGAGCCGCTGCTGCCGTATGTGTCCCTATTACTGCACCTGATACCCCGATACTGAGCCGCTGCTGCTGTATGTGTCCCTATTACTGCACCTGATACCCCAATACTGAGCCGCTGCTGCCGTATGTGTCCCTATTACTGCCCCTGATACCCCCATACTGAGCCGCTGCTGCCGTATGTGTCCCTATTACTGCACCTGATACCCCAATACTGAGCCGCTGCTGCCGTATGTGTCCCTATTACTGCCCCTGATACCCCCATACTGAGCCGCTGCTGCCGTATGTGTCCCTATTACAGCCCCTGATACCCCGATACTGAGCCGCTGCTGCCGTATGTGTCCCTATTACTGCACCTGATACCCCAATACTGAGCCGCTGCTGCCGTATGTGTCCCTATTACTGCACCTGATACCCCGATACTGAGCCGCTGCTGCCGTATGTGTCCCTATTACTGCACCTGATACCCCGATACTGAGCCGCTGCTGCCGTATGTGTCCCTATTACTGCACCTGATATCCCAATACTGAGCCGCTGCTGCCGTATGTGTCTCTATTACTGCACCTGATACCCCAATACTGAGCCCCTGCTGCCGTATGTGTCCCTATTACTGCACCTGATACCCCAGTACTGAGCCTCTGCTGCCGTATGTATCCCTATTACTGCCCCTGATACCCCAATACTGAGCCGCTGCTGCCGTTTGTGTCCCTATTACTGCCCCTGATACCCCAATACTGAGCCGCTGCTGCCGTATGTGTCCCTATTACTGCACCTGATACCCCAGTACTGAGCCTCTGCTGCCGTATGTATCCCTATTACTGCCCCTGATACCCCAATACTGAGCCGCTGCTGCCGTTTGTGTCCCTATTACTGCCCCTGATACCCCAATACTGAGCCACTGCTGCCGTATGTGTCCCTATTACTGCACCTGATAAACCCAATACTGAGCCGCTGCTGCCATATGTGTCCCTATTACTGCACCTGATACCCCAATACTGAGCCGCTGCTGCCGTATGTGTCCCTATTACTGCACCTGATACCCCAATACTGAGCCGCTGCTGACGTATGTGTCCCTATTACTGCCCCTGATACCCAAATACTGAGCCACTGCTGCCGTATGTGTCCCTATTACTGCACCTGATAAACCCAATACTGAGCCTCTGCTGCCATATGTGACCCTATTACTGCACCTAATACCCCAATACTGAGCCGCTGCTGCCGTATGTGTCCCTATTACTGCACCTGATACCCCAATACTGAGCCCCTGCTGCCGTATGTGTCCCTATTACTGCACCCGATACCCCAATACTGAGCCACTGCTGCCGTATGTGTCCCTATTACTGCCCCTGATACCCCAATACTGAGCCGCTGCTGCTGTCTGTGTCCCTATTACTGCCCCTGATACCCCAATACTGAGCCGCTGCTGCCGTGTGTGTACCTATTACTGCACCTGATACCCCAATACTGAGCCGCTGCTGCCGTATGTGTCCCTATTACTGCACCTGATACCCCAATACTGAGCCGCTGCTGCCGTATGTGTCCCTATTACTGCACATGATACCCCAATACTGAGCCGCTGCTGCCGTATGTGTCCCTATTACTGCACCTGATACCCCAATACTGAGCCGCTGCTGCCGTATGTGTCCCTATTACTGCACATGATACCCCAATACTGAGCCGCTGCTGCCGTATGTGTCCCTATTACTGCAACTGATACCCCAATACTGAGCCCCTGCTGCCGTATGTGTCCCTATTACTGCACCTGATACCCCAATACTGAGCCGCTGCTGCTGTATGTGTCCCTATTACTGCACCTGATACCCCAATACTGAGCCCCTGCTGCCGTATGTGACCCTATTACTGCACCTGATACCCCAATACTGAGCCCCTGCTGCCGTATGTGTCCCTATTACTGCACCTGATACCCCAATACTGAGCCGCTGCTGCTGTATGTGTTCCTATTACTGCACCTGATACCCCAATACTGAGCCGCTGCTGCCGTATGTGTCCCTATTACTGCCCCTGATACCCCAATACTGAGCCGCTGCTGCCGTATGTGTCCGTATTACTGCCCCTGATACCCCAATACTGACCCGCTGCTGCCGTATTTGTCTCTATTACTGCACCTGATACCCCAATACTGAGCCGCTGCTGCCGTATGTGTCCGTATTACTGCCCCAGATACCCCAATACTGAGCCGCTGCTGCCATATGTGTCCCTATTACTGCACCTGCTACCCCAATACTGAGCCGCTGCTGCCATATGTGTCCCTATTACTGCACCTGGTACCCCAATATTGAGCCGCTGCTTCCGTATGTGTCCGTATTACTGCCCCTGATACCCCAATACTGACCCGCTGCTGCCCTATGTGTCCCTATTACTGCCCCTGATACCCCAATACTGAGCCGCTGCTGCCGTATGTGTCTGTATTACTGCCCCTGATACCCCTATACTGAGCGCTGCTGCCGTATGTGTCCCTATTACTGCCCCTGATACCCCAATACTGAGCCGCTGCTGCCGTATGTGTCCGTATTACTGCCCCTGATACCCCAATACTGACCCGCTGCTGCCGTATGTGTCTCTATTACTGCACCTGATACCCCAATACTGAGCCGCTGCTGCCGTATGTGTCCCTATTACTGCCCCTGATACCCCAATACTGAGCCGCTGCTGCCGTATGTGTCCGTATTACTGCCCCTGATACCCCAATACTGAGCCGCTGCTGCCATATGTGTCCCTATTACTGCCCCTGATACCCCAATACTGACCCGCTGCTGCCGTATGTGTCCCTATTACTGCACCTGATACCCCAATACTGAGCCGCTGCTGCCATATGTGTCCCTATTACTGCCCCTGATACCCCAATACTGAGCCGCTGCTGCCGTATGTGTCCGTATTACTGCCCCTGATACCCCAATACTGAGCCGCTGCTGCCATATGTGTCCCTATTACTGCACCTGCTACCCCAATACTGAGCCGCTGCTGCCATATGTGTCCCTATTACTGCACCTGATACCCCAATACTGAGCCGCTGCTACCGTATGTGTCCGTATTACTGCCCCTGATACCCCAATACTGAGCCGCTGCTGCCGTATGTGTCCCTATTACTGCCCCTGATACGCCAATACTGAGCCGCTGCTGCCGTATGTGTCCGTATTACTGCCCCTGACACCCCTATACTGAGCGCTGCTGCCGTATGTGTCCCTATTACTGCCCCTGATACCCCAATACTGAGCCGCTGCTGCCGTATGTGTCCATATTACTGCCCCTGATACCCAAATACTGAGCCGCTGCTGCCGTATGTGTCCCTATTACTGCCCCTGATACCCCAATACTGAGCCGCTGCTGCCGTATGTGTCCCTATTACTACACCTGATACCCCAATACTGAGCCGCTGCTGCCGTATGTGTCCATATTACTGCCCCTGATACCCCAATACTGAGCCGCTGCTGCCGTATGTGTCCGTATTACTGCCCCTGATACCCAAATACTGAGCCGCTGCTGCCGTATGTGTCCCTATTACTGCCCCTGATACGCCAATACTGAGCCGCTGCTGCCGTATGTGTCCCTATTACTACACCTGATACCCCAATACTGAGCTGCTGCTGCCGTATGTGTCCCTATTACTACACCTGATACCCCAATACTGAGCCGCTGCTGCCGTATGTGTCTTTATTACTGCACTTGATACCCCAATACTGAGCCGCTGCTGCCGTATGTGTCCCTATTACTGCCCCTGATACCCCAATACTGAGCCGCTGCTGCCGTATGTGTCCGTATTACTGCCCCTGATACCCCAATACTGAGCCGCTGCTGCCATATGTGTCCCTATTACTGCACCTGATACCCCAATACTGAGCCGCTGCTGCCGTATGTGTCCGTATTACTGCACCTGATACCCCAATACTGAGCCGCTGCTGCCGTATGTGTCTCTATTACTACACCTGATACCACAATACTGAGCCACTGCTGCCGTATGTGACCCTATTACTGCTCCTGATACCCCAATACTGAGCCGCTGCTGCCGTATGTGTCCCTATTACTGCCCCTGATACCCCAATACTGAGCTGCTGCTGCCGTATGTGACCCTATTACTGCACCTGATACCCCAATACTGAGCCGCTGCTGCCGTATGTGTCCCTATTACTGCCCCTGAAACCCCAATACTGAGCGCTGCTGCCGTATGTGTCCCTATTACTGCCCCTGATACCCCAATACTGAGCCGCTGCTGCCATATGTGTCCCTATTACTGCACCTGATACCCCAATACTGAGCCGCTGCTGCCGTATGTGTCCCTATTACTGCACCTGATACCAGAATACTGAGCCGCTGCTGCCATATGTGTCCCTATTACTGCACCTGATCCCCCGATACTGAGCCGCTGCTGCCCTATGTGTCCCTATTACTGCCCCTGATACCCCAAAACTGAGCCGCTGCTGCCGTATGTGTCCCTATTACTGCCCCTGATACCCCAATACTGAGCCGATGCTGCCGTATGTGTCCCTATTACTGCACCTGATACCCCAATACTGAGCCCCTGCTGCCGTATGTGTCCCTATTACTGCACCTGATACCCCAATACTGAGCCGCTGCTGCCGTAAGTGACCCTATTACTGCACCTGATACCCCAATACTGAGCCGCTGCTGCCGTATGTGTCCCTATTACTGCACCTGATACCCCGATACTGAGCCGCTGCTGCCGTATGTATCCCTATTACTGCACCTGATACCCCGATACTGAGCCGCTGCTGCCGTAAGTGTCCCTATTACTGCACCTGATACCCCAATACTGAGCCGCTGCTGCCGTATGTGTCCCTATTACTGCCCCTGATACCCCGATACTGAGCCGCTGCTGCCGTATGTGTCCCTATTACTGCCCCTAATACCCGAATACTGAGCCGCTACTGCCGTATGTGTCCCTATTACTGCACCTGATACCCCAATACTGAGCCGCTGCTGCCGTATGTGTCCCTATTACTGCACCTGATACCACGATACTGAGCCGCTGCTGCCGTATGTGTCCCTATTACTGCACCCGATACCCCGATACTGAGCCGCTGCTGCCGTATGTGTCCCAATTACTACACCTGATACCCAAATACTGAGCCGCTGCTGCCGTATGTGTCCCTATTACTGCCCCTGATACCCCAATACTGAGCCGCTGCTGCCGTATGTGTCCCTATTACTGCACCCGATACCCCGATACTGAGCCGCTGCTGCCGTATGTGTCCCAATTACTACACCTGATACCCAAATACTGAGCCGCTGCTGCCGTATGTGTCCCTATTACTGCACCTGATACCACGATACTGAGCCGCTGCTGCCGTATGTGTCCCTATTACTGCACCCGATACCCCAATACTGAGCCGCTGCTGCCGTATGTGTCCCAATTACTACACCTGATACCCCAATACTGAGCCGTGCTGCCGTATGTGTCCCTATTACTGCACCTGATATCCCAATACTGAGCCGCTGCTGCCGTATGTGACCCTATTACTGCACCTGATACCCCAATACTGAGCCGTGCTGCCGTATGTGTCCCTATTACTGCACCTGATACCCCGATACTGAGCCGCTGCTGCCGTATGTGACCCTATTACTGCACCTGATATCCCAATACTGAGCCGCTGCTGCCGTATGTGTCCCTATTTCTGCCCCTGATACCCCAATACTGACCCGCTGCTGCCGTATGTGTCTCTATTACTGCACCTGATACCCCAATACTGAGCCCCTGCTGCCGTATGTGTCCCTATTACTGCACCTGATACCCCAGTACTGAGCCGCTGCTGCCGTATGTGTCCCTATTACTACACCTGATACCCCAATACTGAGCCGCTGCTGCCGTATGTGTCCCTATTACTGCCCCTGATACCCCAATACTGAGCCGCTGCTGCCGTATGTGTCACTATTACTGCCCCTGATACCCCAATACTGAGCCGCTGCTGCCGTATGTGTCCTTATTACTGCCCCTGATACCCCAATACTGAGCTACTGCTGCCGTATGTGTCCCTATTACTACACCTGATACCCCAATACTGAGCCGCTGCTGCCGTATGTGTCCCTATTACTGCCCCTGATACTCCAATACTGAGCCGCTGCTGCCGTATGTGTCCCTATTACTGCACCTGATACCCCAATACTGAGCCGCTGCTGCCGTATGTGTCCCTATTACTGCCCCAGATACCCCAATACTGAGCTACTGCTGCCGTATGTGTCCCTATTACTACACCTGATACCCAATACTGAGCTACTGCTGCCGTATGTGTCCCTATTACTGCCCCTGATACTCCAATACTGAGCCGCTGCTGCCGTATGTGTCCCTATTACTGCACCTGATACCCCAATACTGAGCCGCTGCTGCCGTATGTGTCCCTATTACTGCCCCTGATACCCCAATACTGAGCTACTGCTGCCGTATGTGTCCCTATTACTACACCTGATACCCCAATACTGAGCCGCTGCTGCCGTATGTGTCCCTATTACTGCCCCTGATACCCAATACTGAGCTACTGCTGCCGTATGTGTCCCTATTACTACACCTGATACCCCAATACTGAGCCGCTGCTGCCGTATGTGTCCCTATTACTGCCCCTGATACCCCAATACTGAGCCGCTGCTGCCGTATGTGTCCCTATTACTGCCCCTGATACCCCAATACTGAGCTACTGCTGCCGTATGTGTCCCTATTACTGCCCCTGATACCCAATACTGAGCTACTGCTGCCGTATGTGTCCCTATTACTACACCTGATACCCCAATACTGAGCCGCTGCTGCCGTATGTGTCCCTATTACTGCTCCTGATACCCCAATACTGAGCCGCTGCTGCCATATGTGTCCCTATTACTGCACCTGATACTCCAATACTGAGCCGCTGCTGCCGTATGTGTCCCTATTACTGCCCCTGATACTTCACTACTGAGCCGCTGCTGACGTATGTGTCCCTATTACTGCCCCTGATACCCAAATACCTAGCCGCTGCTGCCGTATGTGTCCCTATTACTGCATCTGATACCCCAATACTGAACCGCTGCTGCCGTATGTGTCCCTATTACTGCACCTGAAACCCCAATACTGAGCCTCTGCTGCCATATGTGTCCCTATTACTGCACCTGATACCCCAATACTGAGCAGCTGCTGCCGTATGTGTCCCTATTACTGCACCTGATACCCCAATACTGAACCGCTGCTGCCGTATGTGTCCCTATTACTGCACCTGAAACCCCAATACTGAGCCTCTGCTGCCATATGTGTCCCTATTACTGCACCTGATACCCCAATACTGAGCCGCTGCTGCCGTATGTGTCCCTATTACTGCACCTGATACCCCAATACTGAGCCTCTGCTGCCATATGTGTCCCTATTACTGCACCTGATACCCCAATACTGAGCAGCTGCTGCCGTATGTGTCCCTATTACTGAACCTGAAACCCCGATACTGAGCCTCTGCTGCCATATGTGTCCCTATTACTGCACCTGAAACCCCAATACTGAGCCTCTGCTGCCATATGTGTCCCTATTACTGCACCTGATACCCCAATACTGAGCCGCTGCTGCCGTATGTGTCCCTATTACTGCACCTGATACCCCAATACTGAGCCGCTGCTGCCGTATGTGACCCTATTACTGCACCTAATACCCCAATACTGAGCCTCTGCTGCCATATGTGTCCCTATTACTGCACCTGAAACCCCAATACTGAGCCGCTGCTGCCGTATGTGTCCCTATTACTGCACCTGATACCCCAATACTGAGCCGCTGCTGCCATATGTGTCCCTATTACTGCACCTGATACCCCAATACTGAGCCGCTGCTGCCATATGTGTCCCTATTACTGCACCTGATAAACCCAATACTGAGCCTCTGCTGCCGTATGTGTCCCTATTACTGCCCCTGATACCCCAATACTGAGCCGCTGCTGCCGTATGTGTCCCTATTACTGCACCTGATACCCCAATACTGAGCCCCTGCTGCCGTATGTGTCCCTTTTACTGCACCCGATACCCCAATACTGAGCCACTGCTGCCATATGTGTCCCTATTACTGCACCTGATACCCCAATACTGAGCCGCTGCTGCTGTATGTGTCCCTATTACTGCCCCTGATACCCCAATACTGAGCCGCTGCTGCCGTATGTGTACCTATTACTGCACCTGATACCCCAATACTGAGCCGCTGCTGCCGTATGTGTCCCTATTACTGCACCTGATACCCCAATACTGAGCCGCTGCTGCCGTATGTGTCCCTATTACTGCACCTGATACCCCAATACTGAGCCGCTGCTGCCGTATGTGTCCCTATTACTGCAACTGATACCCCAATACTGAGCCCCTGCTGCCGTATGTGTCCCTATTACTGCACCTGATACCCCAATACTGAGCCGCTGCTGCTGTATGTGTCCCTATTACTGCACCTGATACCCCAATACTGAGCCGCTGCTGCTGTATGTGTCCCTATTACTGCACCTGATACCCCAATACTGAGCCTCTGCTGCCGTATGTGTCCTTATTACTGCACCTGATACCCCAATACTGAGCCGCTGCTGCTGTATGTGTTCCTATTACTGCACCTGATACCCCAATACTGAGCCGCTGCTGCCGTATGTGTCCCTATTACTGCCCCTGATACCCCAATACTGAGCCGCTGCTGCTGCCGTATGTGTCCCTATTACTGCACCTGATACCCCAATACTGAGCCGCTGCTGCTGTATGTGTCCCTATTACTGCACCTGATACCCCAATACTGAGCCGCTGCTGCTGTATGTGTTCCTATTACTGCACCTGATACCCCAATACTGAGCCGCTGCTGCCGTATGTGTCCCTATTACTGCACCTGATACCCCAATACTGAGCCGCTGCTGCCGTATATGTCCCTATTACTGCCCCTGATACCCCAATACTGAGCCGCTGCTGCCGTATGTGTCCGTATTACTGCCCCTGATACCCCAATACTGAGCCGCTGCTGCCATATGTGTCCCTATTACTGCACCTGCTACCCCAATACTGAGCCGCTGCTGCCATATGTGTCCCTATTACTGCACCTGATACCCCAATATTGAGCCGCTGCTGCCGTATGTGTCCGTATTACTGCCCCTGATACCCCAATACTGACCCGCTGCTGCCGTATGTGTCTCTATTACTGCACCTGATACCCCAATACTGAGCCGCTGCTGCCGTATGTGTCCCTATTACTGCCCCTGATACCCCAATACTGAGCCGCTGCTGCCGTATGTGTCTGTATTACTGCCCCTGATACCCCTATACTGAGCGCTGCTGCCGTATGTGTCCCTATTACTGCCCCTGATACCCCAATACTGAGCCGCTGCTGCCGTATGTGTCTGTATTACTGCCCCTGATACCCCTATACTGAGCGCTGCTGCCGTATGTGTCCCTATTACTGCCCCTGATACCCCAATACTGACCCGCTGCTGCCGTATGTGTCTCTATTACTGCACCTGATACCCCAATACTGAGCCGCTGCTGCCGTATGTGTCCCTATTACTGCCCCTGATACCCCAATACTGAGCCGCTGCTGCCATATGTGTCCCTATTACTGCACCTGCTACCCCAATACTGAGCCGCTGCTGCCATATGTGTCCCTATTACTGCACCTGATACCCCAATACTGAGCCGCTGCTGCCGTATGTGTCCCTATTACTGCCCCTGATACCCCAATACTGAGCCGCTGCTGCCGTATGTGTCCGTATTACTGCCCCTGATACCCCAATACTGAGCCGCTGCTGCCATATGTGTCCCTATTACTGCACCTGCTACCCCAATACTGAGCCGCTGCTGCCATATGTGTCCCTATTACTGCACCTGATACCCCAATATTGAGCCGCTGCTGCCGTATGTGTCCTTATTACTGCCCCTGATACCCCAATACTGACCCGCTGCTGCCGTATGTGTCTCTATTACTGCACCTGATACCCCAATACTGAGCCGCTGCTGCCGTATGTGTCCCTATTACTGCCCCTGATACGCCAATACTGAGCCGCTGCTGCCGTATGTGTCCGTATTACTGCCCCTGATACCCCTATACTTAGCGCTGCTGCCGTATGTGTCCCTATTACTGCCCCTGATACTCCAATACTGAGCCGCTGCTGCCGTATGTGTCCGTATTTCTGCCCCTGATACCCAAATACTGACCCGCTGCTGCCGTATTTGTCTTTATTACTGCACTTGATACCCCAATACTGAGCCGCTGCTGCCGTATGTGTCCCTATTACTGCCCCTGATACCCCAATACTGAGCCGCTGCTGCCGTATGTGTCCGTATTACTGCCCCTGATACCCCAATACTGAGCCGCTGCTGCCATATGTGTCCCTATTACTGCACCTGCTACCCCAATACTGAGCCGCTGCTGCCATATGTGTCCCTATTACTGCACCTGATACCCCAATACTGAGCCGCTGCTGCCGTATGTGTCCGTATTACTGCCCCTGATACCCCAATACTGACCCGCTGCTGCCGTATGTGTCTCTATTACTGCACCTGATACCCCAATACTGAGCCGCTGCTGCCATATGTGTCCCTATTACTGCCCCTGATACCCCAATACTGAGCCGCTGGTGCCGTATGTGTCCGTATTACTGCCCCTGATACCCCTATACTGAGCGCTGCTGCCGTATGTGTCCCTATTACTGCACCTGATACCCCAATACTGAGCCGCTGCTGCCGTATGTATCCCTATTACTGCACCTGATACCAGAATACTGAGCCGCTGCTGCCGTATGTGTCCCTATTACTGCACCTGATCCCCCGATACTGAGCCGCTGCTGCCCTATGTGTCCCTATTACTGCCCCTGATACCCCAAAACTGAGCCGCTGCTGCCGTATGTGTCCCTATTACTGCCCCTGATACCCCAATACTGAGCCGCTGCTGCCGTATGTGTCTGTATTACTGCCCCTGATACCCCAATACTGACCGGCTGCTGCCGTATGTGTCTCTATTACTGCACCTGCTACCCCAATACTGAGCCGCTGCTGCCATATGTTTCCCTATTACTGCACCTGATACCCCAATACTGAGCCGCTGCTGCCGTATGTGTCCCTATTACTGCACCTGATACCCCAATACTGAGCCGCTGCTGCCGTATGTGTCTCTATTACTGCCCCTGATACCCCAATACTGAGCCGCTGCTGCCCTATGTGTCCCTATTACTGCCCCTGATACCCCGATACTGAGCCGCTGCTGCCGTATGTGTCCCTATTACTGCCCCTGATACCCCAATACTGAGCCGCTGCTGACGTATGTGTCCTTATTACTGCCCCTGATACCCCAATACTGAGCCGCTGCTGCCGTATGTGTCCCTATTACTACACCTGATACCCCAATACTGAGCCGCTGCTGCCGTATGTGTCCCTATTACTGCCCCTGATATCCCAATACTGAGCCGCTGCTGCCGTATGTGTCCCTATTACTGCCTGATACCCCAATACTGAGCCGCTGCTGCCGTATGTGTCCCTATTACTGCCCCTGATACCCCAATACTGAGCCGCTGCTGCCGTATGTGTCCGTATTACTGCCCCTGATACCCCAATACTGACCCGCTGCTGCCGTATGTGTTTCTATTACTGCACCTGCTACCCCAATACTGAGCCGCTGCTGCCATATGTGTCCCTATTACTGCCCCTGATACCCCAATACTGAGCCGCTGCTGCCGTATGTGTCCCTATTACTGCACCTGATACCCCAATACTGAGCCGCTGCTGCCGTATGTGTCCCTATTACTGCACCTGATACCCCAATACTGAGCCGCTGCTGCCGTATGTGTCCCTATTACTGCCCCTGATACCCCAATACTGAGCCGCTGCTGCCCTATGTGTCCCTATTACTGCCCCTGATACCCCGATACTGAGCCGCTGCTGCCGTATGTGTCCGTATTACTGCACCTGATACCCCAATACTGAGCCACTGCTGCCGTATGTGACCCTATTACTGCACCTGATACCCCAATACTGAGCCACTGCTGCCCTATGTGTCCCTATTACTGCCCCTGATACCCCGATACTGAACCGCTGCTGCCGTATGTGTCCTTATTACTGCCCCTGATACCCCAATACTGAGCCGCTGCTGACGTATGTGTCCCTATTACTACACCTGATACGCCAATACTGAGCCGCTGCTGCCACATGTGTCCCTATTACTGCCCCTGATACCCCAATACTGAGCCACTGCTGCCGTATGTGTCCCTATTACTGCACCTGATACCCCAATACTGAGCCGCTGCTGCCGTTTGTGTCCTTATTACTGCCCCTGATACCCCAATACTGAGCCGCTGCTGACGTATGTGTCCCTATTACTGCCCCTGATACCCCAATACTGAGCCGCTGCTGCCGTATGTGTCCCTATTACTACACCTGATACCCCAATACTGAGCCGCTGCTGACGTATGTGTCCCTATTACTGCCCCTGATACCCCAATACTGAGCCGCTGCTGCCCTATGTGTCCCTATTCCTGCCCCTGATACCCCGATACTGAACCGCTGCTGCCGTATGTGTCCTTATTACTGCCCCTGATACCCCAATACTGAGCCGCTGCTGACGTATGTGTCCCTATTACTACACCTGATACCCCAATACTGAGCAGCTGCTGACGTATGTGTCCCTATTACTACACCTGATACGCCAATACTGAGCCGCTGCTGCCACATGTGTCCCTATTACTGCACCTGCTGTGTGTACTGTGTGCCCTCTAAATGGTAAAACACCACTCTACAATACATGAATGCCCTGTGTAATGAGCTCAGTGGCGGAACCACTGTGCGAGGGCCCAAGGAAAGCCTGGTGGGGCGTAACTAGGAGCCTCACCTAATCTGACCTTGGATACACAGCGGCTTACGATATCATGGTCCGAGGAGAGAAAAAGGAGCTGGTCCAGGACTGACTTTGGGTAGATGGCAGCTGACCCCCTAGGGACGGATAGCTGGGATAGGCAGAAGTTAGGTACAGTAGATGCAGGCAAGTGCTGTAAGAACACAGGAACCGCAGATGCAGATGTGAACGGCTGATGTACAGATGAGTAACAGCAGGTGTGGCTGGACTGGCTGACATAGAGAAAAGCACAAGCATGTGCAGCTGGACTGGCTGATGTAGAGATGAGCTCTGGTAGGTACAGGCTGGACTGGCTGATAGACAGGCGGGCAGGCTCGGTTGATAGACAGGCTGGTGGACACTGCTGATAGACAGGAAGGTATACAGGAATACAAGTACTGGGACCTGAGAACTAACAAGAGTATTAGGAATAAACTTACAAAGGTTGCACAGGCATCTCCCACTAGGTGCCTTAGATAATAAGTGTTCCCCGGCCATGGCTGGGGACACTTTTAAATAGTTCTTGCTGTTCCATTAAGAAGCTGGGACCCTAAAGGTACCGTCACACTAGACGATATCGCTAGCGATCCGTGACGTTGCAGCGTCCTCGCTAGCGATATCGTCCAGTGTGACAGGCAGCAGCGATCAGGCCCCTGCTGGGAGATCGCTGGTCGGGGTAGAAAGTCCAGAACTTTATTTCGTCGCTGGACTCCCCGTAGACATCGCTGGATCGGCGTGTGTGACACCAATTCAGCGATGTCTTTGCTGGTAACCAGGGTAAACATCGGGTAACTAAGCGCAGGGCCGCGCTTAGTAACCCGATGTTTACCCTGGTTACCATCCTAAAAGTAAAAAAACAAACACTACATACTTACCTACAGCCGTCTGTCCTCCAGCGCTGTGCTCTGCTCTCCTCCTGCTCTGGCTGTGAGCGTCGGTCAGCCGGAAAGCAGAGCGGTGACGTCACTGCTCTGCTTTCTGGCTGCCCGG